>NC_133157.1:52798333-53165000 GCF_040802235.1 Manis javanica
CATCCATGTTGTTGCAAATGGTAGGATCTGATTTTTTTCTTATGGCTGAGTAATATTCCATTGTGGATATATACCACATCTTCTTTACCCATTCATCTACTGATAGACATTTAGGTTGCTTCCATTTCTTGGCTATTCTAAATAGTGCAGCGATAAACATAGGGGTGCATCTGTCTTTTTCAAACTGGAGTGCTGCATTCTTAGGGTAAATTCCTAGAAGTGGAATTCCTGGGTCAAATGGTATTTCTATTTTGACAGTTGCTACTTGTTTAAAGAAATTTTAAACATCCTCTACCTTTTCATTGAACTCTTAGGCCGAGCATTCCACATAATGGCAGCAAATATCTCTAGAAGCAAAGAAAGAGAAATTTCAATTCTTTATGTAATAAGAAGTAGGTTAAATCTTTATTAGCTTACATATTATAAGCCAGAATCTACAGAATGTGTCCTTGTTATCATGTTAATTCCTCCTATCATTTTACATAGTAGTTTCATTTCTTTCCAGAGTTTTCAGCTGAGAAGTGGCCTTGGTCTATAATGGTTGAGGAAATGAGCCACCTCCATGGGTTAGTGGTTAGTGGTTGGGTTTTTATTCAAGTGCTTAAGTTCCAAAAGTTTGTCTAGATACCTACATTCATTTGTAATGTTAATGGTAAGGAAATGGTGGAGGATTTTGCATGATGGGTTACAAGGAGAAAGAATCCTGAAACAATGAAAAACCTCCAGAAATTAGCCAGGGGACTATACAGAGTAGCATACAGGGATTTTTGAATCCTGTCACAGAATTCAAAAATCAGTTTATTAATGGAAACCATGAGAGGCTGACAATCCATTATCTGATCATGAAAATTGATCTGGCTCACACTGTGCTCATGTGAGGAGGTGAGTCAGTGTGCTTCAGGTGGGTGCTGTCCAAAGTCTCTGTTATTTAATGGACACAAAATATTGCACTGTTTTCTGTTATTTTTTTCCAACATTATTGATGTATAATTGACATATAACTGTTGTGTAAGTTTAAGGTCTACAACATGATTTTATATACATATATAGTGAAATGATTATCACAATAAGGTTGATTAACACATTCATCACTTCATGAAATTACTACTTCTTGTGAGTGCGGTAGGAACTTTCAAGATCTACTCTTAGCAATTTCCAAGTATATAAAAGAGTGTTGTTAACTGTAGTTACCTCCTGTACATTATAGTCCAAGGACTTACTCATTTATTTTTTTTCCAGAATTTATTCATCTTATTACTGGAAGTTTGTACCCTTTGGCCACCTCTGCCCTTTTCTTATACTCTACTATTTTTCTTTTTTTTTCTTCTTCTTTTTCTTTTTATTTATTTACAGTTTATTTAAACTAAAAAAAAGTTCATCTATTTCTCCCACCTCTCACCCCTGCATCTGGCTTTTTGTGTGTGTGTAGTTTCAAGTATTATGTTTAAGTCTTTACTCCATTTTGAGTTAATTTTTGTGTATAAGATAGGGGTCCAGTTTCATTCTTTGCACATGCCTGTCTAATTTTCCCAGCACAGTTTATTGAAGAGACTGTCCTTTCCCCATTGTATTATCACCTCCTTTGTTGAAAATTAATTAACCATATATGTGTGGGTTTGTTTCTGAACTCTCTATTCTGTTCCATTGATCTATGTGTTGTTTTTGTGTCAAGACCATGTTGTTTTAATTACTGCAGTTTTATAACATAGTTCGAAATTAGGAGGCATGTTGCCTTCACGTTTGTTCTTTTATCTCAATAATGATTGGCTATTTGCAGTCTTTTATGGTTCCATACAAATCTTAGGATTGTTTGTTTTTTCTATTTCTGTGAAAAATGCTATTGGAATTTTGATAAAGACTGAATCTGTACATTGCTTTGGGTAATATGGTCATTTAAACAATATTAATTCCTGTAATACCTGAGCATGGAATATCTTTGTATTGATTTGTGTCTTCTTCAATTACCTTCAGTAATTTCTTATAGTTTTCAATGTACTGGCCTTTTACCTCCTTGGTTAAATTTATTTATTATTTTTCTTTACTAACTAAATTTGAGTTTTTTTCTGATTGATCTTCCTGGGTGGAAAAGGAAAAATACTTGGAAAAACTTGAGGAAATTGACCTTCTCCTTCTCCTTTGAAAATCAATCAGAAAAAAAATATTTTTCCTTTTGACCTCTTTTTATATTTGGTATGAAGAGTAGCGTCAAAAGTCTCATAGTAGGTATAGGATTGATTTCATTTTGTTTCGTATTTGCTTCCTATTGACATGTAGCCCTGACTTGTAATTATACTGACAAGTCAAGAAATGTATTTCTGAGGTTGGATATATTAAGTCATTTTTCACAGTCAGTAGTTCTGATATCATTGCTAGCAGGCCCAGATCCCTTGAAACTCAGGGAGTTAGTCTGAGCAAATCTACTGATTTAAATTTCTTTCTCCAGTGCATACTAGTTTAAGGAAAGGGGAATGTTAATTATATTATCTAGTCATGGAGATAGTAGAACTGAGAGTGAGGTAGAAATCACAAAATTTTCTGAGAAATTTGACCTTTTGCCAAAGCACAATGAGAAAAGGTCTTGGGAAGTCTCAGATTCTCACCCCTTTGAGGGATTTTGATAGGTGAGTTGGTAGACACTGAAACATATACTCTAGTGAGAGGTGAGAAGGGTCAGGGATGTGGGACATGTCCCTGAGTGGAACCATAGGAAGAAGTGGAAGCTCATGTGAGGTGGGGAATCAGGGCCTCTAGGAGGCAACACCAGTGCTCTGAGGTAGTGGGCAGTGAAGGGATGGAAGCAGTAGGCAGTGAAGACTCCTCGGTCTTTTCTCTATTTTCTCATGCTGATGTTGGCACTTGACTGCTACTGGTTTTTAGTTCCTAATCTGAACCATTCAGGGTGGAAGGTTTTCTTTTTTACTTCTTGAGGCTAAGAATACAGACTCCACAGCCTCTGTTTTGTTACCTTAATGGTCAAAAAGCTGTTATCTCTGTTTTGAATTTGTGTCTCCCAGGGAATCCAAGAGAGAAGGTTTTGGAGCCAGTCTGCATGGGTTCAAGTCCCAACACTACCACTTCCTACAGAGTGATTTTGGACAAATCACTTAATCACTCTGTGCTTTGTTTCTGATTTGCAAAATTAGGATGATAATAATAGTACTTCCTTCTTGAGCTTTTAAGAAGATTAAATTAGCTATGGAGCACATATTAAGTGCTTAGTTAGTGTTAGAGCAAAAAACCCTCCTTAAAAACAGAACACATATTCTCAGTGTACATTTTATAATCCTGCAGTGTGAGACTGGTATCAGGGTTGGGTAGCCTCAGTCCCTCCTCACACCATGTCCAGCAGCCTCCTGAAGACTCTGCTCAGTGACGCATATGTGGAGTAGAGCCAGTTTCAGGGCCAGCACTTATGAGGTGACAGGAAAAACAAGAACAGTTACTGAAGAAAAGCTATGCATTGCCATGTTGGAAATCTTTCCTTTTCATAATTGGAAAACTAGTCTGTGAATTTTCCAGTGAAAGTGGTGACATAAAATCATTATGGGTCTAGCATAAAGGAAAACAGAATGAAAATCATATGGATTCTTCTTCGTGGAATATTCGAGATTGGGTTGGCAAATGCCATGCAGTCCATACATGGAACTCTGTAACTGAAGCAGAGGTTGGAGGGTGGGCAGTATGGTCTGGGTAAAGCAGGAGCTAGGCATGGGCCCAGCATTGTAGGACTGTGATGCTGGGAGAGGAAGCTATAAATATACAGCCCAGAAATGATTGCTGAAAAGCCCACTAGTGAAAAACTCACTCCTTTGGGCCTGATGAGTTCACTGATGTGCAGTACCAAGATCTACAAATAGTCCATTTTTAGTAAGCTTGGATTGACTTCTCTGCTGAACTGGCAAGCTCTTCCAGGCTTTCTTCTCTGAAAATTATTAAGTAACAGAATACAAAAGAGTATCTAGTCTAAAATCTTGGTCAGGTGTCACATGACCATTAATTTTCTACTACCAATCAGTCAAAAATTATATCCCCTGGTGACAGATTATAATGTTTATTGTGCAACTGGATTTTCCCAGGGATCCATACTGAGATATCATTTGTCCTTTAGGGTTTTCCCAGTGACACTGAGGGGGATTCTGTAACACCCCAGGCCTTTGAGAGCTAAGAAGTGTTCATTTCATCACCTCCAGAACTATGAACATCACTATTCTTGGGTTGTGTGTAGAATGTGGGGAAATCTACACCATGCGATGCTAAATATTGGGTTGATTCTCTTTTTGAAGCCTGGCTATTGAGATACTTCACTTAATATGGTTCATGAAAGCTAAAAGCTAAAATAATTTTAGGGCAATGCTTCTCAAACTATCTGGGGGGAAGAACCAGTTTTGGTTCATTTTTATTTTCTTCTGCTGTTGACCAATACTTTTAGAAATTGCAATAAAAATGAACTACCAGACAAATGAAAGTAAAAAGTCACATAAATACAGATTTTAATTACTGGGTTCAACAGACAGAAAAGTCACTGTAAGATTGCCATAATATTTCTAAGCCCTTGCTCTCAATTCCTGTGCTTACCCCATTGTGGACCTGGAACAGAAGGTTTTGCAGATAGGCACTAGTCCACAGGTTAGCCCTTTGAGTAGCACTAGGCCAGAGAGTACTGAAAACAAGAGATTTTCATGCATGACTTGGATCTAGCCTGGAGCCATTTCCAAACACACAGCAACGTGTGCATTGTTAGTGCTCACTTAAATGACCATATCATCAGAAAGGTACAGTGTTGGAAAGCGTTCTGTTGTGAGGGACACACAATCTACCTTATAATTTCAGCCAACCTGATGATCCATAAGTAATGCATTGACCAGGGTGATCTGGTCTTTATGATCCTCCATCACTACTATTGTTATGTATGAAAATGCCTATTACAAGTGCTGCGGGGGCAGTCTCAAGAGCAGGGGGACTCACTGAAAGAAAAATATAACCTATGGGTCTGGGATGAAGGCAGAGGATGAGGTTTGCTAAAGAGCTAGAGGCAGTAAGCCCTTGACAACTCTTTGTCTGGCTCTTTGTCATTGTGTCCGATAACAAGCCTATTTTCCCAACTGGGAGGCAGCTCAGAGTGGACATAAGCATGGTGTCTGTCCTGCCACTCTGAGACTGAATGTCACTAACTGGTTTGATAAAGTAGTGAATTGAACTTCCTGGATGAGTTCCAAGGCCCTCTGACAGGCAAAACAGGGATGAGAAGTAGGTTTTGATACTTTCTAAGCAGCAAAAAGTGGAACCAGAAAAAAACCTTAAATTCTTCTACCAACTCGTGAGAAGAACTACATAGATAAAGTCTGGCCAAGGCATCTAATATCCAAAGATGAGCAAGTTGAGTGTTCTTCCTAAATAATAGCTATGATTTGAGTAGTTTTGCAGTCTTCTGCTAACTTGGTTATCAAAAAAATTAGTCTTCATTTCTCCATGTCACTTACTGTACATTTCTACTTCTATAAAATCCGTATTTGGCCCAAGTCTTGACAACACTTCCAGGGAGTATTCCACATGTGGCTTACATTTTACTACCTGACTTGTTTATAAATAAGCCCAGCCACAGGACAACAGTGATTAGAGACCAACTGACACCTGACCTCAGGGAGCAGGCAGATCTGCTTAGAAGAAGTTCGGCTTCCTCATAGACTCCTCATTCTAAATGCATGACGTCAGGGCCACAAGGAAGGAAGTTAGAGCCTTAGTCATCGAATCTGTTTAAGTGAAAGACCAGATCAGTGAATTTGAGTTTGCTGCTTCCTATGATCATAGAAGTTTATATTTCACTTCCACAGTATTTTTAATAGCAACCTTATGCTAATTCAACATACGCTTACTGTATAGATAATTGTCTCCAAGAATATCAATACATGTGGAATTTTTCAGATAATTAATGCTTTAAACTACTCATCAAGCTCAATTGCCTAACGATTTCTGGTTCCAGGTCAGATTTTAGGTACCAAGCCTCTCTGTTTGTATTCCTTTTTCATCTTGGTGATAGAAAGCACCCCATTCCATTCTCTTCATAGATGAGGAAACTGAGGCCTGTGGTGGGTGGAAGTGAGTTAAACAAGATCTTACAACAAACTGAATAGAATCTAGGTTCCATTCCCCTGGCTTCTTGTCCAGTGTTCTTTTAGCCATTACCTCCTGCTTTTCACAGAAATCAGAGTTCACAAAAGAAATTCTGAATTTAGTTGCTGTAGAAATATCATCTTGAATCTACACTGCATGATGCTAATCATTGCCTGCCTGCCTCCTCACACCCTCTGTAAATGAAATCTTCCTGCCGCAAACCCCTGCTGCCTAAGCAGCCAGATTTTATACCACACACCTCCTCTAATCTCATGGTGGTTAATTAGTCTGGAGATGACCATCCAGCCCTGTGGAGTTCATCCATAGAAGGGGTAAAATGGAAAGATAGGCAATCAGATTCTCCCTTTCAGGAGGACGAACTGAGGAAGAGAAAAAGGTTACCTTTTGGGAGTAGGATCACAAAGTCAAAATAGGAATAAATTGACAGATCACAGCTATGGCAAACAAAAAATATGGGCAATTCAGAGCTGTAAGAGAACAGGAGCCAGGACCGAGCAGGGAAAGCCAGTGCGGAGTGAGGGGAGAGCGTGGAGCAGACGTAGAGGTGCCCAGGGCCTCGGCAACACGGCCTGCTGCAGTGACAGCGATGCCCCCGCTGACACTCTGCCGGGCACTGTTCGCAGCATTTTACCCGTCTGGACTTGTTTCAACCTTCACAACCCATGAGTTGGATATTGATGTTATCTTTATTTTTGATAAACTGCGACACAGAAATGTTAATGAACTTATTCAAAGTCATACAGCTCATGTCATTGCAGTGGAGCCTGCCAGTCTGTTTGTATCCATGTGGGAATCCCTGATAGTTAAAAAAAAAAAAAAGCAAGGAAATTAAAGATGTAGTTATTTATTTAACCACAGCAAAAATAGAATGGGAAAATTTGTCTTGAAATGTTCAAACATATAAAAACTCACCTAGGAAAAGCATAATTATTGATATATTTCAGTCCTAATAGTCTTTATGTCTCAAGGCTTCCTTGAGTTAGAGTTGGAAACCTCTCCAGGCAGAACCAGGATGGGCAGCCAGCAACAAATATGTAGGGGAGACCTTCCGAAGGAGTGCAGCCTGAAAATTAGGTTCTGTGATCTGACTTCCGAAAGGGAATATAAGACAGGGGTAGAAAGAGGGGAGGGTAAGTGGCAACACAGCTAGTTCAACACAAAAAAGCCCACGTGCCCAGCTCTTCATTAGTCTTTAGGCACTGACTAAATACTTTAGGGGCATGAGGGCTGAGGGAAGGAGCCAGTGAAATGACGTGACTGAGTCCTATCCAAACCTGGAAATGAGGAGTCATTTAGCACATGACTGTGGGCAAGGCAAACTCACCAACTCAGTGCCTAAGTCCTGTCAATGAGAGCAATACAGGAATCCTGAGAGGGCCAGAACCAAAGCTGTGATCCCCAGAAACCAGCCCTTTCAAGAGTTTGAAATATAAAGAACAGAGGGCTGCAGAATTTTAAACACCTGGGACCTCAGTAGTCGGTCAGCAGGTCAGGGGGAGAGAAAAATAACAATGTCAGTAAACTAATATTTATTGGTCACTAAAAGCAATGTTTCCCAAAGCCACCTTCTGCTTAATATTAGAATATGACTTGGAATTTATCACAAAATAATGTAAAATAAAAATAAAAATCGATCAATAAATAAATCACAGCCCCAACCTAATCCTGTCAAATCCACATTTCCAGGGAAGAGCCCTGGGAATCTACCTCTGCCAGCACCTGGGTGGTTCTACTCATCACGGCAGTTTGGGAAACACCAAGCTGGCGACCATCCTTCTGTGTCATCCTTACATCAACTCTGTGAGGATGGTAGTGTGTTATATCTCTTGCCAGGTGATCAATCTGAGTTCCAGAAATTCACCTCAGGCTATGTGGTTGTGAGGTGATACAGTCCAGATGACTCCCTAGGCCCTAGTTTTAACTGAGCCCTATATTCTGTGGCTGAGAATGTGTTTTGCCAAACCTGTGTGTGCCCACTAATTGGGAAGGTTCAAGTTGGGGCCCGCTGATAGGAGGATTCTGAATCAATTCATTGCCAAAGGAATTCGGGCCTTGCCAGGCTAATTTGCCCTTTCACATCCCAGTGTTTGCATACCTGCCAACTCTGAAAAAAACAGACATCAGAAATAGTCTTGGTGGAGATGGGGCATCCCAAAGAAACAGACACAGGCCAACAGCAGTTCATCCTGGAGTGTGCAGAACATTTGTGGGCATTTTGTGGGTGTTTCCCTGGGTCAGGCCCACATATGTTACCTCGGTGAGTGCGTGTGCAGCATGTGGGATGGGGTGTACTCATTGTTACAGTGAAGAAGGAAGGAAGGAGGGCATGGGGGGACAGCTGGTGGGGATGAGAAGCCACCAGTGTCCCTGGAATTCTTCTCATTCCAAATGGAAGCCCTTCCTTCACCTCTGAAAGAGATTTTATATTGGGCCAGCCTTTCTAATGTCTCTCACTTGTTGTAGGTGTTAATCCCTGCCTGTTTCATCATGGTGATCAACAATACAATCTTTAACATGGGAAGGACCTGTGATTTCTTTGGGGAAACTAAAATGGAAGAGAGTTTGGTTCTGTATCTTTCCCGCTGTGAGATCTTGGATAATTTATTTGTTAGTCTTAATTCCTGTGTCCGTGAATTACGGTGATCATATCTACATCTTAAAGTTGTCCTGACATTTATTGAAATGTGTATGTATAATACCTAGCATGTGAAAGTCCCTTGCAAATGTTAGCTCCTTATTCTATATTCCTTCTGTCTCCACCCCATCTTCTGTCCAGACCCTGCAGCATCTTATTAAAGTGGATTTTATCTCATGTTCTAGAGTTTTCCTGAGAGAAGGACAAAGAAAAGGAACAGTGAGTCACTACAGGCAGTGATATTCACATACTCAGAAACAGTGCAACAAATTTAAAGTTCCCCAAACCAAACAGAAGACCCACTCCCACCACTCTACTCCACCTGGGCCTTAGTGAACAAAGAATCTTTGTTCATAGATTATAGATAAGTATATTTCTTGTATCTATGTCATGCTAGCTCTTGAAAATAGCTGCCTTCATTGCTCCTGAATGCCTTAGACCCATATCCTCTCATCTTATCTTACTAGCAAAGAAGTTTCTTTTAATTAGCCCCCACCCTCCCAAGGAAGTACAAGCATTTTATCTGCCTTGGGTCCCTTTATTGCAAATCTGACAAGTTCTTCTTGAAAGCTCCTTATTCATTCACTCATGTGCTAAATACTGTGTTATGCAACTAAGATCTGATAGCATCATGCTTCATAGTAAATATACATCCTAGGGCCCTCAGAGTGAGTGGGTCAGCTGAAGTGGTTTGTTTTCTGCGTTTGGCACTTAGTGTGTAAGTGGGTTTGTTCCTCCGGAGAATAATTTCCATACATAAATTCTGGGAAAACTTTTTCCTAGCGCAAACCTAATTACTCTTCGTTGGGTTAAGTGATACCCCACAGTAGGTGCCCAAGAAGTATTTATTGAATGAATACTGAGTCAATAAATATTTATTGAATGAATAAACCACTACTGAATGAATAAACAGTTTACAAAGCTCCACTGTACCAGAACAGAGACATGCACCCCGGGACCCTCAGTAAGTATCATTAATGGAATCAGTAGCCAGAGGTTCATTTGGCAGCTCTGAGGTTGTTTCCATCCTCCTGGCTTCTTTATTTCTTCCAGTCACACATCCCTGAAATGTACAGGCTTCTTAGCACCTTGTTGGTGTGTGTGTTTCCATCTGTGAGCTGCTCAAGCTACCGTGTGCGGGCTGTGCCAGGAACAGGGACAATTTCCCACTGCCTAGGTGTGACATGGGTCACAGAGAAACAGTGAGTGGCTACCTTTGGGACATAGCCTTTCCCTCCAAAAAGGACAGCCTGCGGTGTCCCTGCTGACCCAGTGCTGGGCAGAACTTGCCAAGGGATTGACAAATCAAAAACTCTAGAGACTGAGAGATCTCTGAAATGAAACGGTTTATTGAGCCTTTACAGATGCTTGCCAGATAAGGATGAAGTCCCAGGACAGGAAGTTTCTGCTTCACCAGCAGAAAGTCCAGTTAACAGAAAAAACTTGTCTGACAGACTCAAGAAACAGGGCATTTTTATAAGAGGTCTTCTTTAAAGTCACTTTGGCTACAGATAAGGGAGGTGGGCAGGGGAGAAATTCCTGGGATAGGTGCTTAGTCCTGGGATAGGTGCTTAGTCCATAGACAAGGTCTGCGGGTCGGTTGTGGATGATGGTTGGATACTGGTCTCTCGCAAGGGGGATGCGGTTGTCCTGGGGACCTTCTAGATGCTTGTTGAAATGACTTCATCCAGGAACATGGTGTTTCTGTGAGCTGAGGCCTGAGGCTGTTGGCTAACTGCCTTCTCTTGTCTCTCTCCCTCATTCTCCCAGCCTTATGTGTCTTAATTATAGGACATTTCAGAATGTTTCCTTATCATGATGAACTCTAGACTCAAGTGACACTCATCAAAACAGCCCCTCACTCTGCCAGCTCCTTGCGGAGGACCCTAAGGAACTCTGTCACTGTGTGAGGACGGGCTTTTACTGTTTCTGTTGCCCCCTTGGCCTGGCATGCTGGGGCCCCACAGCGTCTTTCTACACGACGGTGCATCAAGGCCTCAGTTTGGGCTCCTGGCGTGGGGACTCTTCTGACTTGGAATTTAACTCTGGCTTCACGGGAATTCACTGCACTTCAGAGCCTTGGCTGGTTTTTAGGCAAGGTGGAGTCAGCCTTGCCGGGTTTCTTTCTGTGGGTCTGAAAGCACCGCTGTCCCCCTCAGGAGCTGTCACGATCTGGGGCAAATTACACTGTGTCTCCTGCCACCTTGGCCCCAGCTCCCCTGCCATAGCCCACATATTTTTATCTGGTTAAAGTGAACATCAAAGGCAGCTATAAATGAGAAAAAAGAGGGAGGAGACATCACAAAGGGGCCTTGGGGGGCAGAGGAGGGAGAGGGGAGAAAAGAAAGGGAAGAGAGGCCCCTGGCTGGTAGGACCGCGTCCACCCCTGCAGGGCGGGGGAGGGGGCGGAGAGGCCTGGGAAAGGGAGGGTCCCGTGCTGCTGACTGCGCTTGGACTTGTTTTCACGCTGGAAGCCCCCGCCCCCACGGCATTTTCCTCGGGCCTGCGATCTCGGCGGCAAATGGAGCGCGGAGTCTAGTGGAGACCGTAAGACATGGAGCCCCCGTGGAGGGTGCCGGGCCGGGGCCCTGGACCCCCATCTGCACGCTCCAGGGCAGGTGCCCGGGGTTCTGTCTGTGCTTTCAAAGCAGCCCAGTCCCTCCATGTTGATACCCATTGGAAAATAAGAAAAGACATATCCCCGACTTCAGTATCGCCTGCACGCTACCACTTGGCAGCCCTTCAGGATTTTGACAAGCAGTAATGAATAATTAACAAATCATTTGTGCTGCTACCAAAAGCCTGAAGAGAACCGCAGTGCCTCAGCTCCCGCCAGCCCCAGACGGCCCCTGTCAGTTCGCTCTCTTAATAAAGGCTGGCCAGGACACCGGCGTCCGATGGCCCCCTCGAGCCTCGGGGGGACAGGTCACTCTTTCTGCACCCTGCGTCTCCCTGAGCTGCTTGTAGGAGTGAGAGGCAAATGTAGCTGGCCTCCTCGGTTTCTGGACTTTCTCTCAGTTCTGCCAGTTTTCCATCAGAGACCAAAGTTCTGGGGGACCCGTGAGTTCTGTGAGCTCCATGAGAGCAGGGGATCTATGGGGGTGGGGGACAGCTACCCCCTCCATCCTTAGGACGTTTGGCGCCTAAGTGGTGGTGGTTGTGCCTGGTGGTTGTGACTGGGAGAGGGCTCGTTGTTGGTCCGGGCTTCTAGTGGGCAGAGGCCGCTGCTGACCCTCCCAGAGTGTATAGGGCAGCCCCACAACAATGCAGCACGTCACCGGAAACGCCCGCCCTGCGGCAGGGCCGCCGAGCCTGGGCCCTCACCTGCTGCACCGCGTCCTGGCGCCTGGCCTGAGCCCAGGAGCAAAGAAACTTGGGCTCCCTCGAGTGGTGACTCACACTATGACAGCCAAGAAGAAAGGCCCAAAGCGGCAAGAGGCTTGGACGGCAGGGAGAGGGAAAGGGGAGAGGGGAGAGTGTGTAACAAGTCATTTTATCCACCGCACAATGTGCTTTGGTTGATGGTGACAACAATTTTCATGACTCATTAACAAGTCATTTTCTTCTCTCCGTGTTGTTAGTATCTCTGCGGAGGCCTCTGCATTGAGAGCACATTTCCTTCTGATTAGGCAGTGTTTTATGAAATACGTTCTCCTCATTTAAAGGAGCAGTTGAGCGTGTATTCATGTGCTTTCTTTCTGCTTGTTTTCTCCATAAATGGAATCTCCAAGAGCTTCCGTCATGTCTCCTATTCACCTCTTTGGAAAGAGAACATTAGAAGCAGGGAAAATGGACAGTTTCGTGATAATACTTCCACTTACATGTTTGAAGGGGTGAGGATAGAGGGTGGAAGGTAATCTTAAGATTCCAGTTCTGACCAGATGGACCCTCAATAGTACAAATCTTGCCCAGTCCACTCAAACATATCTACAGTGAAGAATTTGCAAAACATGTCTATCACTAATCATTTCCTTTCCCAACCAACCAATGCTTTTAAATGGATTATATAATGTCTAACTGAACTTTCTCAGTCTCTAGTCACCTGTTATGATGGCCCTCATCACATGTTCACCATCCTCATCATCATCATAACTACCGTAATATTTATTGAGTAAATTCCACATGATAGGTACTGTGCCGCAGTCAATCCTCATAACAATCATATGAGGTAATATTACTGCATTTTACAGATGAGGAACTGAGGACAGAAAATAGGTAACTTCACAAGATCACTGAGCCAGCAACAAGAATCAAGGTCTGTCAGATCCCAAAGCGTGCTAACCGTCCCACTGAAACGGTCAGGAGTCTGGACGGTCAGAGCAGCTCCCCAAGCTGGCCCTCGGCACCTCTGTCCCATATCCAGCCTCCACTCTCGGGACCCTGTCTTCTGAGCCCTCCACTCCTGACATTATCTCCGTGCTGGGCTCACCTCAGCTGTGCTCTCCCTCTGCTCCAGGTTCAGGTGCTCCTTGTCCTCATCAGAAACGCCCTCCCTGCTCCTCCCAACACTTCCAGTTCTGGTTTTTTTTCAAAGCCCAGTGCCCAGCACCACCAAAAGGCTTTGCCTTCTCTTTTCCACTTAGAGGACACATGCTATGTAGGTTTGGATGCAAGCCTGGCTGAATCTGAAGTTCTGGCTCTTTCTACAGACTGCATTGCCTAAGAAAGAAAAACCCAACCTCTCTCTGTGCTTCACTGGTTTTACAATACAAGGTTCTGTGCCTCCTTCCTTATCTGCAAATAAACTCAATGGACTGAATTAAAAAATGAAAACTTTCTTTTTTGTTCTCCACCTACTCCCACCAATAGTGTTCAATTTTGTACCTGAAGTAGATACAGTGATGGGGTGGAGAGAAAGTGGGCTTTTTCCCTTGAGTTCTAGTATTTTCAGATGCACCACGGGACCAGCAGCCTTAGACCCCAGCACAGGTTGTATTCTTAGAAAAGAAGGGGGTAAACCAAATGACTCTAGCCATATAAACTATCTGAATGGCCTCCTACAGCCCAGAAAATACAGATTTTAATAAAACGTGAGGAAAACTCACATAGTTACACTACTCTGCCCTGTGGAGGGGGATAGTAGATTTTCTCTGTCATGGCCAGCATTACCATCCTGACATTGATAGGTAAGGAAAGTGGCTATTTTTTCTAGGTGTTTATTAAGAGCATAAGGAAAAAGTTCCACTAGGATTTCCATTGGAATTGAATTAATTTAGAAAGAACCAACAGATTAACACACTGAATCTCTCCATTCAAGAACATGGTATAGCTCTCTGTTTCTTCAAGTCTTCCTGTATATACTTTGGTGCTTATGGCCATAAAGACTTTTTTATACTTTGTTAGATTTATTCCCAGGGAGCTGCAGTTTTTCATAGGCCACATTTTGTTTTCATTATTATCACAGGTTTCCTGTCCTTGTGTTTTATAAAAATTGTACTATTGTATTATGCTGGACGAACATTTTGACATTTGTTGAACACATAGAGGCTGCCCAGGAACCACTGTGGTCATCCTGGGCAATAATCAAATATGACATACTCTCTGCCTTTGGGAAGCACTGCATGACCGTCAATGATTCTAGCTAAATGAAAAATTAATTCAGTAAACTGATGGGTTGTGAATCTGTGCCGAGACCCCAGAAACTTCTTATACCTTGAAATAAGCCTAGTGACCCCACAGTCCCGGTGGTGAGGACTGGGAAATTCTTAATTGTGAATCCTTTTAAGGAATCTGAAAGACAGGGTTAAGAATCCACTTACCTGTGCTTTTCTTACTGGTTACATATAACCTGGAAAAATTCAGTGATATGCTGCACAGTATACTGAGCTAGTAAAAAAAAAAACCTGAAGGATATGGTTTGTGCATCAACCTAAAGCATTGATTGCACATAAAAATTTTTGAATAATTTAACTTGCAAGTAATTTAAAGTAAATTAAAGTAAAATTTGCTGATATATAGGCATACCTCACAGGTATTGTGTGTTCAGTTCCACATCATCACAATAAAGTGAGTCAAATGAATTTTGGCTTTCCCAGTGCATACAAAAGTTATAGTTATACTATAGTATAGACTATTAAGTGTCCAATAACATTGTGTCTAAAAAACTGTACATACCTTAATTTAAAAATGCTAACCATCATCTGAGCTTTCAGGGTGGTGATTGATGAGAGTTGGGGTGCCTGTGGTAATTTCTTAAAATGAGACAATAAAGTTTGCTCCATTGATGAACTTTTCCTTTCATAATAATTTATCTGTTGTGTGTGATGCTATTTGATAGCATTTTACCCACAGCAGAACTTCTTTAAAATTTGGAGTCGATCCTCTCAAACCTTGCTGCTGCTTTACAACTAAGTGTATGTAATATTCTAAATCCTTTGTTGTCATTTCAACAATCTTCACAGCATCTTTACCAGAAATGTCTGTCTCAAGAAACCACTTTCTTTGCTCACCCATAGGAAGCAACCCCTCATCTGTTAAAGTTTTATCATGAGATGCAGCAATTCAGTCACAGCTTCAGACTCCTCTTCTAATCCTAATTCTCTTATTATTTCCACTACAGTAAAAGATAGTAAATATTCTCTTACTATTTACTATCCACAGTTAATTCCTCCATTAAATCTTGGATACTTCAAATTCATCTCTATGTGGGTTGTAATCAATTTCTTTCAAACTCCTGGTATTTTGACCTCATCCCATGAATCACGAATGTTCTTAATGGCACCTAGAATAGTGAATCCTTTCCAGGTTTTCAGTTTACTTTGCCGTGATCCACCAGAGGAATCACTATCTTTGATAACTAGAGACTTATGAAATGCACTTCTTAAATAATAAGACTTGAGATTTGAAGTTACTCCTTGATCCATGAGCTGCAGAATGGCTGTGGTGTTAGCAGGCATGAAAACATTAATCCTATTGTACATCTCCATTGGGACTCTTGGGTGACCAGGGGCGTTGTCATTGAGCAGTAATATTTTGAAAGGAATCTCTTTTCTGAGCAGTAGTTTTCAACAGCGGGCTCAAAATATTCAGTAAACCATGTTGCAAACAGGTGTGCTGTTGTTATTCCATTTATAGAACACAAATGACCAACACTAGACTTAATTTTTCAGGGCCCTAGGATTTTCAGAATGGTGAGTGAGCACAGGTTTCAACTCAAAGTCACCAGCTGCATTAGCCCTTAACAAGAGTCAGCTTGTCCTTTGATGTTTTGAGCCAGGAATAGACTTCTCTGCTCTAGCTATGAAAGTCCTAGATGGCATCTTCTTCCGATATAAGGCTGTTTCGCCTACACTGATAATCTGTTGTTTAGTGTAGTCACCTTCCTTTAATGATCTTCACTGGATCTTCTGGATATCTTGCTACATCTTCTGCTCCAGCACTTGCTGCTTCACCCTGCATGTTTCTGTTACAGATATGGCTTCCTTTAACCTCATGATCGACTTCTACTAACTTCATACCTTCCTTCTGCAGCTTCCTCACCTCTCTTGAAAAGAGGTGGGGCCTTGCTCTGGGTGGCTGGTTGGAGCTTCTGTTCAGACTACCAAAACTTTCTCTGTATCAACAAAAAGGCTGTTTCTCTTTTTTGCCATTCATGTATCCACTGGAGTAGCCCTTTTAATTTTCTTCAAGAACTTGTCCTTTGTATTCACGACTTGGCCAAGTGACATAAGAGGCCAAGCTTTCAGCCTACCTCAGCTTTCACCAGGCCTTCAGTCATTTCTGGCTTTTGATTTTAAGCGAGAGACATGTGACTCTTCCTTTGACTTGAAGACTTAGAGGACATTATAGGGTTATTAATTGGCCTAATTTCTTAGGCCAATATTGTATCTTAAGGAAGAAGGAGGCCTGAGGAGAGGGAAAGAGATGGGGAACAGCAGTGGGTGGAGCAGTCAGAACACACACAATGGTTATCGATTAAGGTCCCCGTTCTCATATGCATGGTTCATGGCCCCTCAAAACAATTACTGGAGTAACATCAAAGATCACTGATCACAGATCACCTTAACAAATTTAATAATAATGAAAGAGTTTGAGATATTCTGAAAATTATCAAAATGTGACACAGAGACAAAAGGGAGCAAATGCTGCTAGAAAAATGGCACCAAGGGACTTGCTCCAGGCAGTGTCACCACAAACCTTTAGTTTATAAGAAATGTGGTGTCTGAAAAATAAAACCAAGCAAGGTATGCCTGTATATCTTTTAAAATGCCAGGGCACACTGCCCAGGTGTCTCAGAGGTGCCCAGTCAGTTGCCTCTGTGTTTGGCATTCTTGGAGGGAAACGCGTGAGCTGCCCTGAGGGTAAGTATCAGCAAGGATGTACATGCCGAACATTCAGCTCACACTTCTCCTTATTTTTGTTGTGCCCTGGTGGCTCACTGGACTTTTCTGGGAGATTCCTTGATGCTTTTAGTACATCTTTGTGCCACTTGGGTCCAGTGACCCTGGAGCACTCACTTGAGCCCTGCAAATGGAACTGTGACAGCCCAAGTTCCCACGCACCCCCAGGGAATGTGGTGCAGAGGCTGGGTTGTAGAACATGGCATTCAGCTTCCCATGTGCGGTGTCAGTACTGTGCATGCAGGGTGAACTGACCAATGAAACGTGGAGGGGAAAAAACACATTTTTGCAAGTATTTGTATGGTAAAAGAAAGACTGCTGAGCCAGCGGGATTCTTGCTTGCTGCTGATCTGAAAGGTAAGTCCTTGCAGAGAATGTCAATGCTGGTGAATTTCAAAAAGTCCTTTAGTTGGTAATGGTGTATCTGTCACCAAGTCCTGTTTGCTTTCCTTTGGGGTTATTTCTCCCTATCACCTGTGTTCTTCCATTCCATTGCCACCTCACAGTTGGCTTTCTTGAACAGATTCACTCATTCATATTCTCATTCAATAAACATTTACTGTGAGTCAACTCTGTGCCAGCTGGGATAAGAACTGGGCTCCTGCAAGGAGCTCACGATCTACTGAAGTAGATAAATATTTCAATTACCATTGTAAGGACAACTGTAGAGAATGGAGCAGGATGTTATGAACCCGTGGAGAAGATGTGGCTTATCTAGTTTTGGAGGTTAGGGAGACTTGATATCTAAATACTGAAGGACTAGGGGATGAAAGAGGAGGGGGAAAAGGAGGTGGGGATCTTCTAGGCAAAAAACAAAAATAGAAGGAAAAGTGGTAGAGGGGATATAGGTAAAGATCTAGTGTGGAGCTTGGTTCCTAAAGACAATAGTGAATTTAGGGTAAATGAAATAAAGGAGGGAGAGGCATAGGAAATGGAGTTGAAATAACAAAGTAGAAGTCAGATCAGTAGAAGGCCTGTATGTTATACTAAGGAATTTGGATATTGTCCTTAAGTCAATGGGGAGCCAAGGGAGGCTTTTAAGAACGGGAGTGACATTATCAAAATTATGCTTTAGAAATTTCACTCTACTGCGATGTTGGAAATGGATTATCTGCATATTCATTTACTTAAAATTTAATTATTATAATTACATACAGGTCCACACATAGGATATTATTGTCATTTATTATGTTGGGTTTGAGTTTTGGGCTTAGCTTTGTTTTGATTTTTACAAGTCATATATAACTTTACCTGCAATAGAAATAGATCTCTTTCAAAGGATATTGACATCAATTAGTTTTAATTGAACTAACATTTTTTATTTAATTGTGTGACTGGGTAATATATGAAAATGTTTCAAAATTCAAAAAATGCAAAGGGTATATGTGAAAAGTCTTCATCCTGTTCCCCAGTTCCCCCAATTCCCCCTTCCCACAAAAAACAATGTTATTAGTTTCTTGGGTGTTTTATACTTATAAAAACTCTCTATGTTCATATATTCTTTATAAGATATATTTGTTCACATATTTTTTGTTAGCCTTTTTAAAATCAGCAGTAGTGTTCAGTACCCATTAGCCTTGCCTTCCTTTCTCACGTACAGTCTGATTTGGACGTCCTCCTGTGCCAGTATTCAGAGTTTTTGTATTCGTTATTAGAGCTGCGTAGTGTTACATACATGTACTGTAACTTACATAGTCACCTTCCAGTAATCAGCATTCAGTTTGTTTCCAATCTTTTGATTCTGAAAATAATGCTGCAATTAATCATGTTGTCATTGTCATTTCACACATGTGCAAGTACATCTGTAGTATAAATCCCCCAAGAGCGGATGTCTGGGTCTAAGTATATACTTCAGTAATTTTGACTGATAAGGTCAAATTTTCCCCATAGATGTTGCACCAATTTAGATGCCCAGCAATGCTTGAGTTTGCCAGTATGCTACCAAACTTCTAGATCACTGTTATCTGATGGAAAAAATGCTATCTCACTTTCATTTTAATTTCATTTGTGTATAATCAGTGAAACTGAACTTCCTTTCTTTTGACTAAAAGCCAGTTGATTTTCTTGTCCTTTGAACTATCTGTTCATATCCTATTCTAATTTTCCTCGTAGATTATTGGTCTTTTGCATGTTAATTTATAGAGGTTCTTTCTCTAAAGATAAATTAGTCCTATATATGTGATGTGAGTTGAAAATATTTTCCCAAGTTTTTCATTTCCATTTGACTTAATTTATGGTGATTTCTGCCATGCAGAAACAGTTTACTGATAAATAGTTGAATTTAACCATCTATTATTTTATAGCTCTTTGGATTCCGATAACAATTTAACAAGTCTTTCCCGTATCAAAATTACAAAAATAAGAGTGTCTTTGAGCACTTCCATGACCAGTTTTTATTACATGAACCACCAGAATTTCATGATTTTGACCTACAGAAATGAACATACGGTTCAACCTATACATTTAGTTTGACCCACTTGGAATTTATTCTGGTGCAAGATATAAAGTGAATCCAAGTTAGTGTTTGTGTAGATGCCAGCTCAACTTAGCCACCTTTTCCCACTGATTTTTAGTGTCCCCTCTTCTATACTAATCTTGAAAATGAGGGTGTGTATGTTTCTGTTTTTCCATCCATCTGCCTGCGCATTCAAATTGCTTTTTTAATTATTTAGATTTTATATGTCTTACTCTTTCCTTACTATTGCTTTTCAGAATTTTCCTGTCTTATGTATTTCTCCATGTGAATTTAGGATTTTCTAATTTACTTCCTAAAAAACTAATAATCTTGTTTATATTTTTATTAAGATTACTTTACATTTACAGATTAGCTGAGAGTGAACTGCCGTTTGGAAGAAGTTACATTTTCTGAAGTAGCTTCTTAATGGTTTCCAGTCTCTCGATTCTCTACTCTGCTCCTTCTGCGCTCTGCTGCCTGATGAGTGTACCTCAAAATCATCTTCATTAAACCATATCTCTGAGTTTCCAGAAGCCACACCTTTTCTTGCTTTCATGCCTTTTCCCTCCAGAAATCTTCCATGTCTTTCTCTCACCCCTCTACTAACTAAATGCCTTGATAAATCCACCTGTCCATCCAGTTCACATCTTCAAGTGGAATCTTGCTTGGCTGGTGTGACACTCCACTGTTCCTTCCCTTCCAAGGAAATCACTGCTCTATATCACTAGTTGACACATAATCTATGCATGACTTTTCTTCATACATGTGTATTTAACCTGAGTGGCTTAGGTTTCAAAAGCAGATAATTTAACATTTGATTACAGTTACATTAAACCCAAATCTCTATGGTTGAAATAATGATGATTATTCAGATTTTTATTTCTTTAGACCTGCATATATAGTGCCTGCCCACCATGTGCCAGGCACTCTGATAGTCACCAGACATTTGTATTAATCTCATTAAGCTAAGTTAAGCAGCAGGAACAAAAAACCCCTAAACATTGTGGTTTATGACCATAAAGGCATATTTTGCTCCTATTACATGTCCATCCCCACTCATCTTTGCACACCAAATCTTCATTTCAGGATTCAGGTTAAAGTTGCTGCTGGGGTATTTTGGTTCCGTGGAATGAGAGCAATGGTACAACTGGCAAGAGAGCAATGGTGCAACCATGTGGAAACTCTTAGCACTTCTGCATAGAAGTGGCACATGTCATTTCCACTCATATTTTAGTGGCCAAAGCAAGACACATGTCTAAGTTGGTGATCAATGGGATTGGAAATTCAATGTTCTGGTAGGGAGGGGCCCTTTGGTAATAGGTAATGAATATTTTTCACAAACAGTACAGTCTACCACAGCCATAACGTGGTAAAAAAGACAGATATAGTACTGATATCACAAAGCTACAAATTAGCTTGAAAATATGGACATTAACAAAATTGTAACATAATTGTGACAAATGCTCCTAAAGAGAAGGAGAGGATGTTAAAACATGAAATGGGCAAGCCAACATAGTCTGGGTGGTTGAAAAGACCCCCTTCGTACCACCAGCTAGAGCTATTTCAGAGTTAGTAGAAGTTAACTGGGCAAGAGAGAGGGTTACCTCTGGGCAAATGCTTTGAATAACTTGAAGTCATTTAAAACTCTTAAACATACTAATTTGACCAAGATGAACAGAATTAGCATTTTCTATTTTGCAGATTTTCTGCATAATCATCTTCTCAAAGTCTCAACATCCCACAATTCCTTATTAATATATTTTTCCTATATGACAAATCAGAGAAAACTTTATAATTGCATTATTGTGTTGACATTTCCATTGGTTTTGAGGGACCCTAAATGACAACTTGAAATTATGCTGAAATGTACCATTCTATAAATGGCAACATGCAAGTCTTGATATTTATACTCTGTACATATTTGCACAATATGTATAATATATGTTGTATTTTCTTTGGTCTAAAAATATAACGCCATTCACAAAAGAAGTTGGTGGTAATAACAGAGAAAGGAAACGGTTTAATCATTTCAAATGGGGATGTACTCTTTCCCTAACATGTAATTCTTAGACTGTTTTCACTTTCATAAGATGGTATTTCTCTTATGAACTATTTCTGAGAATAGTTTAAAAAATAACTATTTACTGAGAATAAATGGGTAAAGAAATGATGATGCTGGGGTCTTAGTCTTGCTTTCCTAATGGATGCCTTAGAAGAGAGCCTCTAATTCCGTCTCCATACCATATGTCTCTGTTGACATTAAAATGCTTAGTTTCAAATGAGTTGGCTTCATTCAAGCATCTTAATTCAAGAGTGGATGATTAGATCTTAAGCTAGAAACCTATTAGGATGGAAGCACTTATGTTTTTGAAAGGTATTAAGGGAACATCATAGGGTGGTTGCAGATAAATCCTCCCCATCTAGTAGTGGGTTGGCAGAAATCTCATTTGATCTTCAAACATTACTGACTAGCTCATGTCAAAGTTAAGCACTGAACAAGAAATCTGTCAAGTATTTGTTATATAACACACAGACTGGATGGTGTCTGTGTTTTTATCCTCTGCTGGTTAGTAGTTTCAGAGATCCTGTGTCTGAGCAGGGATAATCAGAGAGAACTAAACATCTTTTCCATGTGAAAAACATCCTGACTGAGATTCGGAGCTCAGGGCAGGAACCCACCTCCACAGGAGTTCTAAAGCAGATGCCACGCTGTGGTGGGGTTATGCAACCATAAGGTTTCTTAACAGGCACCGTGCTACAAAGCAATCAGTGTGAGTAGTAGAGGATAAATCATATCACAAATACTTTCAATCACCTTTGAGAAAGCACATATTGATCTAAATAAAACCCAGTGCTATGACTGTTCCTACTTTTATTTAACCACATGTGTGGTCCATACTGATAGGAGTCTCCCCATCTTCCCATTAACTTGCCTTAGTCCCTATGTAATCCTATTATCAGCAAGGCACAGCGATCTTCAGACAGGGAATGAGAAAATCATTTGATAACCATCTGCCTCAAGTTTTGGCAGGAATGTGTTTAGCTTACAGAACTACTAAATTGGGACACATCAAGAATAGACATTTCTACTAGGGAGTAGGGTAGAATATAAAGTCCCAGGATTGAGATGTCCTGATTATGTTCAGACAGGTGACCTATGCACTCCCAACAATGCCACTTCTGAAGAAAGGAAAGACAAGATGAATTTATCATCATCTGACCTCCAAGGCATGAGCTAGTTCCTCTTTCCTTCCCTCTTTCCCTCGCTACCTCCTTTCCTCCCTCTTTCTTTCCTTCTCTTCTTTTACTGTTTTTATATAGAAAATACCATGGATATAATGAGCCAGTAAAGGTGGACTTTGATTAAAACTGCTTGGGGAATTTTAGTAGCTTATAACTCTAACTATATAATCCCTCAGTGTTTTCCCTCTTGGTTCACACCAACTGTTGATAGCTTTTTTATCGCTCATTAGAAACATGGATAACCATGAAGGAATACGAAAGCAATGTCTTATAAGAACAGTAATGTAAATTGCTGCAGGAAAAAAATGTCCAATTTGTATGTCAAAGTAGTTATTGACTTAAACATGAAAAATAAGAGCAGACCTCCCAGATTAACTTGTATTGAGAAAACCACTTAACTGCCGCCTCCCCCACCCCCAAGGAGCTTTGAGTACCATAAAGATATTATCTGGCCCAAACATGCAAATTAAAGCAGGCATAAATTCAGAACTTGAAAGAAATAAGGCCATGCTTAAAAAACTTAGGCTTCATGAAAATTTTTATTTCAAATTATAACATTGAAAATTCAGATTAAAACATTGGGAACTGAGACCATGGTAGACATGGGAGTGGGTGATAGAAGTTGCCTTACAGGAGAAATGCTGCCATGGGATGACATACCTAACTTAAATGGGAGATTAAAGATTTCTTGAGCCACCAATATAAGGTAATCAGATTACACAAACAAATCCTAAAATATTAGGATACTTATCTGGTAACTGGCTTTTTGGACACTGGCTCCATATTTAACGATATTGGCAAACAACTGTCAACTTATTCTAGGCCTAAAGTGATATTGTAGTTTTGTTTTCTAAAAAATATTTCTCTTTTAGAGGGACACACTGAAGAAGTCCTAACATTTTGGAGAAACATACTAAAAATTTATGAAAAAAGTGTTTCATCCTTTATTTGCTTTAATAATGGGAAGAGTGCATGGGGATACAGATTAAACAAAATTGGTGAAGAGTTGACCAGTGCTGAAGCTGGTGTTGAGCACATTAAAGGTTCAGTCTACTGACTATATATTAAAAGTGTTTTATCATTAAGTTTTAAAAGAAAGAAAAATCTATTGTAAAATATATCAGAGTATGAAAATGTATGAAAGAATAATCTGGTGAAAATTTACCCACTCTCCAGTTGAATTAAAATATAAAAATATGGCTGAAAGATTATAAAGCGACTCTTTTGCTTCAATTATCTGGATATATTTGTGGTGTCCCACGGGGAGAGTAGTGGCTGGTGCTGACTCATAAAAATTAGTAACACATGAAATGTTTACTCCAGCTAGCTCGATCAGGATTCAGGCCTCAATTAGGCATTGTGGTGCTTGCCATGGAGCTGACTCAGACTTGAGAATTGTAAACACTTGGATGGAAATCCCTGCTCTAACTACAATGGTGTGACCTCCAGGAAAGCTGCAAACTTCTCTGAGATCCATAACCTCATATATAAAAAATATGTTTGGTAATACCCACCTTGAAGGATTGCATACAATGTCTGTATATCACATAGTTGGCACTGGGTAAATAGTAGCTATTTATTTGATGTTTTAAAAGACATTGGACTGATATACATTCCCTACTGAAATGTATGAGCATCTCTAAACAAGCAGTAAATAAACACTTCATGGCCAGTTGATAAAACTAAGCCCAGTGTGCTGCTTATCAAAGGAAAGGAGATCATCACCTTGAAAGAGTTTTAGTAGCGTCCAGGTAGAGGAGGACAAAGTTAGGATATTTATGAATTTGGGGGGATCTGATTTAAGGTGGGTCTTTCAATGTATTTTAAGAGGTCACTTAATCAGAGTTGGACAATATTTAATATATTGTAGTTAAAGATTGGTACAGAGTTGGGAGGATTTCAAAAGGGGTCATGAAGACTAAATCATCTTTGGAGCTATCTATTGTCTGGAGAAAGGAATGGTGAATGAAGAAACGATAAATAGATTTGGGGGAATTTCTTAAAACAAACAGTAATATTATCTGCATCTTCAGCTTCCTGGGCAAGAGTTTTCTGGAAAAGTAATAGAGTTGAATAGTAAAGTTGTGTTAATGTAAACAGTAAGCTGAATGGGTATAGATGGTTTTTATTTTCACTTACATAAAAACTTTAAGAAACACTTTTGCCATTTTTATTTTTATTGTTAGGCCCCAACATGTGCCCGAATTACATAATATAACATAATATAAGAATACATTTCAATAAAATTAACTTCCTTTATGATCACACTTGCAACTGACACATTCTCTACTACTGTGGTCAGTTCCCTTGAATGTTTCAGACTGCTCTTAGAATATTACTGTAGCTTTACGCAGGTGGTCCTCAACCTTGCCGGTACATTATGATCACTGTAGGAGACTTTGAAAGCTCCAAGGCCCAGGTCCCACCTCAAGCCAATTATATTAGAATATCTGGGATGGGGCCTGGGATTCAATAAATTTCAATTCTCCCAGTGATTCCTCTGTGCATCTAAGGTTGAGAACAACTGCTCAATGCCTAACTGCAGATATTAAACCTTGACTGGGGAATTATAAGACCTGGTTAGACTACTAAGTGCTGAGAGCTGGAACAACTTTCTGAGGTTGTTAAACTTTAATCTAAATATTAATAATGACACAGGTGTTATGTACAAACATCCTGACCCTTAAGGTAAATTCAAATTGTATCAAATTTCTCAAGAGACTTAGTTTCATGGTAACCTTCATGTTTGGTTACCCATTCCACCAACTTCCTTTTCTCCATTGTTTTTGTTCTTTTATTCCTCTCTGGCATTGACCCAAACTGAGAACCACTCCCTTCTTTGATTTGTGCAAAGACCCTACTGTCCTAGCACCCCTTTCCAACCCCAATGATCATATAAGACTTGTGCAGGTGTAGCTGACTTTGCTGTAGGTTGGGAAGATAGAAGAGGTTTTATGTGGCAGGGACGAAAACCCTTACTGTAGAATATCAGGTATCAGATACCTATGGTCAGTCCTTTGGCCAACGTGTGTGCTTTCCAGTTACAATCCCGAACCACCTTTCTTCTCTTAGCTCTTCTTTGCTTCTCTCATGAGTGAAAATAAAAATTTCTACCATTGTCTTACGCAGAGCATTCTAGTTGTTTCCAGCCTCATTCCCATACTCAGATATGGCATTCCCTTGGTATATCCAAAGACTTATTAAAGTTTTTTGATAAATGAAATATCTACTCCAGGTAGCACTTTTTCCATCCCTACTAGATCCTTTGTGGAAAAGAAAGAACTAGAAAAATGTAACTACCATTCTCAGGGGAATTATGACAATCCCTTCCCAACTTCTTAGAATATATACACAGTTAAATCTATATTTTAAATCATTTTTTCTCTGCTATAATAATTTAGTTCCCTAATTCAGTTAGTCAGTTCATGCCTACTATGATTAGTGCTAAGAGATACATAAACCAATGGATGACAGTCTTTCAGGAAGAATCAGTTTAGTTGGGAACATAAGGCAGACTTGTAAGGTATAGTTAAGATCTAAGAGGGTGCATCCAATGAACTCAGTTTCCAAGAATTTATTTCAGTTTATTGACATTCACCTTTCTGAGGTTCATATTCTCAAATATTGTATGTTTGCAAATGACCAGGCCTTTTCTCAGTCTCATTTGTCAGACCACAAGCTGTATACCTTCTTTATTCTTGGTCAAGTTTCTCTGTCTTCACAGGTCAGGAGGTCAGGTCAGTAGGGCTTAAAAAATGAATGGGGAATTTCCATTTCCAGAGTAGGAACCTGTATCAACCTTCCTTACATAGACAATTGCAATTCTTGTCTGAAGTATATGAAAAGCATCATCTTACATCCATCAAGAAATTCTCTAAGAAAGGAAGGAAATTTCCGCCCAAAAACTGAGGCCATTTGTGGAACCAGTTGAACTAGAACTCCTGTTTTCAGAATTTTCAAGATACAGGGAATGGGAGACAAATCCCAGATCTTAATCCCTGGAGAGTTCACAGACCCGTGTTCCAAAGAGCAATACCCTCAGAGTAAAAATGAACTAGAAACAAATCTTCTGTTTATACCCATCCTCAATCAGAGGGTGCTAAAAAAAAGTATACTGTTTTTAACCTTGATTCTGAGTGAAGATGAGAAAAGGCAAATCACTACTGAGAACTTGGAACTACAGCTCAGCTCAGGCTTATAGCCTGAATTCACACTCCCTGAGTGGTCTAAAAGACTTCAACCCAAGAATTTAATTGAGAGTGATCCAGGAATAGTCATGCCACAAAGGGCATTGTAGAAACAAATATAGATAGTCTCTGAAGAACATAGTTTCTTTCCAAGCCCCAAAGAATTTTCATAAATACAATTCGAAGGATAATGAGAGGCCACAATAAAAATGAACCAAGTGCACGAGGAAATAAAGCACCATGAGCAAGAATTTAAACAAAATTTTACAAACTCACATTCACAGTACAGACACAGACTCATAAGGACTTTTCAGATCATGGAAGTTTCAGACACAGACTATTAAAAAATCTATTTCTAATATCTTTACGGAAATCAAAGACACACTTGGAAACATGTGCAAGAAACAACTACAAAATGTGATTGAGGAGGTTTTTAAAAGAACTAAATTGAACATCTTGAAATGAAATATAAAATCCTTGAAGTAAAAATCTCAATGAAATAAGGATTTACTACTGGTTTTCTTAGGTGTGATAATAGCATGGTAGTTCTCCATCAGAAAGTAGTCTTGCCAAGGTATTTTCAGATCAAATGTCATTTCAGATAAAATGACATGCTATCTAGGATTTGCTTTAAAATGCTTTAAGAAACAATTTTTAAAGTCTTTAAGAAATACTTAAAAGTATGTTTAAAATATGTGAAATTTAAAGCATGTGAAGAAATATTAAATATTGTTAAAATATTGGTAATTATTAAAACTGAGTAATGAGCATGTGGAGTTTAAACTATATGCTATTTGCTCTACTTATGTATGTAATATGAATAATTACCTAATAATTGTTTAAGAGACAGGGAGTGTATTTACTTAGCTATTGTGGGTCCAGATATTTTTGTTATGTCCATTAAATTAGTTTTTTAAAGTATAATTTTTAAAATGCATGATTATCTTAAGTAATTTCAAGTGATGTTAGTTATTTCAAGTGATGATATAGTTATGATGTACATATACATTTTCCTGGGCTGCTACAAGCTATAAATAGATGTTATATAGGAAAAGGAGTGAAATGTAACAGTAGATTAATGAAAGCTGAAAAGAAAGCAAAATGTAGAAATTAAAATAGAGATCTGTAGAAATTATCCAGAAAGCAGCACAGAACAGCAAAACAATAGGAAATACAAATGGAGATAAAGAGAAACAGGGAACATAATGAGAAGTTGTAATTCGATTTGACTGGAATCCTGGAAGGCTAGGAGAACAAGAGTTGAGAAGCAGAAACCATATTTGAAGAGATAAATGGCTAAGGGTTTTCCAGAACTGATAAAGTGTACAAACCCACAGATTCAAGAAATCCATCTAATCCCAAGCAATATAGCTAGAAAGAAATCCAGACTTGGACACATTAGAGTGAAACCCAAACAGAAAGAAAATGTAACAGACAAAGCCAAAACCAAAAGGAAGAAAGGACCTTAAAAGAAACCAGATAGTAAAAGCACGCTCTTCAAAGGAACAAGTCTGAGGGCTCCTTTCTGAGCAATGAAAACCAAAAGAGAATGCAGCAATATACCCAATATGCTGAGAGAAAAGATCTGACAACCTGAAATATATGCCTACTAAAAATGTAATGAAGATTAAATCAAGACATTTTCAGACACACAGAATCCGAGGCAGCTTGTTACCAGCAGACTCTCTAATAGCAACACTAAAGGATGTTTGGGCATCAAGAAAGTGTTCCCAAACAAAATATCTGAGATGCATGAAGAGCCCAGAAAATGGTAATTATGTAAGAAAATAGAAATAACTATTGGCTGTATAAAACAATAAATAACGGCAAGCCAATCTCACTTGAGAACATAGCATAAGTCCTATGGAAAATCCTAGAAAACCAAACAAGCAGTGTCCCAAAGAGAAACACAGTATAACCAAATTCAGGAATGCAAGGTTGGTTTGCCATTTGGAAATTAGTGTACACACCGACAGATTAAAAGAGAAAAATTATACGATCATCTCAATAGATGCCAAAAAAAGTATTTGCTGAAATTGGATATTCATTTCATTATCTAAATTCTGCAAAAGATAAACATTTCTTATACAAACTGGTAATAGAAGATAACTTATTTAACCTGATAAAATAAATCTATAAGAACTTAATAGATATCATATTTAGTAACAAAGATATTAAGAGCATTTCCTTTAAGATCAGGAAAGACAAGAATGTCTGCTACCATCCCCTTTATTCAGATTTGTACCATAAATCTTGGCCAGCACAACGAAAAAAGGAAAAGAAACAGCAAAGAAAAGAAATTATCAAAGTTTCATTATTTGCAGATGATATATATAATTGTGAACATAGAAAATCCAAAAAATATATACAGGTTAATTATTAGAATTAATGTGGGTGTTTGGCAAGACTGCTAGATAAAAGCTACATTTCTAAATACCAGCAACAAATTGTTGAGACAAAAAGTGAACCATCTACACAGCAACATGGATGAAGCTCAGAATTGTAATGATGAGTATAATAAGCAAGCCACAAAGGAGTTTATACTTATTGTTACATTTATATGAAGTTCAAAAACAAGCACAATTAAACAACTCATGGTTGAGAAAACAATGGAGTTATCACAAAAGTGAGGATATTGATTATCTCTGGGAGAAGGCAGAGAGTGTATAAGGGCTTACATGGTTCCAGCAACATTCTCTTTTTAACTTGTTTGAGCTTATTTCCAGTTTTTAATTAATAGTGTTCATACATTTTTATCCTCTTCTGACATATTTCACAAATTTTTAAAAATCAAAGAGTGAATGTGGTAAGGACAAATTTCAGTAATTGTTAAATGACTGTATGAGGAAATGGTAGCTCTACCATTAAGTTTTTGTTTTTGTTTTCTGGTTTTATCTTTGAGTTTCCCAACATCTTACTGTAAGTTTTATCTTGCTGTCTGGCACAAGGTTGATAATACCTTCAGGGATAATTCATTCTTATTTGGTCAGAGCTTCAACAATGACGATTTCTCTTGTGACTTCCAAAATTCAATTTCCATTGCTTTCTGTTAGCCATGGGTCAATTTCTTCTAAACACTGCCTTCTCGACCTTGTCACTTGAATGACTTAAACTGTTAGCTAAAATTACAGGACTAGTTTGACAACCTATGTTGAGGTTGTGAATACTCTTCTTTATTTGCACTCCCTCCTGAGGTGAGTTCATTCATTGCCCCGGTTTTAATACTATCTATATGTTACCTCTCCCAAACATCTTCCAACCTTAAGCCTCTCTTGTGAACCCCAGGTTCATATATCCAATTGCCTACTTGATGTTTCAATTTGGCTGTTTCACTGGCATCTCACACCACACTGAATATGTAGTTTTGCATGCTTAGATGCATGAAAAGCATAAACATACTTGGAAAATGACAAATAGCTTCATTTTCCTGGTCTTATTGTGGAGAACTAGACAGATGCAGAAAATGTAACTAAAAAAGTAATCTGGGTATATATACACTGAAGAACCTATGATGTTTTGCTTAAGAGATTGGACTTTGTAGACAATGGGGAATCAGAGAGGAATTTTTATTTTCTGTTAATTTTTTCATACAATAAATATTAAATGATCACCTGCTATGTAGGGTACTGTGCTCAGCACTGGGGGTACATCTGTGTACAAGCCAGAATCAGGCAAAGAGGGATTTCCAAGAAGAATGTTCAGAGATAGAATGTATTGGAATTGGTGTCAGACTGGAACAAATGGGATGGAGAAGCATAGCTAGAGAAAGAGACTGAGGATATCACTAAGGTTTTCTTCTGGCTTAGGAGACCTGGGGGGAGGCAGTGCCTTTACCTGAGGTAGGTGATGTAGCAGGAGGGAAAAGGTGGACGGGAGGCACCTGACTTTAGCTGACAGTGAACCAAGATGCCTATGGGACTTTCAGCAAGGAGGCTGAGTAGCTAATTAGAAACTTGGGATTATGTTTCAGGAGAGAAGAGGAAGATGGAGGCATTGGCTTGGGACTCCATCTATAGGAAGTAAGAGCTGAACATGGTGGGTGGAGGCAGGTAGCATGAGATTCCTAAGTAAGAGTGAGAGAGTGATAATTCATATTACATGCAAGAAAAAAAATTGGCTTTGGCAAACCAGTTAGTCCCAGCATTGCCATAGCTAGCTATGTAGCCTTGATCTCCCTTTCCCAAATTTCTGTGAGTCATCCTCCTAGTGCTTCTGGAAAGGAGAAAGCTAATGCCACATGTAAGCATAAGAGTCATGGGAGAGTGGTTTTTAAAGCATGCTGAAAAGTTTGCTTGCCCCAGCACCCAGGATCAGCCAAATCACAAGTACAGTCCTGGGTTAAAGCATTGTGCGCACCAGTCCCTGGCAGGGTGCAAGCACTATACCTGATACAAGTAGCACGTTTGTAGTTATAGGCATTACTAATACCATAATTACTAATAAAAATAACAGTTTATGGTTTTTTTTTATGGGTTAAGTGGTGACCCTCTGCCCAAAAACAATGTGTTGGAGCCATAATCCCAGTGCCTCAGAAGTTGACCTTATTTGAAGACAGGGTCTTCATAGGAATAATCAAGTTAACATGAGGTCACCAGGGTAGGCCCTAATCCAGTATGACTGGTGTCTCAAGGGAAATTTGGACATAGAGATAGACATGCACACAGGGAGAACGCCATGTGAAGATGAAGGTAAAGATCGGGGTGATGAATCTTCAAGTCAAGGAATGTCAAAGATTCCCAGCAAGCCACCAGTAGCTAGAGGAGAGGCAGGGATTCACCCTCACAGCCATCAGAAGGAACCATCCCTGCCGACACCTTCTAGCCTCTACGGCTGTGGGACAGTACATGTCTGCTGTGTAAGCCGCCTACATTGTGACTTTCTTACAGACTCCTAGCAAACTAATACATGGCTGTGTGATTACTTGACATTTTACCAAATGCATTTTTTGCTTATTCCCATTTCACTCTCTCAAGTTCCGGTGGAAGGCATTATCAGTGATCCTTTTTTTAGGGTAGGAAATGAACTATCAGAAATCTGGATTCTTGTGTGATAAGGACAAAGGACACAGGAATTTTAATGGGTAGAAAGGAAATTTTACCCTTGGGGCACAGCACTGCATAAATGGTATTTTAGTAGAGTATGTTGGTTAAGCATACCAGAGTGGGTGTCCAGAGCCAGTCTCACAGGTTCAAATCCCAGCTCTGATGGCTAAGGCTGTGTGGTCCTGAGCAAATTCCTTAACCAACTCTGTACCTTGGTACAATGGAGAAAATAATAATACCTAAGCTAGTGCCTGCCTAAGGGTCTCCTGAGGATTAAGTGAGCTAATTCCCTGAAATCTTTAGCTCTGTGCCTGCTGTATTACTATGTGCTCAACAAATAGATGAGCTATTTAAAAAAAAAAAATTATTCTTGGGAAATTACAGGGGAGTGGAGAAGCCCTTCAGTAATTATAAGGGTAATATAATCATAGTTGCCTCTCATAAATATACTGTACAAAAGGTCTATACTGAATGTGTTGTGTGTATTTAATGGTCTTTAGATGTCTAGGGGTGGGGGATGCCTGGCAGCTGCTGCTTATTCCACCAGAAAACATAGCTGCTTGGTGATTCTGCTCCAGGGCCCAGTCAGGCATCGCTGGGGGAGGCTCTCTCTCTAGGTCAAGCCAATCTTAACCCCCTAAAAGCTCTTTGTGGTGGCAGTAAGGATTCTGGCCATCTCATTTGATGTCAGGCAGGAAAAAAAAGGAAAAGAATTAGGGATTGTATGCAACTGGGAATTAATCAGTTAAAAGGTCAGAAAGTAAAGCATAGTTGTTGTTGTTGTTGTTGTTTAAAGAGCTAGTCCCCCTAAGCATGGATTTGGATATAGATGGATCCCACATGCTTTGAACTTAAAAATCACTGCGCAAGATTTTACTATAAGCAAGTTCAGCATAAAGGGATTTCACTACACACATAACTAGGAAAGGAACACAATCACCATCCTGAATTTTAAAAATGCAATTAAAATTGGTGCAGACCCACTGAGCCTTGCCAAACCCTGCTTTAAATAACAGTTTGGAGAATCACAAACTTCAATTACTTTTGGCAATGTCTTGGTTTTCCATGAGGCGCTGTAGGTTATTAAATGTTGTAGTTTTTTAGCTTGCTAATGAATAGTTTATCCCACATTCAGTTAGGCTGGTTTTCCCTCCTTCCCCCCAGCCTCCTCTCTCTCTCTCTCTCTCTCTCTCTCTCTCTCTCTCTCTCTCTCTCTCTCTCTCTCTCTCTCTCTTCTTTCTTTCAGCCCACTCAAAGAATTGGTGATACTTAAGGGAAAGCTTTCAGGGGGCCACATTTTTCATCCAATATATCTCTATCTAGTCTTACCTAGGGTAGAAATCAGGCTTTATCTCATGAACTTAATATCTGTGTTCCACATCCGTAATAGCTATCATAATGCTGATCATAGTAAGCATGATTGCAGTTGTAAGTTCTATGCAACACATTTCAAACCCCTCTGAATATTTCATGCTTTTCTCTTAATACCTTTATATAGTGGACAAGGAACAGACTTATTATTCTTTTTAGAGTAAATGAGGCAGGGAAGGCTAAATGAACACTCCCAGATTATAAACTTCATTATGAATAAAGTAGAACAAAGCATGAACAGGTAATGTAGTGCTCATTCCATCAAGTTATACAGTTCCCTGGCTGCTCTCTCTCTCTCAAGGAACTAAAGAATTGAGATCAGGGAATACTAATAGTATTTTCACATATTTCTAATTTCCCTATTATTGGGGCCTGATGAGTTGGATAGCAGCCCCTTCCTGCTCTGTGATGTGCTTGTTTATTTCATAGCCCCACTTCAATCAGGAGAGATGACAGCCATGGCAAGTATTGACTTGCAGAGAGGAGGTCAGAATTGAACCCAGACACTCTGCAATTCAACATCAGTGTACTTGTGAAATGTATTTCAGGAAAGACAAAATAACAAAACTCATCAATAACTGAACACGTAAAGAAAAAGGCTCCTAATTTTTAGCTGCTCATTCTGCAGCTCTAAAATGAGACCAGATTTTGGAGTTCTGATCTACATGTGGGCCAATTAATTTTTTTAATGTACTCAGCCTGTGCTCTGTACTGGGCGCTAAGGCAAAGTGTGTGGAAGACAGAAAGATGACTAAGATACAGGCCACCCCTTTGCAGAGGTCTATGGTCATGAGTTTCCCCCATGTCCCCCTCCAACGTGGGCCAGGTACTTCATATGTGTGAGATCTCAGTCACTTTAAGAGCAAACTTATCATCACCACTATAAGAAAAAGACAAGAGAAAGAGTAGCTCAACTGATGAGCCAAGTGCCTTCATCATTCTATACAGAAGGGCTTTGAGGAATGACTCTTGGCTACCACATATCTCAACTGTCCCTTGTCCTCCAGCTCCCACCCCAAAGCTCTTACCTCTTGTCTAAACTGGTACCAATATTGGTTCTTTTAGGGAAGAAGGGACATGACAGCCTGAAACAGAGCCTAAGAGTCTCTGCTTTGGGGGCCTTCTTGATGCTCACGCAGTATTTTTGCATCACTACTTTTTCTTCCCATGTGTCCAGGTCATCCCATCTCTGAGAATGGATCCACCTGCCCAGACCCTGAGGCCTTTCTTCGGTCTGACATCCAACTAGCCACTTGGCCCTGATGCCTCTCGTGATCGTAAACAGAGCCCAGCTGGTAAACCTCAGGTCACCTCTGGGTCCTGGCATATGCCTGCTCTTCTGGCACCTCCCGAAGCTGGCTTGAAGCTCAGAGCAGCTCTTTCCCATTTCTGTTTTGACCAAAATATAGCTAATATTTCTTTAGCATTTACTATGTCCTGGACACTCTTTTAAAGGACATTGCATGTTTATATAATTCTCACAGCAATCCTCTGAAGTAAATAATCTTACTATCCCCATTTTATGAATTAAACTTAAGCTCAGAGAGATTAAGTCATTTGTCCAAGACTATCAGCCCTGAATCCCCTGTAGCCTGTGCTGGAAAGAATGTTAACTGGTCACTGTCCGCCAGCACTTCTCTTTTTTAAAACCTCAGCTTCCCAAAGTGGTGGGAAAAGAGAATGTGGGCATGGGACGTTGCCTGGCTCTCCACCGCGGGGTGACTGTGCTCTCTAACTGCCTTCCTTTGCCACACTTTCCTATATGCAGAGCCCCAATTCCCTGCCACCCCGGGCCTTCAGCTGTTCTTGGCGCTCTGAGCTATTGCACATTATCATTAATGGATCAGCCCCCCTCATAAGGTTTCCAAATAGAGGCCTGGCCCGCCAGATCGTAAAGGTTAGGCCCACATATTCCAGAGGGCTGTGTCAGATGAGGAATTCTATTGGAAAGCTTTGCATCTGGAGTTTTCTAATAGCGCCTTCAGGCAAAAAAAATTAAAATTAAACCAACAACCAGCAACCCCTTTCCCCAACCCCCACCACCATTCCCGCTTTCCAGCTTTCCCCACAGCAAGATTTCTGACTTGGTGAAATAGGATTCATTAATAAGCAAGGGGAAAAAGCACCCCAGGCAGTTTACTCTTGAAAATGTAAACTGTTAAAACATTTTGTGGTTACAAGCATTCTGAAAATAATGCATTTTCTCTAGTGTTTTGTGATTTCTCAGAATTCAAAGATTTTTCTGATAAATTACAGGAAATACTATGGAGATCGTCAAATCTAAGACTACTTAGCTTTCTTTATGATAAAGATGATGTGCTTAAGAGTTTGAAATTCGGAGTCACCATTTACTTAGACTTCCTTTGCTCTCTGCTATCATATTTATCTCCCTAAAAATATTCCCAGAGGCATGTGTGAGCACTCCTTGATTTCCTTACATGTACCAGATTTGTCCAGATTTCCCCTCCCTCTTTCCTCTCACTGTCCCCTTGTCCCTCCCTCCCTTCTCCCTCCCTCCTTCTCTTTCCCTCTCCCCCACCCCACACACATGCACACACGCACACACGCACACACGCACACATTGTTCACTGGAATGGGGATAAGGTTCTAAAAAGAACCCAAGAAAGAGTAGATTTTAAGGTCCCTCTGAGGTCATAGCTGGCTGGGCCCTGACTGGGAAATAGGACTCTTGGAGGAGGAGACAGTGGGGCCTTCTTTCTAGGGGGCTCCCAACCTGTCTTTGTCTGAAAGCTGGGCACCCAGCCAGCCTGGACCCAGAGGATTGCTGCTCTTGGCCTCCAGCCCAGTGGTGGGTCTGCCTGTCATTTCCCCACCTCAGTGAGGAGGAGGACACAGAGCTTGGTCCGGGAAAGAGGAGGCAGTGGCAGCCCTGCAGGTAGGCCCCGGGCTGCCTGGCCCCTGCTCCTCAGCTGGAATCCCCTGTGGGAGATCAGGGAGAGTGACAACTCCATCAGAAGGAGAGTCTTGTGGTCAGGAGAGGATCGCAAGAGGACAAGCAGAAAGGCTATTGGTCCATCCCTTTTAACAATGCGATACTGGTAAGCAGTAATCCTATTTTTAAAGACTTCTTGAAACGGCCAGTCCATAGTCATCTTCTTTGGGCATGAATTCCACAACTAAAGGCCTTTCCTAAGCAAGAAACTCTTCTTTACACCCAACTTAAGAGACTAATTCCAATGTATTTCAAGTATGTTGCCATGAGCAGGGAAATAAGGCTGACAGTATTTACAAGCTAACCAAGAGGACAGCTGCTGTGACCTTAAGAACAGGTCACAAGATAATAGCCACAGGACTCACCTGTTTTGATTGTATTTTCTTTTCCTTCAAAATGTTTACATTTCACTATTGTTTGTGAATGTATTTCTCCAAATTAAAATTATGGTACAGCAGAGATGTAAAGAATCTGAGAGCTCATCTAGTCCTATTACTGACTGAGGGAATAGAGACTCAGAGAAGTCTAGTGACTAGCCCAAGATCCCACAGATAGAAAGGTTGGAAAAGGACCTGAATCGAGACAAAACAGGCTTCTGCTATTCTCTTCTCTCTCCCTCCTTCTCTCTCTCCTTCCCTCACTCCCTCCTTCTCCCATGCCTTCCCTGCTTTTCTCTGCTTCAACCCAATTTGAAAACTTTAAGCAATATATGTAATATATGTATTCCTTCCCATGACACCAACTCGTATCTTCTATGCCTGTTCATCTGTTACTCATCTGTACTCACTACACTGTAAATTGCATGAGATCATGATACATGTCTCTAGTTCTCCTCTGAATCCTTTGTATCCAGAAAAATGACTGAACTGTAGCAGGTCCCCAACAAGTCTTTGTGAGTAGTAAATTACTGGGAAAGCAGTATCAACATCAGTGTTGACAGAGTCAAGTCGAAAAAATAACAACCAGGTGGTAGATTCCAAACACATTGGAAACACCTTCAGAAACCATGTTCTGATCTCACCAGTTTTCTCCTTTGGAGTGGGTTGTAGGTGCTGGTATTTGTAGAAGAAATCTGAATGCATACCCCCAGAAAGATAGTGAATAGGCAGGACAAGAGCCTGGTAGTTATTCAAAAGCCTGTTCCACTTGGATAGGCAAGAGTGTTTCAGGGTTTATCCACAGTAAATATAATTGACTGACATCATCCACTACAGAAGTCCTTACAGACGCCAAAGAAAAGCCATACCTGGTGACCCCCACTCAGAGGCTGGGCCTCTCTCCAGCACTCATGGGTTTTTCTCCTCAGGCACGTCCACCTCCAGGCATACAGCCTCCCAGATTTCTCTAAGCTGGGATTCCCCACTAGTGATACCGCTGCAAGTCGTTAGTGCCGTTCACCTAAGATTTCCAGCTCTGCCTTCCAGGTGCTGAGTGCATGTCTGGTAATTTTGTAGCAGTGGACCCATGTGACCAGTTCTAGCCCATGAATTGTGAGAACTTTTAGTTACTGGTTCCAGACACCAGAGCTCTTTTCCCATTTGCAAAGCAATGAGCAGCATTCATGGTAGTGGTTGGGCCCTTAGCCTGGGTCCTGAGGTAGGAGACACAGAGTGGGCCCTGCAGTGAACATGGGGAACAAGCAAGGGAAAACCTCCCTTATCCTAAGCCCTAAGATCGGGTGTTGTCACATAACATAACCTAGCCTGACAGACAAAATGTGGAGGGTAACTTAAGTGGGTGTAATGACTGTGGTATTTCACAGAATTAAATACTATGAAGAGAAAGTTATATTCCCTATTCAAATCTCTTCCAGTTATTCAGGTGAGTTGAGGAGAAGCTGCCACTATCAGATGCTACTATAATCTTTAACACCTCTTCTACTGCCACTTTACTTTTTAACAGAGAGCAGACCTGGACTCAGAACTCAGAGTATTTGGTTAGAATTTACTTTTACTGCTTTGTGTTCACATTTTGTTTTGTAGTGATCTCTATTTATGGAATGTGGTATTGTATTTTTTAAGTATATGGGATGTTATAAAATTTTCTTTCAAATATATTTATTTAAATAATAATATAACTAATATTTCTACCATGCTTATTATGTGACAGGACTATTTTAAGTTACTGGCATGTAAGAACCTATGTACTCCTAACAGTGCTATGAAGTAGGTACTAGTATTGTTATCTCTACTTTACAGATGAGAAACTGAGGCACACAGATTAAATCAGGGGCCCAGGCTCCCCCAGATAGTAAGGGACAGAGCTAAAATTAGAGTCTAGGCAGTTTGTTTCCATAATCTGTACTCTGGGAGTAGATATCTGAAAAATATTCCCCTTATTGTTCACTTGGTACGTGCTGATAGCAAAAATTATGCATGTGGTACCCAAATGATGGTACTTGAGAAACTTCTCTTTGCCAAGCAGGAGATATGCTTTGCCAGCCTGTCGCAGTGACCTCCTCCCAGGTCCACCCACCTGTGCTCCCCCGCAGGCTAGAGAGTATCTCTGCCTCAGTTCCTACACAGAATGTGTAGGGCTCAGAACTCGGGCAATGCTCTTCTGCATGACAGTGGAAGGAAAATGGATCTGAGAGAGTTTGAAGGAAGACAGAGGGGCTGTAGATGATCAAAGGGGAGCAAAGGGGTGACCATTTATGCCTCAAGCTTTCATCTTCAGAAATATCCTCCTCCCAGAAGCACTGGAGCTGTCGGCACCTGCTCCACAGATGGATTAGGTTCTGGCCACCCCTTGAGCAGTGCCGGCTAGCCCCGGCTGCTCCCAGCCCTTTCTGTTAGAGGGCTTACTGGAGACACTCTGGTAATGATTCATTGGTTAGAAATAGACTTTTCTGTATGTTTTCTCTATTTTTTATCTGGGTGTTTTGGCCCTGGAAATATCATGTGTAGACTAATTTTTTATAACAAGGAAATTCATTAAAACTTTCCCTTTAAAACTTACTTAGTATGGAACACTCAGTTTCTTTATGTAGGTGGGTTGCTAATGTTACTGGATAGATTTTCTTTCTTTCTTTTTTTTTTTTGAGATTATTGTGGCTTTAGATCTATATATATATATATATTCCAGGAAAAAAGTTAGCTGTCACCATCAGTGGGTTAAAAAGGAGGCCTTTCCTCAGTCAGGGTATATTTCTCTGGCTTCCTCTAATATGAGAAATAAGCCTTCCTGATTCTTCCTGGTCCTCAGGCCATTTTGCTCTTGCCTTATGTTTTATGGCTGTGCTGCCTTAAGGCTGGTGGAGAAACCACAGAACAGGCTCCGATTCATAAGCCGTTCAATGCAACGTTAACTGATGGTGGTGGTTGGGAGTGGGAAATCTATATCCTTTATAGGTTAAAAACAAGAAGTATGAGTCAGCAGACTAGCTTCCCTTAGTCCTGTTGCTTGGCATACCATTTCCTGGGCAGTAAACACAGTGAATCTCATCTAAGACAATTTTCCAGGTCAGCTCAAACAATATCGTTTCAGGCATACTACTGTGGTTCCTCTAAATGATTAGACGTTACGGAAACACTTCTCTTTCTCAATATGAAGATGTACAGATTTAAGCAATAGATGGCAGTGTTTCCACAAATTTTAATATTGTAATAGCTCTGAAAGGAAGCTGAATCCTCAGCTCTCCTGCAGCTTGCCGTGATCGTATAGTGGTTAGTACTCTGTGTTGTGGCCGCAGCAACCTCGGTTCGAATCCGAGTCATGGCAGGAGAGGAGGAGACTTTTGGAAAAGAACAACGCTGTTGCCAAACAGCCCCAGATAGAATAATGAAGAACAATAAAAGAGAAACCACTATACACATTTTAAACTTTAGAAGAGATGACATACACAAAGTAGCTTTATTAATGCACTAATCCTGTTGCAAGTGTATTGTGTGTGGGTTTTTTTATTTGCACTGACGGATAATATGATAAAAACTTGACTGTAGTGGGTATGTAATTATTATTAATTACCAGTACTTAAGCTCTGCTTTGAGCAGACTCGTCAAGTCTGCTTGCTTTTGAACCTTGCCAGGGCCATACAGTAATAACAACCCTGAAGTATTTGGAAAGATGTCAGCAGTAGAGGTGGAAATCCTGTTTAACCAGGCATGAATTGTTGTTAGGAGGGTTTTTTCAGGATGACAGAGAGAAAATGAACTGTCCCTTATCAGTAATTGCAGGAAACATTTTGTTTCTATGATATGAACTGGCTGTAATTTAACTTTCCTGCATCATTGGATAATGTAAGAAGCCAGTTGTTGCTAAAAATGAAATTCTCTAAAGTGGGCATTTGGGTCTGATAAAGGGCATGTTATACGTATACAATGGGGCTCAAGCAATAAATAATGTCCATATATGGTGAAACTTTTTAAATGACATTTTCCAAAAGACTGGGGTTTGTATTATAAATGGCTAAATGTTGAACTAATGTGGGTAACATGGCTTTAATGGGCCTTTCTCCAGGACTTAAAAACATGAACAATAGAGCCTGAAAATGTCAAATGTAAGTGTGTTATAATGAGGTTTACTGCTCTAAAATTATAGCCTGCCATGTTTTAAATAAGGGATCACTAGAAGGTGCTTTTTAATGCCTCTAGCCCCTATTTCATGGATGGCCTAGCAAAACTCGTGTTTGTTATTTATGTAATACTAAAAAATTTTCAATAAAAACATGTGCTGGGGGTAGGCACAGAATCTACTAAGTTCTTTCAGAGTTAGTGAATTCTTAGAAATGATATGCTAGAAAAACTGCAATAAATATTACCCCCCCCCCCCAGTACAAGAGCAGTTTCTATTTGATTACAGGCCCCAAATGTTCAGCCTCAGAAAATCAAGTATAAAGGACAAAAAAAAGTGTTTATTGTTTCCTCCAAGACTCACTTTCAAGACTATTTTCTGCTCTGAGGTCTCTTCTTCCTATGGCTTATTCCCTAAATTTTCCCTCCCCATATTTCTCTCAAATTTTCCCTCCCTTTCATCAAAGGGCCTTGCCTGAGCTCTGCCTCAAGTCTTCCAAGGCCTCCCAGCTGGCTGGTACTAACAATGCTTCTAAGAAGACACTGAATTGCAATTGTTTTTTAAAACAACTAAGTTGAACTTAAAAACTGAAAGGAAAGGAGTGACACACAGCAGCAATTTACTGGAGAATTCCGCTTTATTAGGAAAAGGTGCTGGGTTATATAGGAAGGGGCATGAGCTGATTGAGGTGTCACTTCTACGGGGCTGGTAGCTATTGGCTAGGTGCTGGGAGTGGGAGGGGGGAGAGAGGTGATTGGGCTTCAGGTGGCGCCGGTGGGAGGGCCGGGAAGAGAAGCTGGAAGTTTGCCATCTTACTGGTGGGGGCCCTTCATTCCCCCCTTTCTCCTCTATGGGTTTGTGGATGTTGCTTTTCTCTCTGACTGCTTCCTGCTGAACGGGGCTGGAGAAGGGAGTAAGGCCTTGAGGACTGGGAGAAAAGGGTTGATAGGACTCCCCACAGTAAGGACGAGTAGGTGTGGACTTCTTCAGGTTGGAAATCAATGAAGGTTCTCTGTAACTATAGGTTGAGGACTTGTTGATTTTAATGGTGGTGCCAGGAGGATACAGGTGCCAGAAGCCAGGCGTCTGTGGCCATTGCTTCCAGGAACAATTTCCAGCAGAGAGAGTGGTCCATCTCAGCATGTGGTGAGGAGGTTACGTGAAGGTGAGGGATCTTCTGTGGCCAGAAACTGATAGTTCCTGAGTAAAAGCTGGTTGAAAGTTTGATTAGAGATTTTTCCGACTTGGGATTTGATGAACTTTATTATACAGGGTAAGAAGAGACAGACGAGAGGAATGATTATTATGGGGCCTGCAATGGGCCAGAGCTAGGTGAGGAGGGGGTTTGTTAGTATTGACGAGAATGGGTTGGAATTGGAAGCACAGTGGAGGCTGGAGGCAAGGTCAGTGAGTTTGGTAATGTCAGTTTCTACAATGCCGGATTCGTTGATGTAATAGCAGCACTCTTCTTGAAGGAAGACGCAGGTGCCGCCCTTCTCAGCTATAAGCAGATTTAAGGCCTGCCGGTTTTGAAGGGTGACTTTAGCTAGCGAAGTGACCTGTCTTTGGAGAGAGGCCAGGGAATTGGCAGTGGATGTCAGGGCTCCCTCAAGTTTGGTGTTGAGATCTTTAACTGCCCATAGAGAGTGACTCAAGGCTCCCCCAGAAAATCCTGCCTCAATGGCTGAGGTGGTCAAAGAGATACCAACCATGATGGGAAGGAAAGCAGCCCTTTTTGTGCACGAGGGCAAGGGAGGTTGGAGCTCAAGGAATTCTGCCATGCTGTAAAGTGTAAGCTGTGGGATTAGGGTGACGAGAATGCAGAGTGTGCTGGAGTTGGGAGGCAGTGAAGTGCGCTGGAGGGGGGTGGAGTCGGGCCTACACAGTGGTGGATGGTGAGATTATCTGCGTATTCTGGTTCCCATAGGGGTATGTCTGCCAGGGGGCAGAGGGGTTGTCTTTCTGCATGGAAGGAGTAGTTGGAAATATTAAGGGGCATGGTGACTAGCAGTGGGTGCTGTAGTGATGCACACAAGAAACAATTGGCGGTGTTAAGGGGGTGGTTGAGAAAGATGGTGGTGTCCTGAATGAGTTGTAACGAAGAGTAGGAGAAATTGGAAGAGGGGCGGGGATAAGAAGATGAAGAGGCGCCGTCAAGAGTTTGGATAATGACTTTTTCGGAATGTCTGATATCTGATACAACTTGAGAGATCTGGGAATGAGAGGGAACATACTTTTGAGAGATATGAAGGGTACTGTGGGGGGTCAAGGACCCCCCGTAGTAAACTGAGGCTGTGACTCTGGCAGCCCATCAAGAGTCCCAGGGATCTGGGATTGATAAGGAGAATGAGACATTGGAATATTTCATGAAACAGTTGGAGGAGTAATACTGTGGGTTCCGGGAGTTACCCATGTAGTGAATGGCGCAAGACCAGTAGGGACATCTCCCGTAGGTGTCTGGCCATCGCCTGCAATAGGCTTGTTTTTGGTCATAGAGGAAACAGAGGTAGGGAGAATAAGGGTAGCTGCTAGTGAACACTTCGGTGGAGGGAGGAAAGTGGAGGTATAAAGGCTCAGAGCAGCTTTTCAGAGGGCAGTCTGATGTGGCAATGAGGGCAGTAATGTTTGTTTGATGCTGTGTGTAAGTCTGTCTGACTTTGAATCACCATACAAAGGAGACTGGGGTGGCAGGGAAGACAATAGGAATGAGGAAAAAAAGCGAGAGAGCAGTAAAGGAGGAAAAAGTCATGATTCGGGTATGGATGGCAAAGGGGGTGAACGGGATTTTGGAGGAAAGAGGACAGTAAGGTCAGTAATCTGGAGGGAGGGAGAGTCTGTAAACTTTTGTAGGTTAAGAGATGTTTTAGGTGATGTGGGGACAGAATGGTAAGGGGCGCCCTGAATGTTAGTTTATGAGCTTCCTTCTGCAAGAGCTGTCCAGCGGCTAATGCCTGTAGGCAGGGGGCCCATCTCCGAACTATGGGGTCTAATTGCTTGGAGAGAGAAGCTACTGGGGCAAAGGATGGGCCATAATATTGGCCTAGGACTCCTAGAGCTTGACTGGACCTCTCATGAATGTATAATGAGAAGGGCTTCGACAAATCAGGAATATGGAGGGCTGGCGCTTCCACAAGGGCTCGACAGAGCTTAATGAAGGAGTGTCGGGGTGAGGAGGATAATGGTTCTTCAGGGGGGCCCTTGCTGAGGTTGTATAGGGGTCTTGCTAACAGGGAGGGGTTAGGGATCCACGCTCTAAAATACCCAGCCAGGCCTAGAAAGGAAAGGATTTCTGTCTTGGTTTTGGGAACGGGCAGGTCAGAGAGGAGCCATTTTCTGTCTAAGATAATGGACTTTCTTTGTTGAGATAGAAGGAATCTGAGGTAAGTGACAGAAGGGGAAGAGATTTGAGCTTTGATGGGGGATACCCGGTAACTTCTGGAAGCTAGAAGGTTAAGTAGGGAGGCAGTGTCAAGTTGAGACTGTTCCCACGAGGTACTGCAGAGTAGAAGATTGTCCATGTATTGTAATAAGGTGGACTCGGAGTGATCATGATGAAACTGTTTGAGGTCCTGAGCTAGGACCTGTCTAAAAATATGGGGACTATCTCAGAAGTCTTGTGGCAAAACTGTCTAAGTGAGTTGTTCAGAATGTCTTCTGTATGGGTCCGTCTAGGTGAAGATGAAAAAATCTTGGGAGGAGGGGTCCAGAGGAATAGAAAAATGGGTCCTTGAGATCTAGGACTGAGAAGTGGGATGCCAAGGCAGGGATCTGCGATAAAAGGGTGTATGGATTTGTAACTAAGGGTTGGATAGGGACAACGGCCATGTTGATGAGGCAAAGGTCTTGGACGAGGCGGAAAGATCCGTTGGTTTTTTTAACACCTAATATGGGGGTATTACATGGGGAGTGAGTGGGTCTGAGGTAATTTTTGTTTAAGAGATCTTGAATGATGGGTTGGAGGCCTATGAGGGCTGAAGTGGTTAGGGGATATTGGGCCTGACAGATATACTGAGAGGGGTCACATAATTTGATCGAGGCAGGAGGACATAGAGCTATGGAGGGGCTTGTAATGTCCCAAACTTTGGGATTTACAGGGTGTATGAGGGCGGAACCGGAGCTTTCATTGGGTAGAGGGGGGTTGTCGGCTATGAGGGCCATCAGAAAGGGAGTACTGGGGGCTGTGGGAGTGGATATAGTTATGGAAATGTGGAGGAGGGAAAGGATGTCCCATCCTAGTAAAGGGATGGGACACTGGGGCATAACTAGGAAGGAGTGGGAGAAAGGTATGGGATTGTCTTGGATTGTGCATAAAGGGGGGGGGGTTAATGGGAAAATCTGTTTACTTCTTACCCTGACTACAGGAGTAATGGCAGGTGTGGTAGGGCCCCGGTATTCTCGCAAGACTGAGAAGGTGGCTCCTGTATCTAGGAGGAAGGAGATGGGGTGACCGTTTACTATTAAAGTAACACTGGACTCCTGTTTGGTGATGGAAATGGTCGGGCGAGAAGCCCCCGGGCCCCATCAGTCTTCTTCTGCCAGCCCCACTATGGCGGGCTTAGGATGGGGGTTGTTCATCCAGCCTCCCCTTCGGGTGGCTGGGCAATCAGACCCCCCGTGGCCCTTTTTGTGGCATCTGGGGAATGGGGTGGTAGAAGATCTGGGGGAGGGGCATGCCCTTGACGAATGTTGTTCTTGTCCGCACTTAAAACAAGCTCCTGGGGGGCGCTTGTTTGTAGAAGGGCGCCCAGGTTGTGGTTTTATCAGCTGGGCCAACATTTGGAAATTGGCTTGATCAGCCTTTTGTTTACGGCGTTCTTTCTCCTCCTCCCGGTTATGGAAGACTTTAAAGGCCACTGTTAGGATCTCAGTCTGTGGGGTAGTGGGGCCGTGTTCTAACTTTTTGAGTTTAGCTTTAATGTCGGGGTAGCTTTGAGCTAGGAAGTATGTCATAAGGACATGTCTTCCGTCAGGCGTTTCTGGGTCCAGGCTGGTATACTGTAATAGGGCTTGAGTGAGTCTGTCTAAGCTACATCCCAGAGGGGGGCGATAATGTTGGGAGGCCCTCAGGACCGAGTTTGAGGGGGACTGAAGGGTTCTGGCTCAGTCTGTGGGGGAGTGACGCGGTCCAGCCGCACCTAGTCGAGCAGGTCTTGAAGTGCAGAAGGGGGGCGAAGAAAATAAAGAAAGATAGAAAGAACTGGGAGGGCTGATGCTCCCACGCATCGCCAGCCAGCAGCCCAGCTGCTTGCCTCTGCCGCTCTAGTTGGGCTTGAACTCACAACTCTGAGGTTAAGAGTCCCATGCTCTATCACCTGAGCTACAGCAGGGTTCCTGTTAGTTGCTTATGGAATGCATAAACAGAATGTTCTTTGTTTTCCATTCCTGCCACATCGGCAAGTGGGGGAAGGGCATAGCTAGAAGCAGGGGCGGTGTTTCTACACATCTTCAAGGTCTCCCTATTTTCAGAGTGAGGAGTCTTGGCTCATCTTCGAGGACAAGATATGGTTTTGTGGACAGATAACTTCCAAGGACTGCACTGGTTGTTCTCAAGCTTGTGCTTTCTCATGCTGCGTTCGGGGAAGGTGCTTTCTTATTCTGTTTACAAACATGTGAGAAGACAAAGGTGGTCTCTAACAGGGGAGAAACAGGTGATGAGGGCAAAGACGGAGGAGGCCCCCGGGACTTAGTTAAAGGGGGGCTGAAAGGCTCAGGCTTAATCCGCAGGGGATGAAGGCGGAGGATGTGAGATGGGGGAGGAGATAGTGGGGGAGGAAGGGAGAAAGGCTGTTGTAGGAGAAGAAGGGGAAGGGAGTGAAGGGAGGCTTCTGCGGGGGCGGTGGCTTGCAGGCTAGGAGAACTTGGGGGGGGGGTGTTGGGGGAGGAGGAGGCGGAAAGCTTCGATATAGGGAATCTCCTTCCATTTTTTCAGGCACTGGCAGTAGTTAAAGAGATTGTGAGTGATGTTAGGATCAAGAGTTCCCCCTGCAGCCATTGGTTGTTATTGCCTAGGAGGTATGTCGGCCAATCTTGGGAGCAGTATTTACGGAGAAGTTTTGGTTTTGTATCAGGTGTCAGGGAGAGGGTGGCTAGATGCTTGAGCAGGCATTCAAGAGGTGAACTTTCAGGGAGGGATAAGGAGGCTCCCATGGCTGAAGGACAGAGAAGGAGACAAACAGGGGAAGACGAACGGAGATCCTCGGACTGGAGGCAGACCGCAAGGAGACAAAGGGCGTCCCCGATGATCCTTGGTGGTCTGCGGAAACTCGTATACGAGTCGGAATTTCTTAGGAAGTGTGGGTCGTCACCCAGACTTCCCTAAGAAGGCAGAGTGCCGGAGTCACGAGGTACCTAGTACTAGGAATTTTTGGCAGACGGAACGGATTTCGGCAGACAGAACGGAAGGAGGAAGGGGGAAAAGGGAGCATTCTCATCCACAAAGGAGTCACCTCGTTTATGGCTGTTGAAGGAGGGGCCTGAGGGCCTGTCACAGCTGTGAAGGCCTGAGGCGGAGTTTATGGCTGTTGGAGGGGGGCCTGAGGGTCTGCTGCAGCCGTGAAGGCCTGAGGCAGCGATTTATGGCTGTTGGAGGGGGCCTGAGGGTCCACCGCAGCCGTGAAGGCCTGAGGCGGGGAGAGTTCCCTCCTCGTCCCCAAGTGTCAGAGCCTTGCCAGATGATCACGGTCAATGGCACTGCGATAGCTCAGGGAAGAGTGGCCCACTCCGGGTGAAAACTTACCTAAAGGCCAGAGAGGAGTGGTGAGTGTGATGAGCCAGCGCCGGAAAAAGAGGACGAGGGCAAGCTGCTGCTGGTGTCGGGGGAAAGACAGGGCCCAGTTGGGGTGTCCCGTCTCCCGGGTTTCAGCACCAATGAAAGGAAAGGAGTGACACACAGCAGCAATTTACCGGAGAATTCCACTTTATTAGGGAAAGGTGCTGGGTTATATAGGAAGGGGCATGAGCTGATTAAGGTGTCACTTCTACAGGGCTGGTGGCTATTGGCTAGGTGCTGGGAGTGGGAGGAGGGGGAGAGGTGATTGGTCTTCAGGTGGTGCCGTTGGGAACCAAGGACCCGGAAGAGAAGCTGGAAGTTTGCCATCTTACTGGTGGGGGCCCTTCAAAAACAGCTTATATATTCAAACCACTCAACGTTATTTGTGTTGTATTAGGATACTGGAAATGAATTAATCATTTATGGAAGGAAATTTTGTCAGTCAGAACCTAGTGGTTGCAAGTGACAGAAACGTAGTGTGTGCTGATTTAAAGACAGGCATGTACCCAGGCATGGTACAAGGGGCTTCAGAAGCAATTGGAACCAGGTTATTAAAGATGACCAGGGCACACTCCATTTCATACCATATTTCTTCATGAATATTGCCTTCACCCTCAAACTAACTTGTGTGTGGCAGGAAACATGGCAGCTAGCAGCAGTTCCTGCCCTTTGTATCTCACAGTGTTGCTGCCTACAGAAGAGCCCCTTGTTACTATTCAGAACATCCTGGTGAAGGACCTGATTGGCTTGGTTTTGGTCAGGTGTCCATCACTGGACCAATCAACTACGTCCATGGGGATAGAGCACTTTGCACAAAGACAGCTCTTCCCTTGTCTTGAGGCCAGTCCCAGAGTGAGAGACTTGGCAGCTCCAGAGCCACACCAGTTTTCTCCCTGGGAAGTTTTATCCATTGCCTTACTGGAGTACACTATTTGGTGGTTGTCTGCTTCCACAAACCCATGAGTTGGGTTCTTAACTGTTAACATCTTTACTGCCTTGTGAAAAATGAAAAGCAGTTGGTGGATTGGTAGGGGGAGGTGTCAGCATATGACAATTAGTCTGGACGCAACTTGAAGCTCAGGGACACAGAGCAACTGGTTGAACAAAGGGAGCATTTCATGTTCTGTCTCCTTTGTCTCTGTCAAAGGGAGGCCTTCTTGCCCTGGAGGAGGACTGTTTTTCTGGCTTGGCCAGGGAAGAGCATACAATCGTCTAACTGCCAAGAAAAATGCACTTAAACTTGGGCAAGTTACTAAGCTCTCAGAGTAAAAAAAATAGTGTGGTGGGGGTAGGGAGGGTGTCAATGCAACAGTGAAAAGAATAATGCACAAAGAAATAAGTGAAAAACACTTAGGGGCTTGTAATACAAATGTAACACTAGCACTTAGTAGGGAGGCAATGACTAATATTGTTATTATTGCATGATGTTCTCCAACCAGTCTCCATTGGTAGAAACATGAGTGAGATTTCCATTAGGAAAAGGGCTTTCACCAAGAGTTACAGAAGTTAAAAGAAGTGATGCTGTAGACTCTAAACCAGGGGTAGCACAAGTCAGAATCCACCGAGTGATCCTTATCCGAATTTGCCATCCTGGTTCTCTTCCTCTTTCATGGTTGCCATGACCAAGGGCCACAAAAATCAATGAATGGTTCTTTTCATCAACAAAAAGTTTGTTGATATTGGGTCTCCCTATCTGCCTTTTTGCTAATGCTAAAATATATTGTGGTTTGTGTTCTAAAACCAACCGTAAACAGGTTGGTTTTCAGAAATGTTAAAGCCTGAGTTATCAGAGGGAATTAATTCTAATGTTTAACTATATTAGCTTTGATACAATATCTACTTTTAGCTTTTTAAAAATATCTCAACAGACTCCATTATTGTTTCCATGTTCCCATTGTCTACATTTTATACCAAAGCTAATAGCTGCTGATGAAAAATCAGAGTGACTCTGATACGATCTTTTCAAAAACTGTCTCTCCAAAACGGCAACTATAAGGCATTTCAGGGCAAATGTAAGCTGCTCACAAACTAGTTCCCTGACAACTTTTTAACATGAATGATGAACCATTAGAATACTAACCAGATCCTTGTTTTGATCACATGGCTTTGACAGGTATAGTTTTCACCAATCAATGACATTGTTATCCCCTAGATTTGTTCATTCAAAATGTGAAATCATTTGTTCATTGAAAAGCCAGGAAACCTTTTTCTTCTTTTTAGGGGTGTCAACTAAAATAGCAAGAGAAAATCTTAATTCTCTGTATAATCTGTTACTTTATGACCCTCACATTGGTATAGCTATGGTGGTCTATAAGTTTGCTCAAGAAAAAAATATATATATATATTACCTATATTACTGTAATTCAGTAAATAAATTATTCAATTAATTATTAATTAATTATTACCATATGCTTATGGCTTTAGCTAAATGCCTCCTTCTTGCTCTCTGCAATGTAATTGGGCAGACCTATCTTCTTAATCTCCACCATTAACCTGTTGAATTGAAGAGTTTATATTTCAGTATTTTCTATATGCATGTTTTAATGAGTTTTTATAAATAAAAGTAACATTTATTTTTCTGATCAAGTCATAGACTGAACAAACTAATGTAATTTAGGAATAAAGTGAGTACCTTATTATTAAAATGAACATCTGTCTATTCCCTGGTTATAAGGAATACATCTTAAATTTGTTTTTGTGCACTGAAAGTACGATAATGCATAGAAAATAACTTACTTGAACCAAGTCTGAATAGATGGAATTCCCTTTCAGGGAGCAGGGCTGGACCAAAAGGACAGGTGGAGTTGCGCCCACCCGTTGTAGGTCTTCGTGCACAGCTCATTGGAGCAGTGGCGTCCTCGAGAGTGGCAGGTGGTGGTGACTTTGCAGAGAGAGCACTTATCCATCAACAGCGGCTGCAACTGCGTCCACGGGACCAAGCATTGAGAGATGATGTGTGGGCTATTTCCTCTCTCTGCAGCTCAGCCAATAGGAAGCATGAGACACTGAATGTCTTTCCAGTGTCCCCTACCTGTCCGAAGCTGGTGTTCCTTATTGCAATCACATCTCCCTAAGAGGCAGAAAATATGCAACAAGACCTGGGAATGTGCGACTTCCAGGGCGGTAACTGGCAGAGGAAAATTCCCATGAAATCTGAATCAGAGAGAAAGCTTTTCGCAACAGACCTGGATTCAAATCTCACCTCTGTGGCTCCTGATAGCTTCACTTTGGACTTTGACCTCCTTGCGCTTCGGTCCATCAGCCAAACAGGCAGAGTGTGAGGGTTAGACAAGGTGACATACAGGTAGTGTGAGTCCCCGTGACAATGGCAGTGTTCCCCTGCCGTGTCCCTTCCCTAGCATATGATCTTTGTTCTCTGTTGTTCATGTGGACTTCCCAGCATTCAAAAATCAACCAGAAAATACATGCCTTGGATTCAGCCTCTGATCCGCGGCAGCTTAAATGCACACTTGTCTTCACCTAAAGCTCTGCCATTTGACCCCAGGTCATGTTGCGCCAAGGTGACCGCGCTTTTCAGCGTGCTGCTGCTGAGTCCAACGCTAGGCAGGGAGGCCCCGGCCGGCCGCCTCCAAGCAAACACAAATGGCCACTAGATGGCACTGCTCGTTGTTGTTCATCAAAGACAAGGGCCTCTTTTTTACTTTCTTTTTCTTCTTTTTTTTTTTCTCCAAGGGTTCCTGGCCCAGGGAGTCTAAACCCGAGAATCTAATTACACCAGTTCTCCTCTGTTCTCTGAAGAGAGGTCCTCTTTTCAGCATATTATCTTCCAGATCTGAGGACCAAATAGACTCCGCTCACAATCTGGGCAATTACCTCAACAGGGCTGTCTTTATCCAGAGGTGATTTTAAAAGAATATATTGTATTTGTATGTCAACCTTCAAAGGCTCCAAAGCAGAAAATTCCATTTCAAAAGCAAGTGTGATTAGTGAAGCCACATAAATCCTGTAGATATAAGTAAAGGCTGAAGCAATTTCAGAAATCACACCATACAAATCAAAGAAGGGAGTTTTCCTACATCCTCTCACTTTCTATTATTCTCATTTCTACAGCATATCATCCTTTCCTTCCTTCTTTTGCTTTTGCATTTTCTTGAATACATTTATCACTGGCACCAAAACTGGAGGGAACTTGATTAGAAACCCTAGAAACAGCTCATTTCATACTCCAGCCATGGTCATCCCTCCCCACACTTCCCCAAAGAGATGCAAAGACAGGGTTGAGACCATAACAATCACCTCACATACCCCACAAAGTGCTCATGAACCCTGGGTCAATTCTGGAGCTCCAAGGGGCCCGGTCTTAATAAGGTGTCTTAAAGAAAGCGAGATTTACAAATGATGTAGATCCTTACTGACGGTTTCCTAGAACAGGTGGTTGGGAATTCTAGAGACTGCCTCACACAGGAATTTAGCCAAAACTTGCCTTTACACTTCTCTCTGTCTCTGAAATTTCCCACTTCTACCAGCTTCTATGCAGGCCCCCTACTCTCTTACAGGTCCTCTCAACATCCACTTTATGACCCTTGTGTACTCTTACATCCTGTTCACATTCCCTGTCCCACCCATAAACGTAGGCTCCCCACTTCTTGTTGTGCTGGGAGTCCCCTCAGCTTCTTGGATGTGGTCTCTTCAGTCCACATCCAACGACATCTGCTTCCAAGAATTAGCCTGTTACTCAGAGTGACAAGGTAGAATATGGTACCATGTTGTCTAGTGCATTGTGGAGTGTTGTCCAGTAGTTAAGCACCTGAGCTTTGAAGCCAGATTCCTGTATTTAAATTCCAGCTTCACTAATTACTTCTTAGGTAACCTTGGACAAATTACTGAGCCTCTTTGTGCCTCTGTTTATCCATATGTAAAATGTGGGCAATAATAGCAGCTACTTCAAAGGTAGAAAGAGCTGTTGAGAGTACTGAACGAGTTAGTATAGATAAAGCACCTAGGAGAGTGTCTGGTTCTGAGGAAGTACGGTGTTCACTATGACTAGTATTGTTATCACAATTGCTACAATTATTCCTATTATCATATCCAGATATAATCGTAGATAAAGAGAATACAAGAGCATACAAAATAGAAATATCTTTATCTTCATAGAGCTTTCAGGCTAATGGAAGAAACAGTAAGTCAACTGTCACTTGCAATTCGGCATGCTAAGGTTAGTAACAGGAGAGCCACAGGTGTAACGAGTACACAGGGATATTTAGCCCCTAGCTGGGAGTCTAGAGGAAACTTCTCTTTGACACTGAGACCTAAAAGGAATCAAGGAATAGTGTTCATGGAGACAGTGACCAATACACTTTTGGCGTTTGCGGGAAGGGCACAAGCAGGAAGGAGGGGGCCTTGTGCACATTTCTTCTGGGTCTCTGCATGGCTCCAGCATGCTGAGACTGGAGAGGAACCCAGCACTATTTCACTTTGCCTCTTCAGGAGCTTTACAGGTTCCCAAGACAGGGAGTGTATCAAAATGGTCAGAGCAAAAGGATAAAAATGGACTTTCTGATTGTTCTGCCAGGTACTCCCTGAAACACCCAAGCACCTCTTTAGCTAGAGAGGTGCGAAGGGGAAAGGTGGAAGCTCTATGGCATCTGGTGGGCTGCATGGACCAGTTGGACAGGAAAATATAAAGACTGTAAGGTTTGGGAAAGTAAGTTTTTCTTTCTCCTGCTTTTAAGGAATCAAAGTTTCCAGTTTAATCAGTTAGCTAACATACATGAAATAACCACACTATAAACATGTTGCTGGATTAATGAAGACAAAGCTCTCTATTCCTGTTGGTATAAATACTGAAGGCACTGGTGAGGACCGTGTGTTCTGGCTTCTCTCACTTGGTCAGGGCCTAGTGATCCTTTCTGGCTGACTCAGCCTCATCCTGGTGTTCTCAGACATGCTAGGGATCCGCTTCAAGCTCTGTTACCTGATCTCTCTGGCCCCCTGGAAGACTCACACTCTCTCAGTTCATCTGAGCACTGTGGAACTTGTGGGTGTCATCCATGCTGTACAGAAACCTACTGCAGAGCAGAAGTAATTCCAGATATTCTGCCTGTCCCACTAACACCCCCAGCCTCCCAGGTAGGGATGGAGAGACTTGAGCACTCTGTATTTATCCACTTCTCCTCCCTTTTCTCCAATCAAAGGCTCATGAGGAAAAATGGTAACATAGCTGCACACTTCACCTTCCACCCTCACTCTCCCTAATTGTCCCCCATCCTACCAGCACTGGGAGGAGTGGGTTTCCCCTCTCTATCCCCCTTCCTACCTAGATGTCCCCTGTGCACAATTCTACCCAGGCCACCAAATCTAACCCCAGATCTGTCAGCTTGGAGCTAAAGGAATTAAAGAAAAACCTTTTTCTTCCATAACACCTGTCTCTTTTAGTTACTATCCCACCCAAATGTCAGGAACCCACCCTCAGAGCCCTGCCTCTGAGTCAACAAGCACTATGGCTCAGCACTCTGGGAGATGCAGTGAAGGATGACTTAATAAGGAAATTAAATTCATGTCTTTAACGTCTACAAAGAGTGTATCAGTTTTAAGATAATGAAATTGTATTTCTTTGTCTTCTAGTTGGGCAGTCCAAGGAATGTTGTCCTGCAGGTTGCCTCTGGGTAAACTGTGGCAACCAGTTTAAGCTCAAATAAGTTTAGGGAATGCTGAGTTAAACAAAGTTAAGTAAGTTTATTTCATATGAAGCCATCAGAGCCTTTAAAATGCTCATGTCTTCTATGAATTCTGATAGGCTGTTTCCCAAACTTACTTGGCTATGGAACACTCCACATCTCCTGGAAGCAGTGTTCTGTGGAATACAAGAAAGGAAATGCTGAAAATCCTTTGTCCCTGAATCAGTGCCTACGTCTATCCCTCCAGCCCACCTTCATTAAGTGAGCAAGCAAAGTGTTTAAGGCCAAAGGGTTTCCATGTCAGATTTGTTTCCTAAATGGGCCCTTTTTCTACTCCCTCGAGCATGCCACTTATTTTAGCTCAAACAGCTGTGACATTAGTGTCATGAGCACAGAGTACCTGGGAGTCAGACAGTTGGAGACACTAGAACTTAACAGTGTTTATCCCAAAGTAAATAAATAAGCAGAACCACCCCCTATGCCACAATGAGAGATAAAAGAACCAAGTTCCCTGGCTTCTCTGGGAATTCTGAAGTGGAGAGGCATGCTGGCCTGAGTTGCCCTTGCGAGGGATGGGAAATGGATGATGGCTCATGATTAAGGAATGCAAAATAAAGATCCTGTGACTTCCAATATAAAAATACATATGGTGTAAGATTTCTGCACAGTTCCCCACAATCAGAAAGAATGCAAATATTCCCTGCACAGCCTGAACAATGAAAACAGAATCTGAGTAGACAGAAAATTGGGATCAACAGGAAAGTTCTGACAAAACTGCTTTGCAAAGAACATAATGATCCTAAAATAAGTTCTCTGAAAGGGGCATTACCTAGGAAAAATAATCGAATCTCAAGGGATATAGATGAGTTTCTAGGGAGGACTATGATGGATGAGAGGAAATGGCAGAAGAAAGCTGTAGTCGGCCAGGATAATGGGCCCAGTGACCCTTTTACCTTCCTCAAACTTTTCTTCTGTCCTTGTGTAAACAAAGAAGAGGCCCAACTCGACACACAAAGTAGAAAAGGGGAAAAAATTGATATTTCACGTGCAGCCACATGTGGGCTGAAAGTATAACTCATAACGAAAAAAATCAGTCCCGTGTACACATCTCTGTGTAAGAGGGATTGATTTACATGAGTGGCTTGAGCATGAGAAAACACACAGGGAACCAGCCGGGATTTCCACGGTCCCTGAAGGACCAGGTCTTACTGGCCACTCTGTGCTTCATATACAGGAGCAATAAAGCATCCATAGGGCAGAAGTAGAGCATTTTTGCCCCAAGCCCTATTGCCAGTCCTATTGCCCCTTCAGACCTCCTCAAAATGAAACAGGATGTATGCATTATTTTCTAAGTCAATCGATAAAAACTAGTTGTATTGGAAGCATTCTTTAAATGAATTTGTAATATTGCCATTGGCCTTGAGGCATATTTATTCTTCAGGGAAGACTTAATAGAGATAGGAATGATCATCTGAGCTGCTGTGAATCCATATGGCAATAAAATAAAATAATAAAATAAAATAAAACAAAACAAACTGCCCCCACCAACACTGCTGTTGTTGAGAATCCAGCCCTGTGAACATAAATCCTGATCTTCCTCTAGACCAGCCTGGGAGACCCTGTGAGCATTTTAATGTGTTCAACATCCTCCCCACCCTTCTTCCTGCTTCCTACTCCCCAACAACACAGGCTGATGGCTGGTGGGGCTAGGAAACACTATTACACCCCCTTAGCCGCAGAGGGGGGGTCGCCGGACTCAGGGTGTGCCAATTTAGGATCATATTCTTCTAATCAGAGTGATTAGTCCAAGGTGTGGATGCGTGACGGTGCTGACTCAATCAAATGCTTCCTTGGAATGTCTTGAAATAAAGGTGAGGGACTCTTGTCTTTAGGCTTGACTTTCCAAGGTTTGGTTTTGTGACCATACTGACCTATAAGCCTTACTGCCTTTCTGAATTTAAAGAACTTCAAGCTGGATGTTTAATACATGCAATTGAAACACCTCAACTAATACAGAGACATTGGCAGAAGGAGAAGCAAACTTTACTTTCTTCTTCTTACTCCAAAAGAATGTTTATAGAAGGCTTACCACGTGTCAGATGGGAAATAAGGGGCTGAACAAACATAGGCTCTATCGACATTCAGGGAGATTATTGCCTATTGGGAAGAGTCAAGCATTCAGTGATTGCTAATAATGCCTTTCAAGTGTTCTGTGTTCTATAAGGAAAAGTAGCTAATACCAGGGGCCTCATGTCTGGGGAAGAGGCAGCAAAGTTTCCACAAGGAAGTGATGGTCAGGCTGACCAGAAGATAATATGGTGTAAATCTCATCTTCAGGGGCCAAGGTCTCCTTTGCCATTTTAATGTGGTAGCTACCTAAGTTTAAAAATGTCTTTTTTTATTTTTCTGACTAAATGAGCTAATGCCAGCCTAATATAGTGGGAATATGAGTGTTTCTGTACTTTCATACTTCTGGTAACATTAATAAGTAGCAAATGTGTAAGAGAAACTTTTGATCTGAGTGAAATGAAATGCTAGGTAGAAATGTGGGACAAATAACCCTCAAGAAAAAAAAATAGCAATTTTAAATCTTCTGTGATGAATTATCTTTGGAGTCTTAAATATCTATGAAAATTCTGATGTATCTATAGAATTTTACCCCATCAAAAATCATGAAAATATAGGAAAACTGGGTATGGTTTGGTGCAAAGGACATGTACTTTTGTTGAAAGTGAACTCTAAAGGTATATCAAAATGAATTTTGCTGCTGAGAAATTAGCACCTGGCCAGTCCTATTGCAGCATGCTTTGCTTTGTTGATATTTCCAATTATGATGGGTCCATTGTCCATTTATTCATAGCATGTAATTTACATTAAGCAATGCTCATTTGTATGTGTATATGGTAACTCATATTGAAAGGCTATCTTATCTTCCTCACTGGAAGAGCTATTCTGATTTACCATTTTTATACTGTATGGTATGCATTCCTTTTTAGTATCTTAAATCCCAGATTGCTTTTGAATGATTTGTTTTGTTCATGTGTTTACATTATAGCTCCTGAAAGAATGTATATGCCCTCTGAAATCAAAGATTAGAGCTTCAATGCCTCTTCAGCCTTTTTTAAATCATGTCCAGAGCATCCGATCCAATAACTAATATTGATAATTATTTATCAAATATTTATTGACACTGTACCAGGTCTAAAAATTTGGAAAATAAATATTCTTTCAACTGATGTGATTGTTATTTATCCTGTTTAACATTTGATAAGAACTGTCATCCAGGAAGAGGAAGGAAGGAAGGGGCCTGCTTCTCTGCATCTATGAATACTGCAACTATTTTACATGGTACTAAATGCCTTTTCTGCATAAGAGCCAGAGTTTTAAAATTATATGACAGTATTCTGCAACAAAGTGGTTGAAGACAGGATGCAGAAAAGAAATCAATGTAAATTACTTATAATTAATTTAAGATTAACTTAAAATGGAAAAAATTGGCTTCCTCTCAGTAGTGCTGTTGTTGACCTGTCATCTCTAAGCTTATATAATTAGTTGAAGCATGTTAATTGAATTATGGCAATTAAGACAGCCTTGAGACAAGAGGGTCCCTTCTGATTGACAAGATTGTGGAAATTCTGTAAACCATTCTCCTGTTAGAAAGTTTCAGGACTGTGTCTCATCCTGCCCTGTAGTACATTATCTGGCATGATGTAGCCAAATCTTGATTTCTCTGGTGTTAATTATCTACTTTGGTTTTCTGAAACTTGATTCTTTTCTCCTTTCCATGGGTTATAACCAGGTTGTCCTCTCTGATGGGTAGGTTAGAGCCAAGAAGAGAACATGTGACTTACATCTGTTATTTTTACTACCAAGTATCTTCACCAGACAAAGATAAGATGTGTGTGGGAGGGAAGGAAAATATCTGGGGGGGTTGGTGCAGAGAAAGTGATGATCTTCTCAGCCCTTTCTTTAATAATGTCATTGTTGATTAAAGTGTTGAGAAAACACTGAAGCAAGAGTTCGCGTGAGTTTGGGGGCTTGTTGGGGACTATAATGGTCCACATTAACCCCTTTTTATAGATGCTGTAGAACAAGCTAGCCATATCCCTAACCTGCTATTAATAAACAAAGTAGCCTTGGGAAATTTCCTCCTTCTCTCCAGAACTGCATCTACTCTATAAAATGAGATCACCATGGTTCCTTTTAACTTCAAAATTCCAATTTTGGGTCTATTCGCAAAGTCAGGGCCATGTTTTCTAGGATTTTGAAGACGGGTTATTAGTCTTATAGGTGCCAGGGAAATCATGTTGCATGGACAGAATGTCTGCCAACCAAGCAAACTGACAGGAAGTCTGGTTAATGATACTTAGGACTGTCAAAGGAGAGGGTCAGAACCGACGATGCCTCCAAAGAGAGAAAAGCAAAGGGGAAGCCCATACTGGAAATGCCTGAGCGGCAGTCCTGGGGAACGTCTGTGCGCAGGGCCAGCACGTAATGGGCAGAGCTTGGTGCAAAGTGAAAATGTGGGGCCTCTTGTTCAAAAATTAAGAATTTCAGAATGGCAACAAAAAAGCCTTAAACTAAACGCAGGGCCCTCTGTTTCAGCCCTGCCTGTGGGCCTGGCTGGGAGGGATTAATCGTGTTTTCCAGGAGTTGGAATCGCTGTAACCTCCCCTCCCCGGGTCCCCGAATCTTCAGGGCTCACTTCCAGTCAAGTCTGCTTTTCATTCAGTGCTGTGTTTCTTTCTTGCTTGCTTTTTTTTTTTTTAACAGTGCTGCTAGCTGTATAAATATTTTACAGTTCCCCTATGAAAAGTTTCCAAGGGGCCCATGTTAAGGAAAAATCTTTGAAAGGGTTTTTTCCATAGCAATTAAAACCTTTCAAAGCACCGAGAGCTCCCCAGTCTCACGTTAGTACAACAAACCTCTATTTTTTTGCCCAGTTTGGATGGCTCTGGGTCTGAAAATAAGCCAGCTTCTTTGTTTGGTGACTTTGTGGGCTGCTGATAGACATTTGGAATTTAAATTCATTAGATACATGGCAGGGCTGTGGATGGAACCCGCGTAGGGCTTAGGAATGCTGTGATCAGAAACTCTAACCTCGATTCCCTGTATCTCATTTACAGGGGTAAAATGACTATAAATCAACGTAAAGCTCATTTTGGCTCCCCATATGAAGTCAAATGTACACTCTGACTTATGCATATACCATTTTTAGTTAACGCACCAATAAAAATAATTGTGCAAGCCTAAATTTGGGAGTGTTCCCAGCGTTTATGACAAAACTTAATAAAGCCAGGCGCATTGAATGTAATATGGGAATTTTATTGAAATGAAATTAGTCCATCATGTATGCTCCACATTTTCCTCAGATTTCTTGGACTTCACATGAGAGCTCTCCTGGGGTCCTAACAGGGTCCTGCAAAAATTCAAGTACAGTATGTAGAGAGATGCAGAGTTCAGACTGTAGCTCTGGGGTGGCTAGGATGGAGCACCCTGTGTTTCCGTGCAGCAAACCATGCTTTCGAAGCATGCCCCTATGCCCTTTACCCTAGGGTCTAAGCAGCAGACATATTGTTGTCATTTTTCTCAGATCATGGGACTCCTGGAGAGATGGGGGCAGGGGCTCATTTGTAATTCCAGTAACCATGATATGTGCCAGGGGCCTATTATGTAATCTCCCTGGGGAACCAGCATGGCAGCAGCCATTGCATATGTCCATACAGTTTAACCAAACTTGACTGCATTAAGGGATGTAAGCCTGGGGACTAGGGGATGCTTTTTGGCTGCTCAAGGGAAGAGGCAAAATTTATGTATTTGAAATTTACAGATGGGGGTGGTGGTGTCGAGATGAGATTTGAATGAAGGAATTCAAGTTCTGATATGCATATTTCATTTACAATGGTTTGCAGGCTTTAATGTATACATAAACACTTCCTGGAATGTTTGTTATAAAAGCAAATACCTAGGCCCAACCTCAAGAGATTTTTAATTTATTACCTCCATAGATGGACCTAGAAATCTGCATTTAAGAAAGTACCTCAGATGAAATTGATACAGGTGGTCAAGGACCTCAGTTTAGAAAATAACTGCTCTCAGGTTGGTTGTCAACAAGAGACAAACTTCAGTATATTCAATTGCTATTGACTGAATGTTTGTGTTCCCATCCCCAAATTCATGGGAAAACCTGACCCACAGTGGAGATGGGACCACTGGGAGGTGCTTAGGCCGTGAGGATGGGGCCCGCATGGATGGAATTAGTGCCCTGACAAAGGGACCCGAGAGCCCACTGCGCCCCTTCCGCCCTGTGAGGAGGCGGTGAGAAGGTAGTCAGTCACCGATGAGCTAACAGTCAGGCTCTCGCCAGACACTGAAACTACCAGCATCTTGATCTTAGACTTCCCAGTCTCCAAAACTGAGAAATGAATGTCTGTTTTTTATAAGGCACTCAGGCTAGTTTACAGCATCCTGAACATTGTTAAGTGTTTATTTTTGAGGTGTTACTGTGTGCATAGGGAAGGTCTGAGCCATCTCCTTCATTGCATTTGAACTGCCATCTAGATAGGTGTCTAGGCTATTTTTTAAAAACCTGGGGGACTGATATTTTAGTTTCTTTTTATAACCTGTTCCAGTGCTTAATCATCGTAACTCTTATCCTTTTTTTTTCTTAGTGCTATACAAATTCCTTCTTGCTGAAATTCAAGTCCATTTCCCCCATTCCCTTCTCAGGAGGGATAGGAAATAATTGGGTGGCATCTTGATAATAATCCTTGATGTGTTTAAAGGCTAGAGTTACTGCCCCATTGGTTCACAAGGCAGGCGGATTTGCTCATGGTGAGGGGTCAGTTTTCATCCTTAAGGCTCTGATCAATAGGTCCAAGGAGGGCTGAATTAGGCCTGGATCTCTAACACCTCAGGCACCTACTCACAATGCTATCTTAGAGGGACTCTGGGAATTTAAGGAGCTGTTTTTGGACATCTACATCACCACTTTCACAGTTGACATGGAGAGAGGAACTGTCTCTTCTTTGACCTTTTCTTAAACCCAATTCTTTCTTCTTTCCCCAAGTTTGTCCCTCTAATTAACAGATTATAAAACCTTGCCTGCCCTCTGTGGTTAGAACAGGAAATGAATTGGGAAATTTAAGTGCAGATGGGACAGTGCCTTTTCGCCTCTGTGGCAGTGGCGGGCAGCCTCGGAGGTGGCCTGGCATTCCTGCTTTGTGTCCTCATCTCACTTGAGTGTGGGCAGGGCCTGTGACTTGCCTCTAAGCAATAGAATATAGTAAAGGTGATGGAATGTCATTCACTCGGTTATGTTATGTATGACTGGCTGGCAAATGTGCTCCCTGAGACTCTCCTTGCTGGTGTGATGAAATAAGCAGCCATGTTGGGAAAGCACACATGGCAAGAGCCCATGGGTGGCCTCTAGAAGCTGAAGGGAGCCTGTGACCAACAGCCAGCAAGACACTAGGGCCCTCAGTTCTACTATTACAAGAAAATTAATTCAGTCAACAATCTAAATGAGCTTGGAAGCAGAATCTTTCCTTGGTCACCAGCGTGACTGGTGGCTTGACTGTTGCCTTTGTGGGACCCTAAGCAGAGGACCAATATAAGCCACATTCAGACTTATGACCCACATAAACTGTGAGATAATAAATGGGTGTTGTTTCAAGCTACCAAATTGGTGGTGATTTATTACTCAGCAATTGAAAACTAATAGAATGACCATTTGATTCGACTTACCTAGCAGTGTGTAGAGGGGAGCTTATATAAGGCTATTTAGAGAAGGCCTCTAAAGAAACATTTTGGTAGGCTCAAAGGGGACCTCATATTTATATACTTGTAAATATTTTAGATTTTGGTGGATCAGAACCATGCTTAAAATCTTCTATAGCATTTATATAAAAGCTATTTTCTCTTAAATATTAGTAGTCATTGTAATTACTGTATTTATTTAGCATGTAGTATATGCTAATCACACCTTCAAGTCCTTTCATATACTAATTAATTTAATCCTCTTAACTGGTCTATCAGATAGGCATATAATTAACCCCATTTTATAGATGAGGAAGCTGAGGGACAAAGAAGGAAGACCATCATCTCAACTCTTAAGTGAATTTGCTAAAAGAAAATAAAGATGGGGGGGGGTAAAAGGTAAAAAAAGCATTTGGCCTTTTGTGTCCAATTGTGTCTCCATGTATCTTCATTTTTAAAATTATGTCTAACTCTTATGAAAACTGGCCATGGCATGGGCCTCACTAGACTTCTGAAAGGGCCTGTGTGAATTTATCATGGAGATATTTTACCTAATGATAATAAAAGTACCAAGTAAATGTAGGTTAACACTTAAGTAATTCTTAAAGATAAAAATGGTGGAAGCTCTAACTCTTGGCCCAAATAGGACCTTTACATGCCTCCTAACTCTGGGATGTCATTTACAATGTTATCTCTATTTTAGTGGCTTTTTCCAGCCTGCTCTCAGTTTTATTAATATTCCTTTGAAAATGTAGAAACAAAAGACTGAGCTTGACATGGTCAATGGAAGTACAATTTTGTGGCTTTTGTGGATCATGCTGTTTTTATGTATCCCAGAGTGATATTAAATTACCTTTGGAAATAGCAGCACCTCCCAAACTGGTAGGCAGCCTGTGATTTACTTTTTTTCTGCAGGCCTTAAATTTAATCAAGGATTCTCAAATTCTACTTGCAGCCTTTTTATTTCTTTTGGCCCTGAAAACCCTATCAGATTCAGCTAACATGTTTTTAGGAAGTGCTGGGGGTAATTACTAGTGTCTTCAATTTGCAGATTGAGAAAACTGAGACTCAGAAAAGCTAAAATGCCTGTGGTTAAACAATTAGAAATAACAGATGAGAGATTTGAAATCAAGCTATCCTATTTCATATTCAGGACTCTGTTCACAATACCAAGCTGTTTCCCCCCCAAAAATGGAAAATGATAATGTGCTTCTTTAGCACTCAGAAAAATTAGGTGCAAGTTATTTAAATTTGCCTGCCTGGATGCCCCAAAATGGTGTGGTTTTTCAGTGCACTGGGGAGTCTCTACCTGTCCACAAATGTGACCTTCATTTTCACGCATTCCACTGGAGGCTTATTCTTTTGTATCTAAAGGCTTTTTGGTCTTTGTAAGTTTTACAAAGACCTTATCAACAGATGATGAGAGCTAGAGCTTGGTGGGATGTGGCAGACCAGAGTCGAGCAGGGCTTCTTTGAAAACCTACCTACATTCTTCCAGGTAGAGATGGCAGCTGCCAGTTGAGAGAGATGACTTGAGGGGGCTGGGTGGTGTGTTACGTGGCTTCCTAGAGTGGGCACGACTGGGCTGTCAAGTGGAAGTGCCTGTCCTAGAACATTTGTAAGCAGACACCACACCACTTAGAGCAGTAACTGAACTTTTAGCCTCCTCTTAACAAACATTTTTAGAAGTTCTTAGGTAAAAAAAAAAAAAGTAAAAGCCCCTTATCCCCACCCCTACTTTTGCTTTGTCCCTTGGTCTGCTTTAAGTATGTATCCCACGCCCTGAGCAGACCCCTCTGAGGAGTCGCGCTGCAGACAGAGCCTCCTACATCTGGGGAATTGAAGAAACTCTTCCTTCCCATGTAGAGAGTTGGGAGTAACCCATCACAGCTGAAATTCTCTCTTCTGAGTCCTGCCTCTTCCCTGGATCCCAGATTGCCACTCCAAGAGCCCCAAGGCTGGTGAGAAAAGAGTAGAAGTTGACTTGTGAGATATTTGGCAGGATGGTAAGGAGGCCAGTAACAACAGAAGAAGAGAGGAAAGGGATATTCATTATGGATTTCTCACACTGAGTTTTTGGAGAGAATAACCCACATTCTGTGCTGACTCATTCCCCAGCTGGCAGTTCTCATAGTGCTGTCTAAAAGCATGTCCACTGTCTCACCTCACTTTATTTGTTCAATGACATTTTTATTGAGTCCCTACTGTGTGCCAGGTACTATTCTAGATATGGGGATTCAACTGTCAACTGATTCCTTTCCTCAAGGCAAAAATGGTTCAGTGGAGGAGTCAGACACAGGTAAAGTGATTGTAATTCAGATTAATTAAGTATGTGGGACCATATGGAAGGACAGCCTAAACCCATGTATTACTTATTTATTGCTGTGTAACAAATAACCCCAAACTTGGCAACTAAAAACAACACACACTTAACTATCTCATGCAGATTATGAGAGTCAAGAGTCAGGGATTGGGTTAGCTGGGTAGTTCTGGCTTAGAGTCAGTCATGAGACTGCTGTCAAGGTGTCAGCCAGGGCTGCCGCCTTCTTCCCCCAGGGTCAGTGGTCTGAGAGAAACAGCAGCCACAATGTTTTTAGGACCTAGCCTTGGACATGACTTACCATTGCTTCTGTGGCATTCTGTTGGCCACAGAACAATCCTGACATATGTAGGAGAGGACTACACAAGGGCATAAATTCCAGGAGTGGGGTTTCTTGGGGCCATCATGGAGGCTGACTACCACACCTTGTCTAAGAGCATCAGGGAAAGCCCCCAGCAGAAACCCAGACCACGAGAAGGAAAAGAATTTGAGCCCCAGTATTGTTCCATGGTTCATAAATATTCATAGTAGCTCTCCAGTTCACTGATAAGGGATGGTTTCTCTCCTGCTATAATCTTTTTCCTTCTCTGGATGCTTAAAATGGCCATGTGCTCCTATACTGAGTGAATCCATTCTAAGACCCCATCATTTTCTGAGTCAAAAGGAAGGTGCAATATAGGATACACTAAACGTTTTGGCTACTCGGAGCCCCATCCCCCAGGACCATTAACAGAACTCAGCTGACACTTCTCAATAGATCAACTGATAGATTGTATGAGTTATAAATAGGGATGTGTATCATGATTACTGATGCAATGTCGAGACCAACTTGGTGGCAGTCTCAGAATCAGTATCTATAATCTCCAGCAGAACTGCTAATATCCAGTAATATGCATTCACTAAGACTTATTTTTGCCTTCTGTTAATAGTGACTTTGTGAGAAATAACTGAAGGTCAGGGATGTTTGCATGATTTCTAAATGAATAGCCTTTTAATATTTTTGCTCATTGTTACAACTTTGTCAAAATGGAAACAGACATGTACAAAAATCATAGTTCATTACTGTTTGCTTATCTCTAATCAACATTTTTTAAGGGTCAATTATAGGTCTGGTAAAAATTGCTGACATTTGCAAGGTGTCAAAGATAACAGAATTCTAACAAAACACTAACACCAGAGACTTGTTATCTTTAACATTGATATTCCCTACATCAACAGAAATGAGAAGAAAACTAATGAGTCTGAATTTTAAATGTATCATTTTGGTGTACATCTGTGGTCTGAGTCTGACTCAGTACAAGCCAAGCACTCTAGGCCCCAGAGCACAGGAGAGATGTCATGTTTTAGAGAGTGAACTATTCTGTGTCAAAATGGCCATGTAAGAAGGCTGGATATTCCTAGGATAGTAGGAGCAGCATCTACCTGTGGACTCAGGAAAACCCACCTTTCTCTGCTCATTGTTTTCTTTACCTCTTGACTGTCTGTCACTGAATATCTAGTGTGGGATGGCTGGAGGGGATTTGCACCTGCTCATAAGAGCCGATTGTTAAATTTTTAAGACATCTGCAAGCCAATTGGTAAATATAACCTGTATTAAAATTAAATTATATAAGCTTACAATTCAATATATTAAAAACAGAATACTCGAAGCTAATTGTTTCCTAATTATTTGGCTACATTTTACTATTATCTAAGATATTGAGGGTTTTATTCATGGTAAGAATATTTACATCATGGATATGAGCAAACACTACAGATCGGCACACCCCACCCTCCCACCTCCAACCAGAGAACCAGTTGTTAAACATTTACCATCTTATCACTACGAGCATCCTTGTATAACCCCAAAGTTTTGTGGTAGCAACTGAGCCAGACTAGCTGACTTGAAACCCAGGTTTTGCCATTAAATGGCTGTGACTTGGACACAGGATTTAACTTCTTTGAATCTTAGTTTTATTGTCCATTAAATGGAGATAATACAACATTTTACAGGTTTGCTTTAAGGATTAAGAGTTGATATTTGTAAAGCATTTTGGACAATGCCTGAACCTAATAAGTGGTATGTTATTTGTTAAGTAAAATAAATAATATTCTAGGGGCTGCTATTCCCCTCTTTGATTCTATCTTATTTTTTTCTCATCTCTTACTATCGATTCTATTCTTCCACACTAATAAAACATTAGTCCAATCTTTGTTGGACACATGGCCATCCAAAATACTGATTAGACTTCTCAGCCTCCCATGAATAAAGTCTGATCAAGGTAACATAAACAGAGGTACTATGTGGTACCTTCTAGGAATTGGTCTTCAGTAACAGTTGGCATGTTCCTTCTGCCCCTTTTCTTTTTTCTTCCTTCTTCCATTCTGATCTCTGAAACCTGATGTGATAGCTGGAACTCAAGCCACCATATCAGGTCATGAGGAAGAAAACTGGCTCAAATATGTTCATGGTTAAGAATGAGAATGAAGACATATTCAAGTGTCAGAGGTCTGTAGAGGTACACTTAGACCCTACATAATCTTCCAGTTCCAGATTCGTGAAACCCAGCTAACATGGCTCATGTTCTTGGATTTGGGGAAAATTCCATCTCCTTAATTGCATGTGCATCTTTATAATAAACCTTCATTACTTGAACTAATGTAATTGACTCTCTATTCCTTGCAACCAAGACTAAAACCAAACCTTATGATTTACAGTACAGCCATAAAGGTATAATTCTACCTTCCTACAGGTATATTTTGCTCATTAACATTTTCCTGTGCAGACAAACTTATGCCATAAGAACTGAGGGCTCCTTATTTGGAAATATTCTATATCTTAGTGTGTTGTCTGGCTATCAGTTTGCATTCTCAAGTATCACCTGTCACTTTCCCACCTTGAGAGGGCTCTGAACTTTTATTCCACACTATTTGGATTATTATGTATTATTTACAATCAATGTTGTTCTTGGGAAAAATTAAGTTGGTGAAGTTTGCTTCTCTTCTAACTCCTTTTATTACTCACTTCCACCTGAGCTGACCAGCAGTGTGCACCTGATTAACTGCTCCTCAGATCTACTGCAACTCAGTAACATCAGAGACTTCCCCTCCTTGTCTCATCACAATTTACCAATAATGTACAATATTTTCCTCAAGGCATTGCTAAACAGCTGGTCAGTTAATCAAAAGTGATAATTGGATTTGCATTGAGGTATTATCTGACTCATGGATTCTGTTACTGACTCGGAGGTTTTAAATGGACCCTTCCAGTTAAATCAAAGGAAAAATTAATATTTGTAGAAATAGTTAGGTGGCAGGCATTGTGTTATGGACACTAATTGACAGTTATGACTGGTATATCAATCAAGGTTTTTAGTTGCAAACAACAAAACCAATTCTGAGTGACAAACAGAAAAGAAATAAAAGGATATTCAGGAGCTCAGAGGATTGCCAAGAGGCACACAGAACAAGGCTTGGAAAATGGACAGGAATAGAGATGAGACAGCAATAGTATATTAGTTGTAAAACTGATATACTATCTGTATAAATGGATAAGCATGAAATCTCAATGGCATAAAACAGTATTTCTCGCTTGAAGTTCAATTGGTGGTTGAAGAAAAGGAGATAAGGCTTTGTTTCATGCAATCACTAAAGAAGTCAAGCTGATGAGAGCTCTACCATTTTCAGTGCATGACTCCCAAGATCACCTTGAACCTCAACATTCTGTCAGCAGATGGGAGAGAAGAGACAATGGAGATCCATGTGTGAAATGTTCATAGGCCAAGCCTGGAAACAGTATTCACCACTTCTGTTCCCATTCTATTGGTTAGAACTCAGTCACATGGCCACACTTACTTGTAAGAAAGGTTAGGAAATATAGTCCAGCTGGGATCCAGGAAAAAAGAACAGCGGACCAGTCTCTGTTACAACCCGTCCTTGGGTTACCAGGTATCTATGCTATCTTCTAAGCCCAGATTCTCTAGGGATGCTCAGTATTCCCCATCAGGTCCATGTCCATGGCTCATCATGGCCCAGCTAGAAGTTTACCTAACAAGGTAACTAGAAGGGCAGGTTACCTATTATCTCCTCCCAACACATCTGATGTGCTGTGGTGGAACAAAGACAGAATAATTACAATAAACCTATCCCTGTGGCAAAGAGAAGATATATAGCAGTCACTGGTATGTAAAGAAGTTACATATGAATGGGAAGGCTTTGGAAAAACCCTGTCCTGGGGGATGAGGAAAGTTTCCAGACCCTGGGTCTGCTTTCTGGGAGAAACTCTCTTGTTTTCCATTGTTCTTCCTGGTTCCTGGTTCTATCTTCTGGAAATTTCTTCTTCCTCCTTTTCTTCTTAGACCACTTCTGATGTAAGTAAGTAAAGGGAAGTATACCCTCCTTGAAGGCTACATAGCTTTCAAAACCCATATATTGCTGATAAATCTGGGGATCCAAAACTTAGTTTGATACTCAAAGACATGTTTTAGTCCAAGTTTAGGGTTTATTGGGCAGTATAATTCCCTCAAAAACCCTCTAATCTGTTTGCTCCCAATCAGCTCCATGTGCTAGTAACCATACCCAGAGTACTTTCCTAGTCATAATTCTCAGGCCTGATTTATGTTTTTGCTTCCTAGTCCCCAAGACTCTTCATCTACTGCCTGAGGCCATCAATCCTAGACAGGAAGATTTCACCCTTAATTTGATCTTAGTTTCAGGGCTAAGTCTTATTCAATTGGATTTCTGTTTGAGTTTTGGAAGCAGTCAATTTTTCCAGCTTCTCAACACCTATAGTTTTGTTCGAAACAAGCCAATTCTTTTCTGAGTTCATCCACTTTTTTGCAAATTGCTAGTAACATTCTGTTTTCTGACCCTTTCCTCTATAGCTGAAAAATCAGCATACACTTGAGTTGTCTTCTGAGTTATACCAAGAGGCAGTTTTATCTAATATTTGACCACTGCATACCATAGATCATCTTCCCAGCCTCCAAAGCCAGTTTGCTTGCCACTCACATTCTCTTTGCTTACCCCAAATCATGCATTTTAGTTTTTTGTTATGGCAACATTGTACTTATGGTACAAATGTGTATATTAGTTAGAAAAACGTAGCTGCTTTAATGATAAACACTGAAATCTCAATGGCATAATACCAAAGAAGTTCATTTTTCATTCACTGAAATATAATTGGAAAAAGACTGTGCTCCCTGCATGCATTCAGGGACCCAAGCTGACAAAGCCTGTGCCATAGTCAACATGTGACCTCCAGGTTATTCTGGGCATTGCCTGCCAGCTAATAAACGGATGTACAGAGAATATGGACGATCTGGTGAGAGGTCTTCATTGTTTAACTTGGAAAATGGTGTATAGTTCTTAGGACTGCAACTTATTAGCCAAAACTACATAGAGTCTTTTCCATAAATTAAAACCATAGCCAAACTCATGGCAAACAGTAGATGAGAGAGGGCACCATTGCTCTTGCTACTTAAAGGCTGGACACTGAAGCTTGCTCCTCCGATGCCTTCAGCATCAAAACAGGGTGCTGCCATGACACTGCTGTCCCTAAAAGGTCAATGTTGCTGCAGCTAGCACACTGTCCACAGCCAGAGGGTTTCTCCCTGGTCCCAGATTATTTAACTCACTAGCTCCCAAATCAAAGCCCAGAGCAAAAGTATCAGATTAGTTGAGTTTAGATCCTGTAGCTACTCTCTTAATCCACTAAAGACTGGGAAGACAATTCTGCATTTTTAGCTTATACAGTGAGCAGCAGTCTTTGTCCCCATTACAACCCCTAAGATGAGAAACTCTCCAAACAAAAAAAGGGAATCGAACTAAATCAAAGTAACTGATTTCATCATGGGAATTTCAGCAAAAATGGCACTGGGAGGAGAGAGTATTTTGAACAAGTGGGAAGTGACCCACTCTAGTCTGTATATGTAAATGCATGTGATCTTGGTTCCTATCCATCAATAATTTTGAGGTTTTGCCTTCATCTAGACCTGTCTGGCTCATCACTGTTCCCCAGTGCCTAGGATAGTGACTGGTATGTGGTAGTTACTCAGTAAATATGCAGTGAATGAAAGAACCCTTGGCTGCGAAAGTGTGCTTATTATTGTTTCTGTTCCTGGCTCTTCTGATGGCTACTGACAGCCAGTGAAACAGTAGAAGTAATAGAGCTTCACTGTTACATCTCTAGACCACAGCACAAATGTGGTCTGCCTGAGATCTGGCTGTAGAAGCACTTTTCTGGTTACATGATGAGTTACATGATTGAAAAGAAAGTGACAACTGGAGGTGCAAGCACAGATGGTTAACCACGCCAGATTATTTTTAAGATTGCCCGAATTTCACCTTTCATAAAGGACATTCTGAAATTTAAATCTGGAAATTAAAAATATTTCTTTATCTGAAGGGGTTCTTTTCCTTGGGATGTTTTCTTTGAGGTGTTTCTTTTCCTTAGTAGACTGGTGGCCTTGAGTATGTCTCATGGGAATCTGTGTGTGTCTCCTTTGAACATAGAGTTCCTTTTGGGGAATGTGAATGAATGACATCTCTTTAGCAGAGAAAGATTTACATTCATAGACATTTTAGATGAAATCATATGACAACATTTTAAAAGACAGATGGCAAATACAGGGCAAAGACATTGAATCCTTTCCTCTCTGACAAGACAAACTCCTTTGTCTTTGATCCTGTATTATTGTGGTAAGAAAAGCTATGATGTGCCTTACTCTAGCTCACTATTTTTGTATCGATGTAGATGAGGTTAAAAAGTTATGTGCTGAATGAGATCTCTGGAAAGAAAAAAATATAAGAGAAGGGAAGTGAAGGGAAAGATCCAATTAACTTAGAGTTACAATTCTAAAAATTACAAAATAAGAATGTCAGCCTCCATAAAAACTGGAGAAATTTCAGGGGAGGGGTACCCCACTTCTGTTATAACCTAAAATAGGGCCATTGGAGCGTTTCTACCTGGCAAGAGTGACTCACACTGTCAGCTGAGGATGTGTGCAAAAATCTATTATCTCTTAAAGAGACAAGATTGTATTTTGAACAGGACTCACCCTATTTTGAGCCCTTCCCCCTGGAGAGCCTTCCCCCTTCTGCATCATTTCATAGCCACCAATGCTTAAATTTCAGAAGTGCAGAACTGAGTGAAGGTTTTATTCCATCAACTCTATGTCTGAAGAGGGGCAGGATTGAAGATGCAGGAGCAAGATGAAAGAAATGTTCTGCTCAAACAATGCAGAAATGGAGAGTCCACACATGTTGGCCAAAATGTTCTTAAACAGGAGTGAGGATATTAGCCAAGGTCTTGTTTGCCAGCTTCCATATTTCAAATACTTCCTAGCATTTTGCAAATGGCCTTTGAATAGATACTGAAGGTTTTTTACAAGATGACTACTTTTTGTTGCAGGATGAGTGAGGGAAGAAAAAAAGCATTTAAAAAGAAACAATCAAAAATTAATTTTTTAAATCTCTGAGTACGTTGGAGTTAATAGTTTTGGCATCCAGTGTTTTATTTTGAGGCTAATATGCCCCACCATCTGCCAAGTGACAATATCTTTATTAGGCCACCATGATATATAAAAAGCAAAATGCTTTGCAAAGTTTCCGAGCAGGATGATTTTTTTTCCTGCTTAAAATTTTTTCAAAATGTAAATTAACGTGTTTTCAACAAAACTGTTGAAATTAGAGCTATAAATATTGAGATGATACTACCAATAATTTAAGCCCTGTATTTCCTTTTATGATCTTATTTTTTAAATCTGAAGTTTAGAGGATTTTAAATATATATATATTTAATACATATATATACATAAATACATATATATATTTAATACATATATATATACATATATATATTATGTAATTCATGACGCTGTTAACCACTGGAATAAATTCTCAGAATTATCTCTTCAGAACATTTTGTTTTTAAAAAAGGGCCTTTATTCCAACTATATTTAAGAAAAGTGAAACTATTTTGCTCTTTCACATAAACTGGGACAAAGTTCAGAAGCTAAAAGAAGGTGAAAAGAGAAAATGGGGTTTGTATGCTTTTTGACCTAAGCTAATAATTTAAAGTTGTTGATTTATATGCACTATTTTGCCTCCACTTCCCAAAATGCAGTTGGAGGTGGTGATTTGATTCAGCTTTGTCCTAGGCCAGATAGTTTTTGCTAGTGTTTTTCAGGCTAGTGCGTGATCAGTATGCCTCTTAAATGTTCTGGAAGTCAAAAGTTTCAGGCTTTCTCCTCCTCCTGTCTCTGGGGAAGGTTTTCCAGGCTTCATTTCTTCCATATGGTTTATAAAAGAATTTTTAAGTAAGTTGTTTATGTCCACAGACACAAGCCCACATTACCAGAAAGCACACACACATACATGACAGCAGCATATACACGTTTGACATACTTTGGGATTCATATAAGCAAAGTGCAGGAGGAAAAGATTTCTGGCCCACCAGTCTCACTTTTATTCTTAAGATGAAACATATTTGGCATTGTTCAGGAGAAGAATTTCTATGGCCCATGACCCAACTTTGCTATTACCAGCACGAGGACCACACCTCACATAAGAGGTAAGAAAAAAATGATAGGGAAGGGGGTGCTGGTGGGAGAGTACTCAGCATCACTGCTAGTGTCTAATTAACACTAGTATTTCCAATTAAACACTAGGCTACTGAACTCAGTTCTGATCTACCATAAAGAAATTGCTTTCCTAAAAGCAACCTGGGGGATATAGAATATTCAACAGTCACAGTCAGTCGATAAATATTTGTTGAGTGTCTATCATGTTGCAGAAACCATGCTATGTGCTGAGAAGATGACTTACCTAAGATAGACCCTTCCCCAGGCTTCTTGTAGCTTCAAGCCAATGGGAACTTGCACTTCCCAATGGTGGGTAACACTGTGCTTAGAAAACTAAGACTCCAGAGATTAGAAGCAAGGCTTCAGGAGGACAAAAATCTCACAAGCTTGGTATCTGTACAGTGAGATACATTCCAGTTGAGAAATGGCAGGAGTGGAAGAGGGAATGACGAAAGTCAGATTGGGGTCGCTGATGAATGTTCAAGAGGCCCACACCGTGCGTGACAAGGTCCTGCTGAAAGCGGCTGGGGTGGTCAGGGTGTGGACACACAGTTAGCCTTTTAAAGTTAATTTATTCTCCAGTGAGCCTTTTGATAAAGACTTGAAATTGTCTGTTATATCTACTGAGCATCTGGTTGACCACCACATCTTGGAACTTGTGTAATTTTAAGTAGAAATCCATGTACATAATATTCTCTCCCCACTTGTGGTAATTAGAAAAACATTGGTGGTTATGAAGGTGAAATACCAGAGACGGGTAAAAAACTGAAGCTACTCTTGGCTGGAGGAGTGGCTGCTGATTGGCCACTTTGCAGGGGGCTCCCAGCAAGGCCTTTGCCAAGTCATTGCCTCCTCCCTACCCCAGTGATGCAATATCACCCCACCAGCATGTTTTGTTCTCCAAGACCCTTGTTTCAGTGGGTACATCCCATTCACAAGGCCAGCAGATGTCAGTCCTGATCCACTTTTTCTCAGTAATAAACCAGAGGAAGAGCCGATCTGATTTCCTAGTCCCTGCCTTCTATTTGCTGGCTTTTCTTCTTCCTGAGCTGGAGGCCCCCTGCTTGGTTTGCTTTGTTAATATTTGCATTATTCAATAGTTATTATGTGATAAGTATGTTGTTTGCTTTAGGTTTTGGTTGACTTGTTTTCTAGTGTTTTTATTCTTAGCTGGTAGCTTAACTTGAGTTACAGCTGTGGTCTGTATATTATTCAGCGTGGGTAGGATGTATGTTTTTACAGATTCTTACTTGATGCCTGAACAATCCGAAGTTGGGTTCAAAAGAAAAAAAAAACAACACCCAAATAAGACAAAAAAACCAATTCCAAGGGGAAAACACATGAAAGTTTTATTCTGCAAAAATGTCCCCTTGGTGTCAGCCTTAGATAGATGACTTAGGATGAAGTAGCTTAGGTTTTCAAGTACAACGGCAAACATTTCTGAATGCACAATATTTTTAAGCTTTCTGATGGAGAAATAATAGTATCCGTGCACTTTATCAAGCAGGAATCTTGTCCTTGGGTAAAAACAAATTTAAGTCTAAAGACTAAGTATTTATCATAAGGGCAAAATGGAATGATTTTAAGTAAACAGAACATAAAGCTACTGCTCAGGATGCATTCTGCCATTTGTATTGTATTATGTTTTTATGACAGCATGCTTTAAAGTTGTTATTGAAGTTTAAAACTTCAGGACTTGCTAGTGAAGTAAAATGTGTGTTTTTGCCTTTGTTTCAGTACTTGTTAGAGCTGATTAGCTGTTGTACCAGGTAAAGTTGTCATATAAGATGATTTCAACATGCTATGAAAGAATCTAAGCACTATGAGTTGGCTGGGCACAGACTGTGTTTGGGCAATATTCTGTTGCTTAAATTAAATGTTAAATGTTTATTTACTAAGTTATTTATTTTTAAAAAAGAGAACTGTCTCGATCTCTTACAAATAACAATAAAGCCTAGAATACATAAGCAACTTCTAAATAACTTCCACAGAATATTGTATTTTATTTCTTTTCAAAGAATGACTATGATAACTAAATACATAGCATTGACTTTTTTGCACTTGAATATAACTTCCAAGTTTAAAAAAAATTTAAATCTAATTCAAGTAAACTAATTGTAGTAGTCTTCTGGGGAAGGGAAGAAAAAAAGTCATTACTTATAATTCTTAGCATGTTAGAAGTTAAAAACCAAAGACTGAGTATTGGCAAGTCTGTATTTCAAGATGATATTTCAATTGTTTAAAAACTTCATTGCCTATTTTAAATTTAAAAAAAAAGAGACTCAATGCTAATAAAAAATACATGGATACAGAAGTATGGACACGAAATATTTTCTTAGCCTGTATGTAGAAATTTTGTATTATTGTCAGGTGCAAATCTAAGACCAAAGCAAAGGTGGTTTCTAAAAGTTTGTTACCTTGGCCTATAAAATTATGACCTATTATTCTGTTCAACTATCTCGACCAGTGATATTCAATGTAAATATCTAATACAAGCCTTAAATGAGACCCTTAAACACAAGCCAGACACATAATCTTAAATTTCCTACTAGCCACTATTTCCAAAATATTTCATTGTGTCGCCAATATAAAAAAAAAAGTACATGAAATATTTTGCATTTTTGTCTATGCCCTAAATCTTCAAAATCCTGTGTGTATTCTCACAGTGCATCTCAGTTTACACCACCCCCATCTCAAGTGCTCAGTAGCTACATGTGGTAAGTGGATACTGTATAGGGCAGTGCAGGCTAGATGGTCAAATTCATACACTCAAACACATTGGCTGAATGGCTTTATAGAATATTACTGCTGAACTGACACTCATCTAAAAGATTTATATAGCAGAGCTAGACTGTTGGTGGAGCAGAGTCCTCGCATGTACAGGAGCTCTTTGTCTTGTTCTATTTAGATTTTAACAGCTTGCTTTGCTCCGCAAAGACACCACATCAGTCATCCTCAAGCTGTGGGACCCTCTGCTTGTTCATGCCAATGAAGTTGAGTTGCTGAGATAGTCACTCTGGAGAAAGTGACCTGAAACAAACATTCAAAACTGGCCCAAACTAGGAGAGGCAGAGCCTCCAGGAATCTTGTCAGAGATTCGTGGAAGGAATCCCAATCTGCAGACTTCTGGGTTGTCTGGTGTACAGTCCTGAAATGCAACCCTGGGATTCCTAAAAGAATGTTAACTCGGTGCTTTGGATTTTCTGGGGGAGTCTAAATTTCACGTAGTTTAGCTGGGTTTTCTTTCAAATGTCCTTCTTAGACCGTGTGTCTCGTTTTGAGTTTCAGAGAATATGGCCACTCTGGTGAAGGTCCTTCCAGTTGCAGGGCTGGTTTTCCAGGCTTACAGAGCTGGTGCAGGATTATTTAGAAATGGCAAGGGGAAGGATAGAAGAAGCCAGGGGATAAATTGCAAATATTTCAGGAAGGAGGACTAACACAGAGATTCTGGGGTTTATCCCCTTTTTACAGAACCTAAATTGCTGTGAGTTTAGTCAAGCAGAAATTCAGCTGAAAAATGGAAAAGAATCTACAAAATGCAGATAAATTCATTTCTCTTTCCTTTTCATCCCTCTACTATCATACCCCGCTCCAAAGTCCTTATCAAGAATAAATAAGGAAACATTGATTTTTGCCATTTTAAATACCATAACCTGTACTGATATGGTAAATATTCATATTATATAAACACATGGCATGGAACCTGAAACACAGTGAGCATTAAATACATGGAGACCATTACTAAAAATATTACAGTTGGTGGTGAACCATCCAGGCAGCACGAGAAAAATCAGGAGAATAACAAAACAACACCATCTCTTTAATATTTGTCATTTCTCTGTTTTATCTTGTGTACTCTGAAAGGCAATGCATGCCCATTATATCTTCTTTGTACCCTTCTGAATGGAATGTTATTTTCTTCCCTATTAACATACTTAATTAATAGAGGTGCATTTATATAGCTCTACAGTGAAACACTCCAGTAAGATAAAGGTATTGCACGATATTGCTAGCCATCTTGTTAACTCCCTATTAAGGTGAAAAAGAATAGAATACTGGTACCAAGGTGTAATCATGACTTCATATGGTCTTGAATAGGAATTTAATGGTTTTCTTAAATTGGTTCTGCATCCCCTCTTAGTCATGGGTCAGATAAAGACTCGTGAAGAATTTCTCAAATCTTGGGGGGAAAAACGATTTTTATTCTCTACCCATTTTTCAATTTATAAAGAGAATTATCACAGTGGGTATTTTTAAAACTCTTGGAAGTGAGAAATATGGATTGTATTCTCCAGAATTAGCACATACTTATTGTCTTTTCTACTCAAATTTCCATTGCCATCACCGAATGTTTGCATGAAGCAGTTCAAGAGGAATGTATCTAGTATTAGGAATACACGGTTATCCTTGCATATTTACCTAAGCCGCTGTTATGTTTTGTTTTTTTGTTTTTCTCAGAGTCTTTATGAGAAATAACTATGTATATTGCTGCAGAAACAACATACAGTTGAAACTCTAGCAACAATTTTATTGAAGTTCAATTTTAGTAGGCAGTTAGGTTTTTTTGTTTGTTTAGCTTGTTTTGCATTTCCACTGCTGCCCATTTAATATCCATGGGCCTTTTATTTAAAGAGGAAGAAAGAAAGGGAGAGAGGAGATAGAGAAAAGAACATACATAGTTTGTTACAAAGAAATGATTTCCATTCATCTTCCCAAAAACAAGAGGAAGAGCTTCATTAGTATCTCCAATTCTACCTAAATTTGGGAAATAAAATTGTTTACCTCTTGTTATGGCATGCAGGCTAGAACGATGCCCACCCCCCACCCCACCAAATCCATCTGCATCCCCCTCTCAGGGGTACTGCTCTTCTTTCTCAATGCCATGCTGACAGCTCAGCAGACCACAGGAACTCACATTCTGCGATGGAGGGGGATACTTGGCCACAGTCTCCCTTGACAATGACATTTTCTCTGAGAGTTCTGCACAGCTGTGTCACTGGTAACTCTTAATGAACATCCTTCCTTCCTTTGAAAAGTTTCAGTGAAATGAAACGGATGTGCCATTTCTGCTTTTGTCTCCACTTTATGTGGGATAATATACAGTAATTCCATGTGCTGAAGTGTGGTCTGTGACATGCCTCATTTGGGGTGTTTTGAAGCTAATATAATTTTGTCCACAGTTACACACAAGCGTAAAGCAAAGTTTTTTTTTTTTGAAAAGCCAGGCCCTAAAATAGCTTGTAACCTATAATATACCAAAAAGCAAAGACACTCACTCCCAGCCTGATTTTGGGCGCCACTGTTCATTTCAGGACATTGTTGCCTCAATGGAGAACCCCCATGGAAGGTGTGCCAATCGCTTCTGGGACAGTGACAGCCCAGAGGCAGCACGGTGTTTTGGAGCATTATTCTTTCTTGGTTTCCACAATCCCTGGGATCTGATCATTGAGCATTAAACCTCTTTTCAACTATATGGAACTATAATAAGGCGAGTTAGCCAATGTGCCTGTGCGTTGTCCAAAAGATTCTGTGATCTATTATGTAGTAATGGGTAACAAGAAAAAAAAGAAAGAAAATGGGGCGGGCGGTGGGGGAGGGCAAAACATAAACCAACAAATTATCAAAAACATTAAAGGCTGCTTTGAGAGAGCTGTGATTTATTCATCATATTTTTTATGAATCAATATAGATATAGGAATCGACTGTCCAGGTCTCTGGGTACGTTCGCATAATGAAAGCCCAATTAATAGCCCACAGCACAGTGCGCTGCCGCCCCGGGAGCTCCAAGGACAATCGCTGGCTTCCTCAGCCAACACCGACAGCTGCAGAGCCCGATAGAAAACAGCTTCAAAGGCCCGCTCGCCACCCCACCCCCAGCCCAGCCTCAGCCCAGCGCTCCCTCCTATCTCGCCCTCACTCAGGCAAGGCCTGCAAGAACAGATGGGACACCAGAAGCAGCCCATGGCTCTCTGTGATGTCACCAGCTGAGGCATTTGGGGATGCTGTTTGGGTGGTGAAAACGTCAAAAGAACATGAGGGGGGAGGGGCGAGGCGGGGATTTTCTTTTTTAGGTGAAATTAGGGTGGCGAGGCGACCGGGTAGGCTGGAGAATAGGCTGTTGGGTGACGGAAGAGGTCATGCTGGGTACAGATCAGGACCGGCTTACGTTTCAGTTTTATTTTTGTGTGGATTAAGGGAGCTTTACATTTGTTGGGCTCACAAGAAAAGCATGTGGCTCCATGTCCTGTAGGTCTGTTTGCTTTGGATTTACCTGGGGCTCAGAGCCCAGGCGCAGTGGGCAGAGCTGGTTACTGGGACACTCGCTGTCTATCCCGGTTACTCACCTTTTTCAGTTCCATCTTTTTCTAACAGGGTCCAAGCTTGCTTGCTTAAGATGGGGCATCTTTTGATTTTTCAAATTAGTTTTTATTTCTTTGCTGCCCCAAAATATAAGTCAATCTTTAGCTTGACCAAAATACTGAGCTCCAAAATCAGACCACCCCAAACTGCTCTCCAGGAATCCTGTTCTGAGTAGCCATAGGGGTAGCACAAATAATGAGGCCCCAAGTCCAGCTGGCAGGCTTTCTCTTACCGCATGAGTTGAAATCTGGGCACCCAGGGCTCAGAGGATGCCACCCAACCCCAATCCAGCAAAGCAGGAAAGTTAAAGCTTGACTAAATAGGTCATACAAGAAAGAGAACAGAGCCACGTAAAATTTTCAGTTCTTGCAGGAGTTGAGTTGAGGTCGTAAGGAAAAAATAATCTCCTTTGCCTTGTACTCAGTGTGATAAGAAGTTATTTATACCCTTACAGCCCTTTAGAGTTTACAAAGTTTCCCCATTTGATCTTTCCAGTAAATCCAAGCTATTTTAGGCAATAACTGCAGTAATATCATTGTACAGAGGTGAAAGCCAAGACTACGGTGGTTCGATGACTTGCCAATGGTTAGAGTTAGGAAATGCCAGAGGCGAGATTTCATTCCCCAGTCTTCTATATCCTCTGCAAGGCATTGGAAGCCATTTTTGGAAATCCATAAAAATCAGTGATTTTTTTTTTTTCTTGGCCCAGCCATCATTTCTCTGTGAATATGGCCCTCAAGTTAGAGTATGCATGCTACTCTTACGGCACTTGTCAAGTTGCCTTTGTGTTTATTTATTTGTTCTCCCGGCCCTGCTGCACTGGGAGATTGAAGAGGGCAGGATCTTTTTTATTCATCCTTGAATCTCCACCATAATACCTGGCATATCATATCAATTAGTAAATACTATTGAAAGAGGATGTATGGATGAATGATAAAAGTCTTAGTTTAATTATCAGCTGTTCAACCTCAAAACTCCCTTCCCTGGCCTTGAAGCAACGTACCCTGTCGGGTTTAACCATTTCTATATTGGCTAAATTGCCCAAAGTACTGTAACTGGCATTACTTCAAAACTAAAAGGAAAGATGTGAGCTTGATAAATGAAGAGAGAACTATCTTATACTATGAAGAAAAAAACTGGTTGGAAAAAGAAGTCAGTCACTGGTGGCTTTTATTTTAATTTTGCTTGGCTTTTATTTTAATTTTGCTTGGGCAGTATCCCTGCAGACAGCTCGTTGAGGCCCCACTCTGGAGCTCTCTGCTAAGGGAGGTGAGTGCTCACGTCTCAGTGCTGCAGGTACTCTTTGGACGGGACCCAAAGTAGCATCACTTTGCTAAATGTTTAGCACAGCCCTGGATGTGCTGACGTGGTGCTAACTGTGGAGAAGGTCACCAGGTGGCGCTGAATCTGGCCCCAGCCCAGAGGGCATTGACAAACTAGGAGAGATTACCCAGAATGCCTGCAGATACTTTCAGACCAGGACTGTGCTCCAGTGCCCAAAATCATGTCTAAATCTAACACTCAGAGAGGATGGCTGTGACTTCTAATTCGAGTTGGTAACAGGGTGAAAGAGGCTAACTGGACAAACTGCAAGGAAAGGACAGAAAATAGGAGGCAGAGATATTGTGGGGATCAGACACCAGAAGGTGAAACGTACTTGTTAGGTCACATTCAGTGCCAGCCCTACAGAGATACTCCCATGTGCTGGTGGAGCACATGTATGCAGCATGTTTCCCATGAAATGACTGAAGTTAATTTCACTGGATAAGGAGACAGAGTTGGAGGACAGTTATTAGAAGCAGCATTGCTCAGCCCTGTGCAGAGAAATTTAATAATCCAAAAGTGTTGTCCAATTCATTATTCGGAGTTCTATCCTGACATGTGAAATAATGCTGGAGAAGTAAAAAGTGATAGAATGGACTCGCCCAGCAAAGATCACGATAATGGGCTTGTCAAGATCACTGATCTTTAAAAACATAAACAAATCCTTAGGGTGATGGTAGTTATGAGATTTTTCTTAATGTTCTCCAAATAATAATGATTATTCTGCTTCTGAGATAGATTGGTAAGCAGCTCATGAATTAACTTGGCTTATTAATTCTAACCAATAACAGTTACCATGTATCAGCTTCTATTGTGTGCCAAACACTCTGCTAAAGGCTTTACATTTGTTATTTTTTAACCCTTACCACCACCACAGGGCTAACTATTTACCTTAATAACCTTTTTACTTTAGAATAGATTTAGACTTACAGGAAAGTTGCAAAGATGGTCTAGAGGTTTCCTGAATCCTCCTTCACCCAGTTTCCCCCATTATTAACATCTTACATTGTATGACTCATTTGTCACAATTAATGGACCAATATTGACACCATATTATTAATATAGTACATACTTTATTTGTATTTATTCCCTTAGTGCCTACCTAGTGTACTTTTTCCCTCCCAGGATTCCATGGTACATTTAGTCATTATGTCTCTTTAGGCTTTTCTTGGCTGCCACGATTTCTCAGACTTTCTTGTTTTGGGTGACCTTGACAGTTTGGAGGAGCAGTGGCCAGGTGTTTTGTGGAATGTCCCTATAGTTGAATTTTTCTCATGATCATACTGGGCAATGAGTCCTTGGGAGAAAGACCATGGAGGCAGTGTGCCAATCTTAGCGTGTCCTATAGTGCCTGTTGTCACATGATTTATCACTGATAATGTTAAGCTGCCTGACCTGAACACACGGCTGAAGTTGCGTTTGTCAGGCTTCTCCACTGAAAAGTTCTTCTCCCTTCCCCTTCACCCCCACTACTGTCCTCTGGAGGAAAGTCAGTGTGCACAGCCCACGCTTAATGGGCGGAAAGTTGTCCTCCACCTCTTTGAAGGACCAGTATCTACATAAATAATTTGGAATTTTCCTGTATGGGTGATTTGTTTATTCTCCTCCATTTATTTATATCAGTATGGACCCACGGATATTTGTTTTATATTTTTGGCTATAATCCAACACCACATTGTTCATTTTATTGATTAAATTAGCTCAGCTTTGGCCATTGAGAGCTCTCATCATCCTTTGACATACCTACCTTGTTTTGGTTTTGGAGCATTTCCTTACTCTGGCACAACAAAATGCTCCAGGCTCATCTTATATATTCCCTGCCCCAGACTTGGAATTAGTTCTGGTTCCTCCTATTGGAAAATGGTATAAGAAACCAGGATCTGGGCACTGGGTATAGAAGTAGCTATTTTTATTTTCTGTGTCTTATACCTGAAGAAACTGAAGTTTAGGGGGATTAAGTAACCTGTTTAAGGTCATGCCTTAGAAAATTGGAGAACCAGAAGAAAACCCATGTCTGTCTGATCTTCCTACTACGGCATGATTTCTTGCTTTCTTTTCCCCTCTTGGGGTACCTGTCTGCCTTCCGATGAGCCTTCAGGAGCGTTGGAAGTTGTCCTGGTCTGGGGTCATGTATTGGATTTCAGCAGCCCCTTTCTTACTGTCGCTGAGATCAGATCTGGGCACAGTTTATTCAAGACAATGGCCCTTCATTAGTGGTTCTAATCTAAAGTAAACATCCCCAGAGGTAGGGCTGAGGGACTGAAAGAGATTTTTCCATATTTTGGGAAATCTAATGGAAATCATACATTGATCCATGGCACAACTGCCCAGGCTAAGGAGAATGTCACATTTCTTTGATTCTGTATCAACTCAGTGTGGCTGGCTGCATCAGTTATTTCAAACCATTTGAAGCTCTGATTGGTTGCTGATGACTTCATAGGAATTTCTGAAGCTGAAGAGGATAATAAAGAGTCTTTAGGGGTAGAAATATTGGAAAAGGCCACTTTCGTTACTTTTCTACTTGTGATCCAACTCTGACTGAAGTGGAGCCATTGTAAGAGCTGTCTATGTGTATGTGGCAGGGAAAGAGTAACTTTTTTGGATACAAAGTAGACATCTATATATTTGGTTTATGTTTTACCAATTTGCTGTAATGTTTTAATGTTCAAAATTCTGGTCCAAGTTACTTTTAATTCCTGCTCCATTTTAGATGCCTGCTTAAAATTTTTAAAGTGTACACATTGGAATGATTTTTTTATTCAATTTTATGAAGGAAAAACCTATATCTTACTGTGGATAAGCATATGGATCTATTTAATATGTTCAAAAGCAATGCTCAGTGACTCAGAGTCTGAGTTTGCGGCGCTTGGATGAATTGCCTGTTGGGATGGACTCAGAAAGGTGGGAGGAGAAAGGGGGGTATGAACAACTTAAATGCGAGAGGAGGAACATGTGGTTCTGGAAAACAAAAGAAGCATGAGCATCAGGAGAAGATGATTGGTTTTGATAGAAGGAAAGTTCTCAGTGAATAGTAACAGAGCCTGGCTTTTCACACAGTTGTGTTCCCGTGAAACCGTGTGAGGGAACAGGACAATTGAATGTTTAAAAACAGAGAATATTGTTTGAAAGAAACTTTTGAGACCATCTAAGTCAGTGGTTCTCACCTGTGGGCTACACACTAGAATCACTGGAGAAGCTCTAAAACAACACTGATGTCCAAACCCCACCTCTTAAGTTTCTGATTTAATTGGTCTGTGGTGCAGCCCTGGCCTGGAACCTTTTAAAAACTCCTCTGTAATTTTAATGTGCATCCAGCCTTGAAACCATGGATTTAGTCTTTTTTTTTTTAAACTACAAATATTTCAAATATACAAAAAGTAGAGCGAAAATGGCCTCTGTATTTACTACCTAGATTTAATATACAACTTAGAGCTACATTTGTTTTATTTATTTTTGGGTTTTTAGAAACAGGGTGTCACAGATCTCCTTTGAGTCCCTCACCCACCATCAAATCCCACTGGCTTCCCTCCTTGTCCAGAAGAAATTGCTATCCTGATGGTGATATTGTGCCCATCCACATTTTACTATCTTTACCTAATAGGTATGTAGGTATAAACAGCCTTATCTGTTTGAATTTTTTCCATATGCATATTGTAATATAGCCTATGTGTCCTTTTGCATATTGCTTTTCTCACTCAACATTATGGTTTTGCAACTCATCCCTGGATTCAAGTTCATTACTTTTCACTGTGGTGTAAGTATACGAAAATTTATTTACGTATTCCCCTCCTGGCAGGCATTTGAGATGTTGTTCCCATTTTATTTTGTTTTGGTCTTGGTATAATAAAACTTCTATGGTGGACACTTTGTATCTCTTTGAGCACACAGAGCAAGCTTCCTTAGGGCAGAGCTTTCCAACTAGTGCTGTACAACAGCGCCTCACAGTGGTGAACGAGGAGCCCCTCAGACCTCAGGGAAGACAGTGGGACCTGCGGAGAACACAGTCCCCTAGTTGGGTCACCTTCTGCTGTGAGCAGCCTCCTCAGGTCACCCCAGTGTGTTGTATGACTGTTATCATTCTGTATATGTGTCAAAACGGGAAAGAGGTTGGAGAATACCGCCCCAAAAAACGTACCTAGAAGTGAATGTCCTGAATTATAAAATAAGCACAAGTTCAGCTCCGCAGTTACTGCTAAATTATTCTCTAAAGTAATTACACCAACCTACATGCTCACCTTGCCAGCCTTGAAAAAATTTTGCCAGTCTTATAGATGTGAAATGATAACTTGTTTTAATTTTCATTTTCCTGATACATCAAGTCTTTTCATATGTTTATTGGCATATGTTTGTGGTTTATGAATTGGCTCTTTCTATCCTTTGCTCATTTTTCTACTGAGTTGTTTCTTCTTCATACTGATTTGCAGTGATTGTCTGTATTCTGGATACTAATGTTTTGTTGGTGTATGCATTTGTAAATATTTCAGTTCACTCTATGTCTTACCTTTTATTTTTAGGGTCATTTTTCATTAAAAGTTTTTGTTTGCTAATTTATGTTTCCAATGAAGAAGCTTGAGACACACGGTTGCATAGTAATGATATTTCAGTACTGAATGCTCTCGCTGTGTTTGCCACTCTAAGGCAGTATAGCAAGTTTGGAAAGAACACACCCAAACATACAGAGCTCTCCTCGATCTTTTCTACTAGTCACTGGCAAAACCAGTCTAAAAAGTAGTTCTCTCACATTAACTAAATAACTACCCGGTTAAGCTGAGACACATGCTGATGAACAGTGAGTCACCTAATCCCAAGTCACAGACCTCGTTAGTGCCAAGCTGCCAGAGTCTCACATTACTTCCTGAAGAGTCCTCTGTGGAACCCTACTCCTTAAAAAGTATTCTGGAGTCAACTTCATTTTTCATTTTTTTTCTCCTCTTAAATGTCTAAACGAATTACTCTGTAGAATCCCCCCTCTCTGTGCAGCACCTAATAACAACAGTCCAGGGAACTAAGATCTACGGAACAGACTGAGAATCTCTACACTTGAAAATACTAATCTCAGGTCTTTAAGAGTGCCTTCCCCTGTGCTAGTAACTTGTCTAAACAATCTAGTTAATGTATGAGAACAGAAGCAGGGACATCCATTATATTGAACTTGAAGCACTGGTACGTACTAAAGAGAAACCATAGGGCTACTTTTGTTCCCTAAGGGAATCTTTCTTTTGCTTTATGAGAATGCATGATAAAACTATCCTCCCCTTCTTTATGTGTACACCTCTTGAATGATGTGGTAATTATTGTGGTGTATGGGATTATGATTGCTTGTTAAGTTCTGCAGGATAAAGTATGGCTCTTTGGAAGGGTCTGTCACTTACATGTAAACCTAGAATTCTAGGGCAGAAGACAGAGGCACAGGAGTTGGTTGCTTGCTACGGAGAAAGTTTCTCTCTGGTCTTTACTCTCTTGAGTCTGGAATTTAGAAACTGGCATAAGTTTCTTAGGTATGCTCCCCAGAAGTGGGTACTAGGACAGTTGGGAGCTTGCTTCTTTAAGCTCTGGACAGCAAGGTATGTTTATGAACCAGGAGTAAGAGGCGTATTTTTACCATATATCTTTCTCTACATTTGGAATTTTGAATTAGTGTATCTATTATCTATTCAATAATTTAGTCAATGAGATTAATAATGGATGACTAGATTTCACTTTATAATTCAGCATGTGTTTATCAAGATCATACTGTGTCTTTGACCCCTCTTTAGGGACAATGGAAACCAGAAGAGTAGAAAATGCCTGTGGGGAAATGATTATTATAATACTGAGGAGGAAAAGCAGGATTGAAATGTATATATACAGAAGTTTACAAATATATAAATTATGCAGAGATAAATGGCAGTAAGTATACATATACATATCAAAATGTTAACTGTAGTGGCCTTTGAATTGCTAAGAGTGTTAATAGGGTTTCATTCCCTTTGATTAAGAATTTTCAATATTAGTACATGCTACTTTTCAAATGGTTAAAAATGTTGATTTTATTTTTAGAAGTGCAAGTAAAACATTTATGTAAGTATACAAGATACTGATATAATTTTAGTGTTAACATGTATTTTACACAGGCCTCCTGGCCCACTTTGGTATAATAACTGTATTGCATATAAGGACTGGCCACAAATTTCATTATATTCTTAGAGGAAAGTAGTTAGAGGGCAATAATATACAAAAGCTTCAGAAATAGAGAGATGGAGGGCTTAGTTCCCAAGTCTGCCACTTACTACTGGGTAACCTCTCATAAGTTCCTTAAACCTCTCTGAACCTCTGTCTCCTTATCTGCTGAATGGGTAAAATAATGGCACCTACCCACTAGGCTTGTTGTGAGGATTAGATGTGACTCTATCAAAGCCCTTAGCCCTTAGTCCTGATGACTGTTAGCTCTCACTGGGGGTTTGAGCCTGAGACTTTCAGCTCGGTTGGAAAGAATGCCTTGTATGTGGATTAGCAGACAAATTAGCAGGCCTATGTACTTGCAGAGGCTATGTATCTGAAAATAAAGAGGGAGAACTGGCTTCAGGGAGAGAAATACCATAAAATACTTTTCCGAAGAAAGGTTAAAAATTGTTTTTCTAGACTAAGATGTGGGAACAGGAGAAGGTGACGGGGCAAAAAATCAACCAGACAATCTTGAACACCAGGTACAGTGTCACCTGTAGGAAGATGATAATAGCAAGGACTGTAAAGCTACTGATCAGACAAAACCAAAAAGGGTATTAAAGAAAGGCCTCGATACCAAGCCCCAAATAGAATTTCAAGAAAATGAATAATGGTCTGGGATTACCATGTTGTAAATCAATGAGGTGACTCAGATGATATCATATACTAGAAGAACAAAATTCAAATAGATATTAATAACACCTGACCTTGAATATTAACCTTCAACACAGCCATTTGTAATGTAGAATTCCTGGTTGGACAATATACCCTATAATCTTTTTTTTTTTTTTTTGAGAGGAGGAGGTGACAAAGATTGGCTTTAGAAAGCAAAAAAAATAAAGGCAATTTAAAACAAGACATTTGGGCTGTGAAGGCAAAAAGGGGGTTTGGAAAGGTTCGGAGGCACTGAGGCTGAGCTATCAAGTATCACGGTGGTGTCAGGTTTGTTTTCTGCGAAATACATGAACTAATTTTATCAGCAGCATTTCTCTCGGGCTATTTACTACCTGAATATTTGTCAAGGCCTTTAGCGGAGGCAGCCAAACATGTACATCTGAAATTCTTTCTATTTGGAGCACCGCTTGGGTGGGGAAGGCTCTCTGGTGACAGGGGTGGGGAGCCGACAGTAGATGTTGCTGTGAGAAAGATGGGATTTCAGAGCTGTCATCAGGATTGCGATGTCTGGTTACAGTCGATATTTTTCCAAATGCCAACCACACAAGGATTTAAAAGAATGTGCAAAGAAGCATGTGGCGTACTCCTCATGAAGCAAGAGTGGGCTAAGTGGCCCGCTTAGCATCATACCCCCCCAGCCAATCACGAGCTTGGGCACCCCGGCCTCTTCCCCGCAAGGCCTTGGCTACATGCCCTCCTATACAATTTCGAGGCGATTGGATGAACCATGATGGTATTTAAAGCACTCTTCCATGGCACTCTTGCAGTTGTAAGATTTCCCAAGAGGCAATTGCCAAGATTATGTTCTTTCCCACTGGCTTTTAATTTGTACATGTTAATGGGCTTTAGATATGGCAATAGAGATAGCACTCCACAAGGTGGCCAGAGATGAGATGGCCCCTGTGTAAATCTGCCATTTTGAAAGGTGCTTTAAAAAAGCATACTGATCAAATTCTCTTATTGTCGGCATGCTGCTCACAGCAACTATGGCTTTAAAAGACATCTGTAATCAGCTATGTTCTTACAGGAACTTGAAAATCACACAGTTTTGTTTAAAAGTAAATCCCCTTACCAGTGAAAAGGAACTCATATCAACCACTGGACCATATTTCTCTTCATGTTTTTATCTATCCTGATCAGCAAACCATACTGGCAGCCTTCCCAGATTCTTAACACTGTCTTGACACTTTTTTTTTCCCTTCCTGGTATAACAGCCCTAGTTGAATTATTAATTCTGGAACATTTCTTTCCTCTCAACCTAGAAGGCAAACAGATCCACCCTTTCTGGACACCAAAAGAGCAATTGATGGCATATTAAAATCTACTTGTATTTTGGTATTGGGCCCCCAATAAAAGGAGATTTATTCAAGAGTAACTCAATATTTATCATATGAATAAAACTGTAAACAAATTCCCTAAGCAGTGAAATTTCACATAAATGATAAATTGCAGGTATTTCTAGGTGCATTTGCTACCAAACTCTCTCTATTAAACTGTGAGCAAAAGTTCAAGGGCAGAGCAATTCTGTTACCTTTTGTTTTCATTTTTTGTCATCTTCCTCTTGGCTAATAATCCTCTTCTTAAGAGTTCCACATTGTTTTATTGAGCCTCAGGCGAAGCTGATACCTCTTAGTTACTTCTTTCCAAGTTGTGCCATATACTGTTGGGAAGCTTCCATATATTCTGCCCAAGAAACTTAGTACACAAAACTTCTGATATCACCAGGGCTGCCCTGTCTGCAAAATCTTCTATGATCTCTTATTTTTCTTGCTTGCTTTTTCTTTTCTAGACTTCCATTTGCTCTTTGATGTATTTCTCCAGTATTTGTGGCTGTAGTTTATTAATTCCAATCATTTTTGTTGCTGTGTAATATTCCATTAGGTGAATATGTATCTATTTTTTTGTTATTCTGTTGAAAGACACATAGAGCCCTTGGGGGCTCTTATAACCAGTGCTGCTATGAACTTTCTTGCACATGTAACCTGCTACACCTATGCAAGAATTCCTTGAAGATGTATTCCTAGGAGAAGAATTGCAGGGCCATGGGGTGTCTTACTAGATAATACCAAACTGTTGTCCAAAATGGTTGTTCCAGACAACTCCTTATTGGGGTGGGGGGCTCCTGTGTGCCAGGCTTTGTGATGGGCTTGTGCCCAGCAAAACTGTTGAACAATTGGACAAAAACTACATGTTGTCTGTTGTGCTCTCTGAGGTGGTGTGGTTATTCACTGTCTCCTCAGGAGGCCTCTTCTTTGCATCAGAAGCAATTGTCCTCTGGGAAGTAGCTGCAAGGTCATAACTCTTTTAGGAAGATAATTCAATCACCCAACAAGTAGGTCCTGGGTACCTGAGAAGGGTCAAGAGCCTTGTCCCTGCCCTTAGGGACTGTAGACTTGAGTGGGGGACTGAGGGACAAACTGAAAGAGCCTACTTTTGACTCCCATTGAAAAAAAAAACACAAAGCAAATGCTCAGGTCCTTCCTTAAGTTCTTCTCCAGCTAAAGCAGATATGAAAGGTTAGTGCTTTGGGCAAATCATCTTGGCACCATTATTTCATTATTCTCTGTAAGTGGATTAAGTTGGGAAGGCAATTAAGTGCAAGCTACTTTGCACTTATTTCATCATTCAACAAATATTTATCGAGTGGCTGCTATATGCAAGTCACTGCTCTGCTCCCTTGACCTTTGGAGCTTACCTTTTAGTCGACTCACATTTCCAATGGACTCTCTCACTGTTTCTCTAGACAATATCCTTACTTAATGTCATCTTAACCACCCAGAGTCTCCAGCATACTGCTGGCCTGCCTTGAGCCCTAAATAAATAATTTTCCCCACTGCACTTAGATAACATCCTCTTTTCTAATGACACTCACTTACTATTAGTCACAAAGTCACACCACCTGCCCAGGTATAGTCACACCCTATATGTCTGCAACTTCCCTACATCTCCCAGAGATTGCTCCGAAATAATAATTTTGGATTTAAATAGTAATGATAATTACTATTTAAAGAGAAATAACAGTTTGAAAAATGTCTTTCATATCCATGATGGTGTACATGCTCATGTCAAATTTACAAAGTACACAAACAGTTATTGTTTACCATTATTACATGACTATCATTTCACAGATGAGGAGTCCAAGGTTCAGAGAGAGTAGGTAACCTGTCCAAGATCACTCAGCTAGGAAGGTCTAGGTTTTGTCCTGCATGTTCTCCTCTATAATTTGAGCCCACCTCCCATCCCACAGGCTATTCTAGCCAACCAGACCTGCTCCTCCTCCCATTCCCATGCTCAGCTCTAGGCCTACCTAGATCTTTATTATCAAACATGACTCTGGGTCCTTGGGACCTCCTACCAGTAAAGTAGCCCTTACCAGCAGTAGGGTGTGAGCCCCAGGCTGGCCCAGGATATGTAGGTGTCCTAAGATCCAGAGACATTCAGAAATGTAGAGATCTTCCAACCTTCTTTGGATGCTCATCCTGTGTGGTCCACCCCATTGGCCATGAGTTACATGTGGCTATTTATATTAATATCCAAATTCAACCAGATGTAAAATTCAATTCCTCGGCCACACTGGCCACATTTCAGGTGGCTACAGTTTGAGAGAGTGCAGATTACAGAATATTTCTATCATTGTAGAATGTTCTACTGCAGTGGTAGGTGCAGAAATCTCCACACCCGCCTCAGCACTGGTGTGACAACCACCTACTCAGAGGTGGGTTCTAGTCATAACTACAGATTGGAATTGAGGGACATGGGCTGAGGTCAATGGGCTTTAAAAAAGAGAGAGAAGAAAAAAAAACAGGGAAGGGAAGCTGCAGGCCAGGAATTATCTAGAGGAGGAAGAGGACAAAGGGCAAAGATGTGACCCTGCAAAAAAAGGAAGAACATAGATAGAAACTGGATTTTGTGGGCTAGTCAGAGGTGCTGCAAAGGCAGTAATACTCGCTCTGTTAGGGGGTGTTAAATCACCCCTGTGGTTCACACCCGAAGTCATTAAGAAGAGATTCACTGGACAGGGCTTTGATAACCTAGAGCATGGCAGATCCGATGGTCTCAGGGAGGAAAGGGCAGGGTTAAGGAGCAGGGCCCCCAGTGTGGCAGAGGTCTGGGTGATGTGGGAACAGACAAGGTGGGCTAGGGACAGGGCCTGGCTTGTCCCGGCCTGGGTCTGACTCCCTGCTCTGCCCCTTCTGGCTGTGTGGTTTTGGACAAGTTACTCAGATTCCAGCTCTGAGAAGCATGGATGGAAATGTTTCTCCTGCAGTGTGGACATGTGCATTAGAGGGAATGTACTAGAGGCCCCAAGCACAGAGATGGTACCACATAAATTGCCACTCCCTGTAATAACTCAGGGTTCTAGCAGGAGGTTCACAGCAGGGTGGTGCAGGTGAGAAGGCGTTTCTGAGGCAGAACTCAGTCTAGCCATCTCGCACATATGCCATATCTGTCTTGACTCTAGCAGCATTTCTCTGCTGTCTTGTTTTCCATGTCGATAGATTCAGAATTGGCTCAAAGTGAATGAAGACATCTCCCCAGTTCTGACCTGCCCCAATACATTTTTCTATTTGCATCACCAGTTTATTGGATGAAAATCTGGTGCCAGTATTAGGCAACAACCAGTTCCTGGGTTGTTTTTTGTACCTTGCCTTTAGCCCTCGAGCTCTCGATTCACCTTCTGTGACCCCCTGGGCTACCTTAACTAGTATGCTAAACTGGCTTTCCCTTGCTTCATTAGCCTTCCCATGGTTAAAGACCTAGAAGCATTCTAGATCTGGGTGAAAGGTAGTTATTTGTAGTACTCTGTGCCATTTAAATTTTTCCATCAGCCTGTAGCTCAGAGGTGAGTCTAGTTATTGGATTGCATACATTATTTCAAATTTATTTAGAAAATTGTACATTATTTGGATAAGAAGTAATAGCAGAAGCCAGAAGTATTCCTATGTCCAGTCCTCCAAGGGTCAAATGATGCCTTTTTTCTTAATTAAAAAAAAATGTAATTACCTAAAAAGGTGAAGGAGAGAATTTTGTAATGTGAAAATAAATCAAGTTCTCAGGCAACCTTGTCACCCAGAGTCCAAGTGATGATATGCCACAGTGACACAAGGACTTTAAGATCCCTGTTAAATGGGTCAGGTTATTCACAAAATATTGTTCTTATTATCATTAAAATAACCAGTACATAAAGAATGTTCACCTGCATTTGGAACTTACAGCATACCACATAGCCTTTTCTATCTCAGCTGGTGAAACCATAAAGAGGTGGTTATTCTACAAAACAGCTTTTCACAGAAACAGAGTTCAATTTTAAGAAAATGACTATGAAGGGAAAATATCCTACTCTTTCCATAGCTCTGTTTTCCCACTGACCCTCCCACCCTGAGTCAAAAAAGGTCCTTCATCTTTCCTGAAAAGGCCTCAGGAGTTTCCAGGTTGTCCAAACAGACAATTGTCACTTGTTGTTTGATATGTAGCTTCTGCCATGGGGAGATCCACTGAGGGCGGCTCTTTGAGGACATAATAAATGTATAGAGAATCACACACAATGGTAAGATAACACTGAGATGGGATTGGTTGTAGGTTCTCCTGAGCCCTCACTTGGAAGTAATACCATTATCTGCAGATTAATACAGCTCTGCTTGTAAGTACACATGGCTCCAACGGTGTCTCTCCGTCACATCAAATGGGTCTCCCCTGTGCTAGACCTGAGACGCAGGCCTCTTTCTCTGTTACTGAGATTTTAGAAATTTTAATATCAGAGCCAAACTAAATAGAATCATAAGTACAAAGTGCTGCCCTGTTTCAAACTACACTCTGATTTCCCTCCTCTGTAAGGGCTTGGGGAGGGGGTGGATGTGGTGGGAGTATGGGTCCCTCTGATTAACAATCCCCATCCTATACTCATCTAATTTTTCTTCTTAAATGACTATGCCATAACCCACTTTTAGAAGATGATGACTTTTCATCTAGATGAATTTCATGGAATTTTATATGGTGTCAAGATGAAGTTGATTGGGGAAGTGGAGTGGTGAACATATTAAGTTTTAAAAATAGCTATATTTACTGAGTCCTAAAGAGGAATCAGACATTGTGATAAGCTCCTCATGTGCATTCCTTAATCACATGTTTATAATACCATTTCAAGGCACTTAGTATCCCCTTTAGGAAACTGAGCAAACAGTAGATAGAGAACTTACCTAGACAATAATGTTCATAAGGAACTGAGTCAGGGTCCCAACCAGACAAGCCCCATTAGGGTTGTTTAGGGTAACTAATCTAGGAGGTTAGACTGACTTTTTAATCTTTGCAACTGATCCTTACTAGTTAACATGTCAATTAGTTATTATTAAGATGATCACATAATTTGTCATCCATACTGGGACCCTTTTGAGAATGAAAGTGGGAGCTGTTAAAAATTATGCCAGGACCACAGGCTGTCCTAGAGAAATCTAGATGTGTAGTCAATTTAGTCATTAGGAACTTGGAACATGATTTTCTATAGGAACAATGTCACAAATGGGAGTTAGTGTCCTATGTCAATCCATCCTTCTCCTTTTCATAGGCCCCAAGCCACTGTTGCCATCACAAATAAATACTGAAGCAAAATGATTCATGCTCCATTGAATATACAATTTTCCTCCCCCACTGAAAACTCCTATTTTTTTTCCATTTTTAAAAATTGAAGTATAGATGATACACAACATTATATTGGTTTAAAAAACTATTTTAACAAAGAATCTTTTTTTTTAATGAAGCAGATATATGTGCTAGTTAAAAAAATTATTCAAAGGTGTTTACATTTTTTAAAAACACAAAATAATATGCACAATATATGGTAATTTGGATAAAATGAAAGGGTTTTTATGTACTTGCGTTGTGTGTGTATGTTAAGATTATGTGTGCTTATGCATGCAGAATACCTCTATGGACAATGTAAGAAACATTTCCTAATTGTTGCATCAGGGAGGGAAAGAATGTTGGAATATGGGATGAAAAGGAGACTTTGTTACACAGTATGTATTTTTGTTCAAATTGAATTTTTTGCCATGAGTATGTTTTATTTCTCAAGTGAGAAGAAAAACAAGATAAATAAACACCTTCCATTCAAGGAAGTTGTATCATAGCCAGTAGGGAAGCAATCTGATTAAAGTAATTGGTGCTGACTTTTGAATGACTAAGAGCTTTACCTCTTAAAAAATATTGACATTTTTAGAAGGGGGTCTGGGAAGTGAAGTGAATCTATAATTGGTGGAATTTTAAGTGGTGTAAAAGAGGGAATTGAAGAAATACAAGGGAGGGCAAAGTGGTCAACTCTGTAGGGAACAGTGTCTCATAAGTTGGTGCTACCCTTTACAGTTTCTTCCTTTTCTTTAATTATGAACCCACAAATTTTCTGAAATGTCCAGCTTTTTATGATGAAGAAAGTTTAAGCTCTAATAACAATGTGGAAACCAAAAGGACTGCAGATGATGCAACCATTTCTAAATATAATTTGTAGAGTATGCAGAATTTTTTGTTCTTGTGTGCACAAATACATTCAAGATTAAACGACAAAATTGTGGAGTACAGGATCAGTGGTATGCAAAAGTATTTAGTTTGGCCATGTGCTTTGCAACCATGAGATGCAAAACTGTTCTCAAGCTAGTGCCTTAAAGACTTAATTCAAACAGAAGTGATCAATAAGCCTTGGACAATGTATTGGCATTAAGCTTGTTTTATGTAAGTATGAAAGAGACTTCTAGTTTCCCATTCAATACCTATTCTTCCCTTATTAATAGTACCAGAACCCTGATTTCATTTGAGGCAGTGATTTTTCCTCCTAAAAGACTGTATCTCCCAGGCTCTCTTGCAGCTAGGTGTGGCCATGTGACAAAGGTTTGGCTAATAAATTGTAATTGAAAATGTGCTGAGGCACTTCCCACTCTAGGAGGAGTATCCTTTTTTGCTTTCCTCTTTGATGCTTCAAGAAAACATATGGTGACTAGAGGATCATCATGGCCTAAGGATGGAAGAACAGAGCTTTACCTCTGGAAAGAGCCTGGGTCCCTGATGACTTCAAGAAGTCACCATATGAATCCTAGAAAGCCAGGGGTAGGAAACCAGATAGCCACAGGTAGGGGTTCTTTTATATTAGAAACATAATATTTGTGTATTTACATAGGTTTGTATATGTTGTATTTTTAAGCCAATGTAGTCAAGTCTCTTTCATTGACAGCTAAATGCAATTCTGGACTGGCCAAACAAATTACTCCTCTCCTTTGGGAAAAAGAGTATCATGGAATAAAGTGAATGTGACATTCGTTCATCATCATTTCTAATCTGTGCACTTCACGGTGCCTGCTTTTTGTTTTCATTTTGATTAATTCAATTTTTAAAAAGACATCCCATCTTTTAGAACACCCCAGGGGCCGAGTCTTCAGTTCCTTGTGCTCCAGAAAAGTTTCTACACATTATGAACAACCCATCTTTCAACTTGCAAAAACCTCAATTAATAATCAGTTTGCTCACAAGGTGACTCTAGGGGACATTTACTCAGACACCGTGACTGTCACCATAGTTGTTGGAACTGAAGTTACATACACAGATGAACTATTTTCACTTGTTTATTTTCTTTGTAGGGGTGTCTCATTTAAAACAAATCCATTGTAAGTCTCCGGGCCCAGATGTAGGCTGTGTTATGGATATCCTTTGAATCTTCTTTCTTCTTTTCTCTAGGAAAGAGGGGAGGTAAAAGCTTGAATAAAAAAAAAAATTAAAAAACAAAGAAAGAGAAAAGGAAACAAAATAAAAACCATATTTTTAACACAAGGATTTTTGAAAGCTTTGGAAAATGTATTCACTCACATAAGGCCCCAAACTGTTTTAAACATATTTTACTATAATTTTTCCTTCAAAATTCTGACATGCAAAGTTGAACAGGCCTCTTTCAGTGTACAACCCTGGGACACTGAGAAATAAAAAGAACAGTATTCCAACTAATGCATACTCAGTGGGAACCATAATATCGCATAATTGCTTGAAATCCACAGGCTGATCCGATGTCATCTTCAGAAATATGCAAGTTTCCTTTTGTTTTCTGACTTAGAGATATTTCTTTGCTTTAGGGCTTAACCCTTCAGTTACTCCCCATATTTACTGAAACATGATTAAAAGTGAGTGCAGTGTTGTCCTTTCTAAACTCACCCCAAATGTTAGGTAGGATTCCCCAAATCTGCCAACTTTACTTCTAACAGAACACAAAATATGTATTTAACTTTACTAGTGAACCTCAAGTATTCCTTTTTACCCATTTCCTTTTCTACCTGTTTCTACACACACACACACACACACACACACACACACACACACACACACACACACAGCCCTTTAAATTTCCACAAGAAATTTTAAAGAAAAAAGAGTTGCTATTTCAGAGCATGTAATGACATGTTTAAAAGTTCATCTACTTCCCCCTTTAAAAAAAAGTCCTGGCAATGAGTCTAAAATAATAATTCAAAAAGATTTAGAGAAAAAAATGCTTAAGACTTCTTCCTCTATAACATTATAATCATAAATATACCACTGGTCTGGAAGTGATTACAGCAAGCTATGAGACAAATGATAGTCCTAAGCAGACACTGCCGACAATAGGCTCTATAAGAGGATTTGGAAAGGTAAGTTCTCAAATGGCTAACAAGAGATTCACGGCATTATGAAGAATTCCCAAATGTACATGTTCCGAGAATAAATTCTAAGTCCTGGGCCATAACTGATTGCATGAACTTATTACAGAATGTGTCTGCCTGTTCAAGGTGAACAAGCCTTTTGGTGTTCCAAGCGTTCTTCCACTCTTCTCCAGGTTTTCTCTTGCTTCTCAGTTGTCATTGTCCCTGACCTTCCAAACAGGACCCTGGAATGAAGAGGAGGAAGCACTATATAAACAGTTCCTTCTAGAAGCATGAGTCATTCCACAATCAGCTTCCCCACTCCCTACATAAGGATCACCCATTCATTTCTAAGCCTCTCTATTGCTTTCAGAAACCATTTCTTTGTTTTGTCTTTCCCTACACCTATTTTCCCAAAGGTAAAGAATTAACTTTTTCATTCTTTTCAAAGCATTTTAACAGTTGGGTTGGACATTCTGTTCATAGAACATCAAGAATTACATTTTGCTTGATAGTCTAGTATTAGAAGCAAAGGCTGGGCAACTCTAAGGGACACTGCAATGCCATTTTATAATTAAGCAGAGCACCCGCTGGACTGTATGTTACAACAGATGTTTCCTGGCCCCAGGTACTAAGCCAGCACATAGTAAAACTGCCCAGAGCCTCTCTCTGAGCCAAGATGGGTCAATGTCTGGAACAACTCCTGTCTAGTGTCTCTTACTGTAATTAGAGAATGAGGCTAGCTTTTGGTCATTAATTCCACTTGAAAAATAGCCATGGCTAAATTAAAAGAGAAAAAAAAGGAACATCATAGTGCTTTTAAAATTGAAAAGCCCAATAAGAAAATGGAGACAATTTATTGGTGATTTATTATTTCTAACAATGTTTTAGACCTTACATAAATTCTGTACAATGATTTGCAAAACTCTTCAGGATGATATGCAGAATTTTCACTCCATTTATAAAGTGGATAAAATTAGAGGCTCCTTATGCTGAGTCTGGAAAAGAGTTTATACATTGGTTAGTACTAGGAAATCAAACTCAGATGCTTTAGTGGCCAGTTGGTAAATAAACTAAGCAACCGAGGGCAAGACAAATCATTCTGCCTTTTCCATCTAGTTTTCTTTCATGTTCTTGTTTTCAATAAGAGACCTGGGTACCAGAATTTTCTCTCTACTCTGAGAAAACAATAGTTCAAGCAGGACTTACATGAGGGTAGTATGCACGTGAGATTAGCATTGTCCCCACCAATTGGTGCCTAGAAGTTGCTCTCAATCCACTAATTGATGCCCACCCCTGCCTTTTCTCCATTCAGCTCTTGGACCTCCCCATGATCCCGCAGCTGGGGAGAACAGGGCATCGCCAGGATGCTGTTCTAGAACAAAGGCATCCATTCTGATGGGTCAGTCTCCATGCCTTGGTAGTTAAATACATTTAATATCAACCAGTACAGTTACATTGACAAATAGCAACTTGTATTTTGCCTTTGTGTAGGGAGATGAGGGCAACAGAAAAAGATGAGGTCACTGGGGCCCTGGAGAGCCCATGCCCTGTTAAAGAGGATGGCTACTACAAACTGAGTAGGAATAGGGGACCCTTGTTGCCAGATCTTCCGTTTCTCAAGGGAAAATAAAAACCTACATTCTTTTATAAAACCTCCCAGGTAAATTGTCACCTCATTCAAACACTGTAAGGGGTAAACAACGTACCTCTATGGTCCAAATCTGGCCCTGATGCTCCATATTTGTGGCCTTTCCAATTCCTGGGACATAGAAGAGGATTAAAGTTTGAGTGACTTGCCCAAAAATCACTCAAGTGACTAGTAGCTGGGTCAGAACTAGAACCTAGAGCCCTGATTCCCACCCAGTGAGATCTGACTTCCTTTGAAATAGGTCCTGTAGACCCCTGAATATCCTTCAAGAAGAATCTGATCTGTAGACCTTATGGATCCTTGTACCCTAAGAAATGGGAACTTAGAAATTTTTAGTATTACAGTTCTTCACACTAGCATTTTCTCCTGCAAAAGAGAAGTAAAAATACTCTTTTCCAAATCAGAAATATAAAGATGGAAAAGATGACAAAAGTTCCAGAGATAACTGAGGCTTTATACAATGGTGAAAAAAGGTTGGTCCTCTGGCTGGTTGGAAATTACTTTTTAAACAAAGAAATCGGTAGAACTCCAAGGAGGGTTTTTAAACACCCTACAGTGAGGTTGACCATATCAGGGTAAGAAAGCATCCAAGTCTGAAAAACATCACTATTAGGAGTGATCTGATTTTACTAGATTTCCAATTTCACATGATCCTGAGACTAATCTACCCTTTTCATAGCTGTTCTTTACCTTTGTTATTAAGCAAGGTTGTGTCCAGAGCAAAGTCAAGGGTTCATAAAGTAGATTTGTTCACAGATTAACTCACATATACTGAGTTCCTACTGTGGGCTAGACCAAAATTCCCAAACATCCAATATTATCCCAACTTCTGCAGGATTTATCTCCCTTTTACCTTTTAGACTGTCATTTGCCTAATTTTTAAAAAACTGGTGTGCTCTTTCTCCTTAAACAAAAAAAAAACTTTGCTTACATGGGGATTGGGGCTATATCAATGATTTAAGTAATCCTTGACTTTAGGCTCCTACAAAAAGAACTCACTTTAATGAAAGTGTTAAACTGCTATGATGACTTCCTTGAGTCAGATGGGGGAGGTGGAAAGGACCTCACCCTAGATGGAGTATTAGGCTGAACCTTAAAGAATGAGCAGGATTTTTCAAGGCTAACAAGGAGGCTGCATTCTAGGCAGAGAAGTTCGAAGAGAGGCACAAAGTCCTAAAGTGTGTTGGGTGTTTGGGGAATAGAAAGTGGTTCAGTATAGCTAAAGCCAAGGACATATGAGTACAGAGGTGGGAAAATCTGACTGGGCTTGGTTTAAATACATTATTCACAGTAAGGGAGCACATCCTGAAGGTGAAGAAGCACCACCAAAGGTCTTAGGGCTGGAGAGTATCTGATATGCTCTGTGTTATAGGAAGATAATTTTGCCCTCAAAAGGCTGATGAGGGAAAGGACTGAAAGTAAGAAGGTCAATCAGGAGGCTGCCCAGACCCTTCAGATGAAAGACAGTCAAGTGCTGAATTACAGAGTAGCAGCTGAGTTACAAATAAAAAGTCAGACTTGAAAAACTTTTTTGAGGTAGGAACAATAAAATTTGGTGACCAGTTGCCTGAGGAAAATGGGAGGAGTAAAGACTGCATCCAAAATCTCTAACTTAAGTGCCTGGGTGGGTAAAGAGGCCACCCATCAAGATACAAGGGAAAGGAGGGTTTTGAAGGGTGAAGATGGAGAAGGGAGAGGGTAGGAGCTGGTTGATGAGTTCTAGCTTAGAGTTGTTAAGGCTGAAGTTCACCTCCAGAAGACTCTGGGAGGTGAACCTCACCAAGAAATTATTACTAACTAGAGCTGAACTCAAGAAGGTAAGAATGACTCAAGAATTAGCAAGGAGTTTTGCTGTCTCTCCTTCCACCACACTAGGTACAAGACGTAACACACATGTTCATCCCTCAATGTGCCCTTCCCGAAATTCATCTAATGAACTCCTTCTCATCTTTAAACACACACCCTAAGAGTCATTCCCTCTGAGGAGCCTTTCATTGCCTTTCCATTCTAGTCTTTGTGTCCCACAAGATTCTGTTCATTATGGAACCTGTCACACTAAATGACTTTTATTTGTTAACATGTTTATTTCTCTTGCTAGACTCTAAGCTCCTTGAAAGAATCCATATTATCCTCTACATCTTTGCATCTCTATACCCAGGAGAGCCGTAGCATATATAGTAGGAGCTCAATAAATACTGTTCCATTAAATAGAATTCAGTCGAGTTGTCATTATCCTGGTCATCAACCCATTGTCCGTGGGCTCTCACAGGAGTATAACCTGTTGGTAGGTGTTACATTTCATGCTAAACGTGATGGAAGGAGAGACAGCCAAACTCTTTGCTAATTCTGCCATGAAGAAAAGAGGGCCACTCTAAAATAGGAACGAAGGAAGAAAAGCCAGAGGAGTCACTCTGGGATGCCAGAGATTTGGATTTTAGTGCAGGCCAACCCACTTATCTTAGAGGGTTATGACAAATTTTCTGGGAAAAATAAAATAAATGAATAAAATTAAAATCTGTGGTCAGAAGGTTACAGAAGGGAAAGGCACACATTTCTGCTAAGGAATAGGAAGTGGTCTTGTCTTCCACAGCAGGGCTGTCTAATAAATCTGGAGAGTTTTATTGACTTCATAGGCGCAAAAATAACCACCCGGAGAAGACATCGGGTTTCACTTATTTTTTTGGAAAGTAATTTTTCACAGACGCGAGGTTAAAAGAAAGTGGTTGCACGGGCCTCGGCTGTGGTAATGTGTCTTCTGGTATGCGTAATGCAACTGGATCTCAGTTCTGGGACAATGCCCAGTTTTGGAGGTCTAAAGCCTCTGCTGAAAGCAATGAGGACAGAGTGATGCCAAAATTTTATGTATGCAACTGTAGATCGATTGTCTTAGTGCAAGGATAGACTTTGATCAAGAGCGTCTGGAAGGAGGGGTTTCATTAAATGCTGTTTTCAACCCTTAATTCTACAGCTTTTACATCTCCTTGTTCCTAAGTCTACCACAGACCCCAAATGGCCCTGACATGGAGAAGCCCCTCCCCAAACCCACGTCTGGCTCTCAGGTGGCGCAGTGACTGGCATGGGTGGAGTTCTTGGGTAGAAAAGACACCCAGTTTGGAAGGTTTTGTTCCTTACTTCCTGGTTTTCAGTCTCATGATAGACCATTCAAAGAGGAAAATAGTTGAAGTTGAAGCTCTGCCCCTCCTGTCTCATGTCTGTGATTCATTAGGAAAACTTGAAAATTTCCCCTACACAAAGATAAGCCTTTCCTAAGAAAAGATTTGATAAGAACGTATGTTTGTTGGAAGAGTTCATACTCTTGAAAATGTCTGGCCAAGAAAGAAAACTCAGCCAGTCTTACAAGGTTTAACTATTCATTTCTGAACTCTTTTCAGTTGTCCTCATAATCGTGGACGAGATGGCAACTAGGCAACAGTTCTAACATTTTACAACTCTCGTGTTCAGTTCTCGTGGTGAACCTGCAGGGACCTTCTCTGACAGAACAAGGGAAACTTTTTTCGCAAGGTTGATTTCTTCTGTAAATGAACATAAAGGCACATAGAGGAGCTGCGGTCTTGACCATCTTGTTGGTGAGTGGAGACACCTGGTGTATGGGAGGCTAGTTATCCTCAAAGCCGCCAGCCATCTCCATGAAAATGGACTGGAGTCTCAGAGTTAAGATTATTGGACAAGGAATCAGGAAAAGAACGAAACCAAAAACCACTCCATTTGAAATAATCACCTCATTTTACAGATGCCAAAAATAAATGGGTAGTTCTGAAATCCATTTTTTGGCAGCAGAATCGTTTTCAAAGGAAAAATCTTAAATAATAAATTAACACATATTAGTCAGCCCTCAGCATATGCAGGAGACTGGGCTAAGCACTTTGCATGGATAGTATTTAATCTTCACTACTGTAGGTACTGATATGGTGTCTATTTTATAGATGAGGAAAATAAGAGATCAACTTGCTCCAGGTAACACCATATATAACCCAGCATATGAATAGATCAGGCAGTGCTCTTACTAGGGTTGGAAGACCATGCACCTTTAACCCCTGCCTGCCTTACTTCTCCTCCAACTTCTTCCATCTCCCTGAGGCAACCCCAAGGCTTGGTGTAGCAGAGTTCCAAGATATTTTGACTGGATAAACCCCTGAAGTTTCTTCCCAGTCGGTTAATGCCCAACAATCCTTAATCTGGAGATGTAAACCATAGTAATCCTCAAAACACGCTCCTGAAGACTGGGTGTTGGCAAACCTTGCCTTTCTTTAATGGGCTGACTGAAAGTCGCTTTTCACATATCTTTAAAGAATAAAGTTTTCAAGTCACTTTGCTCCAGTAAACATAGGGATGAAATCAAGGACCTTTGCAGATGTAAATATTCTGATAATACAAGAGTAAATGTATCGTTTATGTTAAAACAGCTGTGCTGAAGTCAGGATGGATTTATATTTCTTTAATAATATAGGTATTAAATATTCTGTAACTAACACATTTACTTGTACATTCCACAGCACATTGTCTCTAATAAATCCATCTAGGTGCAAGCATCAGATGTTAGAATTTTCATCTCTCGCATTAGCTAGATATCTGTCTGGGTATCAGCTCACTCAGAACAGGGGGTTCATTGAAAAAGGGGGAGACTTTTGATATCCTTGTTAGCCTTCAAAGGCAAAAAGCTCCACAGACTGAAGCTTTTAACTCCTAACCCACATCAGACATCCTTAAATTGCATAATTTTAATGTTGCTAAAGGGGGTGGGGAAACAGTCTCCTTCCTCCAGTGTGGTTGGGGGTGTAAATCAGTATAAAATTATTGGAGGGCAATTTGGCAATACTATTAAAAATGAAATGCTCATGTCCTTTGACCCAATAATAATTCACCTTCTGGGAATTCATCATAGAGAAATACTCCTACAACTGCTCAAAAATGTAAGTGTAAAGGGATGTTTGCTAGAATATCTGTTATTGGGAAAACTGGAAAGAATTCAAAAGCACATTAACAGTCCTCTGGTTAAGGAAAGTAGGGTTGGGCCATAAGTCACAATACCATGGAGCCATTGAAAAGAAGATCAAAAAGATCACTTTTTACAAACTGGCATGGAGAGTGGTCTCTGAGATATTGCTAGGGGGAAAATAGTATGCTTCAAAGTTGAAGAATAATCCCATTTTTGTAAAATATTAAATGAAATTCTAATATATGCCATGAAAAAATGTTATCTGGTTTTCTCAGATGTATGGGATTATAGAAGATCTTTACCTTCAATGCTTAATGACTATAGTATTTCAAGTTACTGGTGTCTGTGTGTATCTCACACACACACACACAAATGTGTCTGTAGCTTGGTCCTTTGAGAGCCCTGTTAGGAAAGTGTGGAAGCCTAGTCTAAATCCATCAACTTTACTGGAAACCAAACTTAGCCAACATTGGAACAGTGATGCCATTTGACCAAAAAGAGGACCACACGTGGAATTCTGGCCTTGTGTCTATAAGCCATTGGAATAATTAGCTTGTTTCAAGGAGAAGCTAAAGAGAAGAAATTTAAATTGTGCCAATTTTTGAACTGTTGTTGTAGTTGAGAGGACATCTGAGGGCCAGAGACTCTAGTAAGAGGTCTTGTTTTTAACAGTGAGTTGCGAGGGGTGAGGGGGTGTTCATAAAAAATGAAGAGGAGTTTGTGTTTAATTTGTATATGTTTATCAACCTAAGATTTGTGAGATTTACCTAGCTTAGGGGCAGATCCCTGTTTGCGGGGAAGGTCTTTAGCTTTTATAATTAAGAGGACTCTTTTAATAAAAGGAATGCAAAATGACAAATACAAAATTGGGTTTCAGGGCTTGGGACAGGGCCCCTGAGGAGGAGGGGGCCCATAAGCTAAGCTTCGTTAGCCACTCAGCAATCTGCTTTGCTCTGACTCAAGAGTTCTTAAGCCGAAATAACGTGGGAGAGTAATAGAAATACCCTGCCAGAGAGGAGTTTCCATCTTACATGTGGTAATCACTAGAGGCAGCACCCTGAGCCCTGGGGGACTGTGTGATCTATGCTCTTTGGGGGATAGTCAAGTTTCTGAGGATATATAAGCTCCGGAGAACCTCTATTTGTTGCTGATGGCAGACACCCAGTTCTTGATGCTCATAAAACTATGGCAGTCAGTGTTGGAAAAGATTTATAAGGTCATCAATCTAGATTCAGGTCCAAGGCAGGACGGTTCACTATCGTAGTCATTCCAATTCTTTGTCCAGGCAGCTTGGAAAAGTCTCCCCGGCCTCCCTTTTAGAAGGTTGTTCTTTCCTCAGATTCTTGGGCAAATCTGAGGGATTTGATTAAAAGAAAAGAAAAAGCGTTTTAATGTTGGAGCCACAGAGCTACTTAATTATATCAGTTCACTTAGATTTCTATCAGTGTTATACACATGAAGAAAATAATTTAGTGTAAAGAAACTCTTGTAATCTCTGGCATAAAGGGAAGAAATCACTGATTTTTTTTCCCCCCGGTTGTTTGTATTTCAACTATGTTGGTGAGTATCTTTTTAGGTTTAGGGAAAAAAAGCAAACTTGTGTGGGTTCCCTTTAGTTCACATTAGCAGTAATGTGTAATACTTGAAAACTGCTTTTGTCAATAGCAAGTGGCTTCCTAATCACTTGAGTCTGTTTACACCTGTCTTTCGTAAACTTGAAGCATTCCCAGTTTTTATTTTAGGCTTCTCGGGGGCTATAAAAATGAGGAATCAGAAAGCTACCTTTTTGTTTCGTCGTGTTTTCCTGTAAGTCTACATTGGAAATGAGATACTAATCTGCCAAAAGATTTTGGGGGCTACCTTTTTTGTAGCAAAGAGGGGAGGATTGTTCTACACTAGTGGGAGAGTAAACTTGAATTATTATTCATTGATTAATGTATGCTATGTCCTTAGTGAGATCTCTTACTCCCTGTGCCTCACAAATGTGGGTGTGTGGTTTGCTTGTTTGTTCTTTATGTGTTTGATGGCTTTTTTAAAATTCAAGTATAGTTGATACATTGGTTTCAGGTGTACAGCATAGTGATTTTGCATTACAAAATGCTCATCATAGTGAATGTGCTTACCTTCTCCGATGATGGTTTATGGTTTTATTTTGGGCGGTGGGTTTGCCTTGAAAATACTTAATTCTCTTTTTGATAAATAATGCTACTAGCAAATATAAAGTGCTAAAAAATAATATGTTTGGATATTTGCATTTCAAAGTTCATTTCTATTTTAAGTCAATTAAAAGTGGGCATTAGTTTATTAATGCTAGTAATATCATTTTTAGTAAGGGGTTCTATTAGCAGCAAGCAACCTTCAGGTTGCTTTTTTTTTTTTAATTTCCAAAGATGGGCTCCCAGTTAATTAACTATCAAGAAACTGACTGTAAATGTTATCTGAGTTCAACTTTGCTGAGTTTAATTAGATTTAAAAACTTTGACTGGGAGTTCAACCAAAATGAAAAATGTTTGCAGAAGAGACAAAGGTGTTTGAAAGTAGAGGAAAGAGAGAGACTTATGGAGGACAAAATTAATTTTAAAATCCTTGAACTGAAAAAATGACAAGATAAAAATACTGCAGGTGAACAGATTTTTCCATTATTTTAGAAATGTTTGATATGGTTATGTCTGTCCCTGGGATTTTCTGTGAAATGATCCTTTCAGAAATATGCTTGTCCACACAAACAAATTACTAAGGTTAATGGAAAATGAAAATTCCTGAGAGGTACAAAATTACCAAAGGTACAGTGTCACTGAAAATCAGTATAAGATTATTTTCCCAGCCCAGGAACATTCAATTTGCCAAAATATTTTTTTATGATTTGTGAGTGTACTTCAATGTAATCTCATAAAGAAGTTGAAATATTCTCATTGTGCATTAAATTCTCTTTAGAAAAAATAATGAAATTATGTGCATTTAGTACTGTCCAGAAAAACGTGGACTATATAATGAAAAGCTAATACTGCTGGTGACCTCAATAATGTGGTCTATACTAAACTCCTTACTGGCAAATGAGTTGTAAGCTCTTAATATATGGATATCTGTCCTGAATAGAATGATTTAGACAGGGTTGGGCTCAATAAGTGTTTATAGAACAAATGAACATGATTGAATTCAGGGAGAGTTTAGATTGCTCACTGTTTGGCATATATTTTCCTGATCGTCTTTTTAGTTATGCCTGATTTAAATAGTAATCGATAGCAATGGTATATATTTACAACCTATCTGTGCAAATGAGCACTTTCAAATTTCTCTGAAAATTAACATGTCTATATTGGTTAAGAACTTGATTTAAAAAGAAAAGAAGTTAATTTTTTCACATAATAAAAAATTCCAGTGGTAGACTAGAACCAGCTTCTCAAATGTTGTTTGGATTCTTTCTATATCCCAACTTTACCACTTCCTGTGCTGTTTTCATTCTTAGGAAAATGAGGTGGCAAAGATGGAACCACTCAGCAGCCCCCAGAAGGAGAATGTTTCTTTTACAATTGAAGCTGGCCTCTGTTGTCCTAGCTTCTGTCACATGCCTGTCCTGGAACCATGTAATGTCCTGCAGTGGTGTGCTGGTGTGTTAGTTTCCTGTGGCTGCTATAACAAATTACCCCAAACTGCGTAGCTTAAAACAAGAGAAATTTATTCTTTCACATTTCTGGAGGCTGCTGATCCAAAATCAGGGTGTTGGGGCTGTGCTCCCTCCAGAGGCTCCAGGGGAGATTCTGCTTCCTGTCTTTTCCAGCTTCTGGTAGCTCCAGGCATTCCCTGGCTTGCGGCTCTGCATCTCTCCAAGCTCTGTCTCTGTGGCCATGTTGCCTCCTCCTCTTATCCATCTATCTCCTCTGTGTGTCTGTCAAATCTCCCTCTGCCTTGTCTTATAAGGACACACATGGTTGTATTTAAGGCCCACTGGGATAATCCAAGATGATGTCATCTCAATATCCTTAATTTAATTATAGCTGCAGAGACTCTTTTTCCAATAAGGTCATATTCACAAAATTGGACATGAACATCTTTTGGGAGGGGGGCCACCATTCAACCCACTACAGCTGGCAAAGGTTTAACTATCTCCTTGGCATTACATGGAGAAAACTATCATACAGCATTTGCCTAATTCTGTGTATAAATACCACCATGATGGCCCTCTTCAAGCTACCAAAAGGAAGTCACTGGACCTGGAGCCAGGGAGAGACGCACAGCAGCACACTCGTACACTGCTCCTAACATGCCCGCCGGGCAGATGGAAGCAACCTCGGCAGCACAGATCAGAGCAAAATGTACTCAGTTAGGAAATGATGAGTTTTAAGTGCCTATTAACTTTGTTTTGAATATAACTTATTTAATTATAATTGTGCATACTTTAAATGTTAATAGTGATTATATTTAACAACTGGTTCACAAAATTCTTGAAAATTCACCGGTTGGTTCAGATGAGTTTGGTCTGAGCAGCTCTAGCACACCACTGGATAGAATTTGCTGGTTGGTCAGTCCTGAGTTGTAGAGCCTAATGTGTAGGGTCAGTCGCATTCAAACCACATGAACTAAAAATGAGGTGGGTGGTTCCTTAAGCGGATATCTAGTGCTTAAGGGGAAATTGGGGAAGGGAATATTGGGAAGACAAAAACAACAAAGTCACTCTAGTATCATTTAAACATAGTTTAATGATTTCAGGTTAAAGGAAAAAATTTTCAGCCAAGTTCAAAGTGCTCATGGGTACAGTACTGCAGCTATGCATGGATCTGCAAATTAGACTGTCTCCACCTGAGGGAGAATTGGTATTTTTCACATTCTCATTTTAGTCCATAAAATCTGTTTTTAAGCCTGGATGCAGGTATCCCAAAGAGATCAGCTTCAGAAAGAGATATAAGCCAATGGTCCTTTTAAAAGTTTCATTTCTTTAAAATTTTTTGATAGCTTTATTGAAATATAATTTGTACACCATACAGTTCACCCATTTAAAGTGCAAAATTCAAAGTTTCATAGTTTTTCAAACTCTACCACAATTAATTTTAGAACATTTCATTACCCCAAAAAGAAATTCTATACCACTCTACTCTTATCTGCCAGCGCCCCCACTCTGATTCCCAACCCTTAGCAACCACTAGTCTGTTTTCTCTTTATAGATCTGCCTATTCTATGAGTATCATAGGAGTGGAATTATACAGTCCATGTTCCTTTGTGACGGCTTCTTTTACTTAGCATAACATTTTAAGGTTCATCACTGTAACTTTTATCAATAGTTCATGCCTTTTTACTGCCAAATAGAGTTCTGTTGTATGATATACTACATTTTGTTTATTCATTCATTAGCTAGTGGACATTTGGACTGTTTCCCCTTTTTGGCTATCATGAATAATGTTGCTGTGAACATTTGTGGACAAGTGTTTATGTGAACATTGTTTTCAATTCACTGAAACCAGTAGTATTTTAAGAGTTTTTAGCAAGTTTTCCTATTTTCCACATGTTTAGTGGAAATATCATTTAGGAATTAAATCAGAAATGCCACATATAGAATTTCAGTCCTCTTAAATATTGGGTCACCACCCCAATCCCTTGAGAATCCAGGGACTGGCCTGGCCCAAAGGAGTTCTGCTCCTGCACTCCAGGGAGGACAGAGGCGCTGTCTGTCGGGAGAAGGTAGGAGCTGGCTTGGGGTCCCCTGCGAAGGTGTGATTGGATTCCCCCTGCTGCACCTAAGATCTGGTCTCCTTGCAGTAGGCTCGCAGTGACCAGCCTGTCACAGTGCTCCTTCAGGGAGTCTCCCTGGGCAAGGTATAAAGAATAATAAAGATAAGGCCTTATTCTTTGACCTGGAAATCAGTCATGGGGCCTGGGAAACTTATAGGACAGAGGCGAAATTTTTAGTTTCCCTGACAGAGGCCAGTAGAGAATTTCATCTTCTCCCTTGCATAATGGAAGAATTCCTCAGCATATCCCACAGACCTGTGATGGATTAAAAAAAAAAAAGCTCTATACTAATTTATATAGCAACTTTCTTTCAAGAAAGTCACTGTCTCGAACAGTCTTTCACTCATTCCCCTGAGAGGCTTGGCATAAATGTGCATAAGAAATGATTTCTTTTAAAATTTACACTCTCCCGTTAGCCTGTGCTGGGCAGAAATAGAACTAGAAAAGCAGACCTCCTGACCGAACATTCCGCTATAATATTTTCAGCAAGCTTCTATAAATCTGTGCATATCCTTAAAAACAAGATCTCCCAGTAATAACCCATCGCTCTAGTCCCTGAGGACTGAGGTTCCTCTCACCAGGGACAAAAGTTTCCCTTCAAATAATAATCAACTGGTTTGGTGTGCACCATGGAAAGGCCTCTCCTCCTCGCATAGAATCAAGCCCACACATCCACCTTGAAGCAGGCAAGAGCTCACTCCTGCAGCTCAGCGCTCCTCACCCAGCCCAGCTGGGAGCACCTCCGGAATCCTGGGGATGGCTTGGCCCAAAGAACAGAGAGTCTTGCTCACAAACTTCAGTCAGGAAACTGGAGTCTAGTTAGCCCCTCTCACTATTGTAACTCGCTGTGTCCCTGCGTTGCTTTTACCTGGGACTGCACTGCCTCTCCGGTTCCATCTGGTCACTCCCGGGAACATGTTCATTCCAGTTTCCCAAAGCCCAACTCCAGCACATGGGTGGATGACTGCAATGGCATCCAGCATCAGCCATGTACGGTGCCCACCCAGCCCTCCACCCCAAACCAAACACTTGTTCCTCGTGTTGGGACTTGACGTATTCTTATATTTTGAAGTTCTCATTGCCCATCTCTGAGGGGAAAAAAAAAAAATCTGGGTCAGGGCCACACTAGCTCATGCAGAATATTAGGGACTCATACCTGGGTAGTATCTGTGCCTCTCCTCCTACACTTAGAAAACCACTGGGGGCCATAAATTCTTTCCCAGGGATTCTCAGTGAATAGGAAGTCTTAATCTAGTTAGCTACAAAAAGCTCCTACCAGTGTCCCATGCTGCATCCAACCTCAGGCATATTTTGTTTCAACCTCCTACTTTTAACCAGCACTTTGTTTTGTATTTGTGTTAGCCATCAGCACAGACTGGCTACATAGTTTGTGGGGCTCAGCGCAACATGAAAATGCAGGCCCCTTCCTCAAAATTTAAGAATTTCAAGATGGTGACAGCAGATCATTAAATCAAATGCAGAGTCTCTTCTTAGTAAGGGGTCCTGGGTGACTGCCCGTGTCCCATGTCCACGAGGCTAGCTCTGATGCCAGCATTCGAGAGGCAAAAGATTCTTAACCTCTCTTAAAAACTAAAAAAATTGGTGACTCTAGGCTGGCCTTCCCAAATTGAACACAATTGGCTGGTGCCAGGTTGCCACTTGGATTAGTTGGCAAGGCTACCATATCAAAGTACTACAGCATGAATCACTTAAGAAATTATTTTCTCACGACTCAGGAAGCTGAAAGTCTGAAATCAAGGTGTCAGGAGGATTGCTTTTTTTCCTAAGGTGTCACTCCCTGGCTTGCCTTCTCACTGTGTATTCACATGGGTCTGCCTCTGTACCTGCATCCTAATCTCTTCTTAAAAAGACTTCACCAGTTACACTGGGTTAGAGCCCACCCTAATGACCTGCTTTTACCCAAATAACATCTTTAAAGGCCCTGTCTCCAAATACAGTCACATTCTGAGGCACTGGGGGGTTAGGGCTTCAACATATGAATTTTGGAATTCACAATTCAGCCCATCACACAGCTGCTCACTTTGGAGAGGGCCAGTGCTCAGTCACTGCTCTAGTCCCTGGCCAACAATTGTCACTGGTCATCTCTCTGTGCTGCTGTTCTTCCTCTTTGCTCATCTCTCTCATATAGAGGGACCAGCTCATCCCCACAGAACATATGGAACAGTGACCCCATCCTTTATAGGACAATGGTTGCACATAACCGTCCACATCTGCAAAACTAAAATTGCTCCACAAGGATTCATTCCCGGGACTACCATCATTTTCTTAAAAACAAAAAAGCTGAAATGTACCCATTACATAGAGATAAGAGTGTGCGTGCAGTGCAGAAAGAGGAAACAGCCATAAGATATAACTGACTATTTATCTCGGAGATAAGGTTTGCAGGTTTTAGGGGAGGGAACTCTCAGCAATAACATCATTCTTCCCAGGGCTGATGCTACTTAAAGTCATATGACCATACAAGGGACAGCCTTAAATTTTAGTGGAATCCCAACCATATAGCCTTTTAGAGAGAGCCTGCTCCCAAATTGGTCTTTGTACCTATTTGTAGACATGTTAGCCAGATTATATCTGAGAACTCTGCTAATTCTGGGCAAGTTTTTGGTCTTGTGCCTGGAACTATTGAAGCATATATTCACACCTACCACATGTAACACTTAGTAGCATAATTTCCAGCACAACGCTTTAGTACTTTATTTTTAAAAGAAACAGAGCAGAGACTGAAGACCTGCTCACTTTGCTATTTTTGCAGGAGGCTCTATAAAAGGTGGAGGGATGGCTTCTGTACTGTAAAAAGGCATATTTTTAAAAGGAAAGTGGACACAAAACCTTTGCTCAGAATCAGGGAACTCGTGATGCTGAAACATAACATTTGCACCTCCATATAAATAGAAAGAATAATGTCAAATTTATAAGGTTCTGGGAAAACAGTGTAATGATTATCTAAGAAATACCAGTATTAAAGCTTGGAAAAGACCTTGAAAACATCTTACTCTAACCTGGTTGGTTTAATACAAGGAGGGAGGTTCTGAAAGTTCTAATGACTTGCCCCAGACCAGGGCTCCACCTAAAATACAGGTCTTTTCTTTCTGGCCGGGGACTTCTAAACAGGCATTGTCCTATTGGCCTAAATTACATGCAAAACAAAACAAAACCCGTTGTCTCTATGCCAGAGTCTCTATTTAGACTCCAGAGCTGAGAAGCAAAGGCTATTTCAACTTCAATTTCCTTAGCAAACAGAAGAAAAGGCATCTGACCCGTGGACTTTTCCAGCTGGTCCCTGGGTCTCCGCAGCAGCTAGCGGGTGCCCACCTCCAGTCTGACACCAGGGGGCGCAGCATCCTTTGTCCTGACACAGGCATTGAGGGCAGGATCTGAAAGCCGGCTGGGCCTTCAAGAAAACCTGATTTTCCCTCCTTTCGCGGTTTCTCGCTGGAACCAACCCGCTTCCCAGCGCTCTTCATTCATCTTAAAGCTGATTTCATCTTCCTCGGGAATGCTCAGATACTCCCTCTGTCCCGCCTCAGGTTTGTGTATATTGCAGGGTATTGCACATGTTTCTAGAAGGGCTTTTCAGGGACACCAGCCCCTCCCTCGCAGCGCCTCCTCCGCAAAGGCTCGGAGACTATGGCCACAGCCTCTCATTTGCTTTCCCTTGGAGAACCCGAGATTCAGGATGTTTCTAGAGATTCTTCCAGAATGAAGAAGCTTCAGGGACAGGACTAGCTTCCCAGAAAAATTCTCACACCCATTTTCTAAAATCCCTGCTTGCCCCTCAAAAAAATAATAAAAATAACAAGTGAAGTTTCTGCTTTCAGAACGATTGTGCTGCTCAGCATTTACTCTCACCCTCTTCCTGAAAGTCTAAGATCAGCCCTGGGGAGTGGACACCGACCCAAAGAGACAGGCTTCACCACCTTTTAGCCATACCATTTACCAGCCCACTGTGCACTTCAAACATGTTAGTGATTCCTTCTGCCCTCACCAGCTTGGTTCTCTGTGTTCTCCAGCAGAAAGAAATCCACTCCACATTTTCCCACGTGTTTGATTCCAAAGACTCAGTGTTCCCATCTTTCACAGATACATGAACATCCCCTTCCACTTAAGACACACTTCTAGCCCTGCCCCTATAGACACAACACACACAAAATGCAAACCCTCGAATCCCCATAACACACGCTTTTTCAAAGAAATATAAAAATCCACTATTGCAAACTGAAGGGCCACATGGTCCTAAACAGGTCTTTGAAAAGCAGCTGCTCTGTTTGCAGGTTTACCCAGTCCCTTCCCTGTCTCTCATTTGAGTCTCCTAACAACCCAGAGAGACAGACAGGGAAATTGCAAGTTTAAGAAGCTTGCCTCAGTCCCAGGGCCGGACAGCACTCAGGTGACAGGAGCCTGAGGAGAGTAACTTGTCCTTCGTACTGAGGCCTGGAAGGAATGCAGCTATCACAAATGACCGTCAGGTTGTCTGCACTGAGAGCACCTGTGGTCCCAGCTTGTGAAAAGCTGTAGCATTAGTGGCAGACTGGAAGGAGCAGCAGGAGAGGAAAGAAGGGCTAGTGTTAACTCTGACCTGATCCTTCTTTTAATCTGTGGCATCACCCACTTCTTTTTCCTGCCTATTCAGCTGAGCTAATGGAGACTCAGGAAGTGCTGAGCCTGGAGACAGGTAACCCCAGCTGGTTATCTTGACTGTAAGCCTCCCTCTCCTCATTCAAAAAGTAATAGTAACATCTACCAGATATGGGGAAAACCACTAAAGGGATGAAAAATATCAACATTGTTCTGGAGGAAGGGCCAGAGTAGGAGACTTTTACTTTCATTTTATGCCCTTTTGTATTATTGGAAGTATTTTGATTTATGTATATATTACTTGCATAGTTTTTAAAAAAAATTTTGTGGGGGCTAATGATGCTCTTCAGAGTTACTTATGTAGAGTGTCTGGCACTGCACACTGTCTGGCACACAGTGGATGTTTCCTGACCAGCAGTTTATTATTAGCTATCACACCATCCTCAAAACTGCACAAATGGACTTCAAATCAAGAAACCTGGGGTCTGGTGCAGCTCATTCTATGCCCTTGAGTAAGTCAAGTCTCTACTCTGTGCCTCAGTTTCCTCCTCTGTAAAATTATACAACAGAGGCCAGTTGATTTGGAAAATGCTAGAACGTAACAGAACAAAGCTTAATGCCAAAAGTGCCTGAGGCACTTTCTAAAATTCAGCCACAAGCTTTGCAAGGGAGATTTCTCAAGCTTAAGTTCATCAGGCAGAAGTTTTTCCTAGGAGACATTGTCATCTAAGGTATGCAGAAAGAGCCAGAGACATCTGAACATGTCCTGAAGGTAATACAGAAACTAGGACCCAAAAATGTATGAACACTGAGTAAGACCATCAACTTAAGGTGGAAGGTGGGAAAAGAAGGTTTAGGCTGTTCCTTGGGGGCAGTTGGCACCAGGATCACTTCCGGACAAGAGAGACTCTTAGTTGGCAGAGGGAGATGTGATTCAAGGTCCAGCCAGGGCCAACCTCAGCCTAGTTCCCCAGGCTGAGATTTCTGTGTGGGGCACCAGGCTGGCCTTCCTGAGACCAGACCTTCCCCTCGGCACCACCAGAAGCAGAGCTGCTCTGTGGATAAAGTCAAAAGGGATCTGCTGCCCAGGAGAATTGCACGAAAGTGCCTCTGAAGTTTTATCTGAACAATAACAATAACAACAACAACAGAGTGGAGAGACATGGCATAGAGGGTGCAGATTCCCAGGCGCTAAAACAGGGAGACCTGTTGTGGGGCACCCCAGCTCCTGAGAATCAATAGAGATTCATTCCTAGAACACACAGCTGATTCATTTCCACCCTGCTCCACATCGGAGATTTGCCTTTGCAGGCACCTGGCCTTTGGTGGAGGGCAGGCAGGTAGTGTGGTGGGTGGGAAGGTTGTGACTTTCTCTTCACCCAGTGGTCTTCTTCCTGTTCAAGAGCCATACGGCCAATCCTGGAAATGAATGCCAATATTTGCAGGCAGGAAGATTTTCTGACATTGTAAGGAGGGTGGACGTTCTCAAGGCCATCAGGCAAGTAAGTCACCCACCCCTCAAGAGAAATCCCCAGCCCCTATTCTCTTCAGCACTCAGAGGAATCTGCGTTTATCCGTATTTTTAAAGAAGAGAAAGGCTGATTTTTTCGTATCTCTGAATTATCTGGCCACACCTTTTACAATGACATCTCCCGTGTTGTCGCTGCCTAAAGGAAGGTAATTATTTTCAACTCTTGAGGGATCTGGCATAACGGTATCAAAGTACGCTGACACCTGGAAGACCCCTCCTTTTTTATGAGGCCTCTCGATCTACGGGAGGAGGGAGAGGAAGGAGGGAGGCGGCTTACAGGGAGGCTTGGGGAGGTGGCAACGGCTTCACCTGATTTCCAGAGGCAAAAACCAAATAAAAAGAAATAGCTCCAACCAGGATACTTGACAAACCTATATTCAGCGACCGCCTTTATTTTTAGAGAAATGCCTTCTGTTGTACATTACAAGTCACTTTCAAAGGCAGTTCTGAATGTCTGGCCACTTGTTAAGATGCCTCTGCGCTTGCTTTTCCGCGTGGTTCTTTTCTGTGCCCGTTTGTATTCTCTAATAAGCATCATTGTTTATTATCCTTGGGTCTGTGCCCCTGGGACTGAACTGAAATAAAACAGGAGCACCGAGGCTGAGCGCTGGAAAATACACCGGGTTTCCCAGGCCCCGGAGTGTCCCCGGGCTGCCGAGCAGCGGCGCGGGGAGATCCCACCGGTGCATGTGTGCCGGGCGAAGGGCAAGCTTGCCAGAGTGTTTCCAGACGCCGAGAAGTCTTAGGCTACATGAAGCCGAGATGAGCGGGCACAGGAAGGACGCACACGGGGAAGGGAAATGCCACTAACCCCCGGGAATAGGGGTGTGACTTAAGGGCCCAACAGACTGATACTACCAGGATCATAAACAGGGTCTGCGGCGCAGAAGGCGTTCTGAGCCGTCTCATTAATAAATTCTCGTGCTTCCACGTAGCCCCGCAGTCTTCGCTGTCAAAGTGAGTAGCCTGCACAAGATGAGGCTTACCCCTCACCTTCCCTACAGTTGTCCTAATAGTTATCCCCATTTCGTTTTCAGCTGAGTGCTTTGTGGTCGTGGAGGATGTGAGCGAGTGCCCTGAGAAATAAAGCGCCGCTATTCCCCCAGCCTTAGAACATCTTTCCGTCCCCTTGGACCCCAAATGGGCCCCTCAGAAGCACCTCTCTCAAGTTCCACTGCTCCCAAAATAGTGGGGTTCACTATCAAAAAGCAGAAACCCGCTTCGGAGATACAACACGGAATGCTTTCTGCGTCTGGGGGAAAATTCCCGCTTTAGCCCAGCCAGCGCCTCTGCACGCCCCCCTTCCCAATTTAATGTCGGGGCGAGCCCTGCTGGAGAGTTTGCCCGAAAGAATGTAATTAAGCGCGCCCGCCAGACCCGGGCTGCGCGCATGCTTCCCAGATGAGACTTTCAGCCCCAGGCCCCAGCCCGGACTGTCCTTCCACAAGTTCGGATGAAAAACAAGCCCCCTGTCCCCCAGCCTCCGAAAATCCTCCTAACGGGCCAGCAAGATTGCTCAAACTGCCCTTGCTAGCTCCGCTCCCTCATCCTGTTAGACTGTTTAAAAACACAGAGATTGTTTGCTCGCAAGTGCAGAGTGATTTCCCTCAAGCAAGTCGTCCTCAAGAGCTTTAAACAGCTTTTGGGTTGCAGCATGTCCAAGCATTGGCGGAGTTTCTCGAATTTCAAGAAGTAGTCAACTGAATTTCGGTGCAGGGGAAATGTTGGGTTTTGGAGTGCCGGGCCGGGATGGGCGCCGAGGAAGCCGCCAGGAGGCTTTTGATTTTTTGAAGTTAGTCTTACAGCAAGCTGCAAGCATAAACGGCACTGCCTCGTGGTTACCGAAATTAGAGAACCGTGCGGAGTTTGGGCGCATCCCTGCAGCCAGGGGCCCCACACGTGCACGCTGGGGACAGTTTCCAGTTTCCCAAGAGCGAGCACAGCTCGTTGGGCACTGCCAGGCGCAGCGGACTTTGCCCGTTGTTCCCGGCTCTTCTGCGGGTGTTAACCCCAGAACCGTTCCATTGCTGCCGGAGTTACGCAAGGAACGAAGGGCCGGTTGTCTAGGCTGCGGAATATCCCAACAGGTAGTTTCAGTGGGGAGCTGACCTGGCTTAAATATCAAAGGCCGAGCTGCCCAGGATGCGCTGAACTGGAGCCAGGTACAGACACCTAGGGAGCTGTGGAAGCAGAGTCGTGTTCTGGGAGTCACTTTAAGTAATCTTGTTTTCTCTCGACTCTCCTCTCCCGAAGTAGCTCGAGCTGAGCGGTTTGGGGTGGTGCTCAATGAGCCTAAATAAGCTGCTTCAGGCTGTGAACTCACACCCGAGTGGGGTTCTTTCTTTCCCCCTTCAGTAATTACTACAGAAACAGCTAGGCTTTGGAGCGATAGGTATTTCTTTGAGAATTGGGAGATTCCCCCTTCGAAATGCCCTAGGCACCCGAGCGAAGAGGGAAAGGCTGCGTTGCACTCGGATGACATAATGGAATCATGCCTTTCCCTGGTGCGCAGTGAGGAAAAGCAGAATGCCAGGCCGCGTGTGGAACGGAGGCAGCGGGCGCTCCAGCGGGGGCAACACGCTTCCATCCCAGGGTGCCCGGAGAAGTTGGGTTGGGTCACTTGTTCCTGCTCCCAGCAAGGATGCGCAGGCTAGGACATCGCAGAAGCCTTGTAGTGGCTGCGTGACTTCCACTCCTTCGGGGGCACTGGCACAAATATCCCCGTCTAAGCCTGGGGCGCACGTGGTGCGTGTAGACCCTGTGCGCTACTGGAAACTGCGCGCCTCACCCAAAGATCCCTGGCGCGCGGAGCCCTCGCTGGGCTGGGAAAGGTGGGGGACCTGCCCAAGCAGGCAGATCTAATCCTGCCTTGGCAGAGGTCCTTTCCCGCTGCTGCTCGGAGCGGTCACCCGGTAGTGTTTTCAGCACTGGCACAAACCGCGGAACGCCAGGCTCTGCTTTTCTGTCTCCTAAAGAAATGCCCTCAGACTCCCCACAGCCACCGGTTGAAGCCTGTGGGGCTGTGGGTGGACCTGACCCAGGATACTCGGCTCTTTAACCACCTTTGGACTTAGCTTCCCAGTAGCACCCAGCCGGCTCCCCCACACCCACCCCAGCACTTCTTGCATGCCCTGCACCTCCCCCACTAACTACGCTACAGAAACTTTCCAAAGTTTTCTTGCGCTTTGCCACCTCAGGGTAGCCTCGGCTGGCTCTGGCAGAAGGGGAAAAAAACCCTCCCTTCCTCCTCCACCTATTCCTCTACTCTCCCCTCCCTCCCACCCTCGGCCGCCCCAGTGCATCCAAACCTTGCGGGTGGGAACACGCAGCAGCAGAGCCCCAGAAGGCACCGACTCTGCAAGGGACGGAGTTCCTTTCACATCCCCCACTCTCGATGCCTCTGCCGTTCCGCCCCTTCCTCCCCCACCCCACTTTCAGCAGGACTTGCTGGCTTGCAGTTTAGTTTTGTTCAATTTATTTATTTTTTTCAGATTTGCTTTTTTCCTTAAAATTCCACCCTGCTGGAGCCTCGAGCGTCCGCCTGCACTCCAGTTCCCAGGCGCGAGGCTCGCGAGACGCGCCCTTCGCGCCGGGCGGGTTGTCTCCTGGAGTGGGGGCCAGGGGCTGACCAGGCCGCGATTTCTCCAGATAGGTTCTATCTCCCTGGGAGATCCTACGTCCTGGTGAGAGGCAAACTGTGCCAGGCTCCGGCTCAAGGCTAGCCTTCTGTGCCTCCTGCCCCCCACCCTCCTAACTGGGAATTGTGGATGCGGCATGTGTGGGGGGCTGTTTCCACGCTTGTTTAGATGATAGAAGTAGGCAGTAGAGAGACCCGGCTCTAACCCCTCTCTGAGGTCTTCCCACACACGGGGAATTGGAGGTACAAAGGTTCACTCCCTCCAGGTCCCGCAGCTCCATGTGCCTGGCCCAGAGACTACCATGGAAAGTGCCCCAAGTTGGTTATTTTGTGGCCTATTACGCTTTTATTTTGCCTGGAATTAGTGGGGTTTGAGATTTTTGTGGCCAGCCTTACTACCCAGGGCTTCAACTTTTAAACCAACTAGTCAGCGGGAACACTGGGGCGCCAAATGGCTCTGCTGATGCGCTGCTAGGACACAGGCAGAGAACAGAAACGAAATCCACCGGGGATGGCGCGTTGCTGGCTCCTGGATCTCGGGTCTCCGCGGTGGCTCTGCACACCACTGGATTGGGCTTGGAACCGGACTTGACCCTGCTAGGGTCGGTCAGCTCTCTTTGCCTCAATCCATATGTCCTTGCATACCTACCGTCGTAAATCTTAGAGTACGCCTGACCCTGAGTAACATCCACAGGGGCTAACGGGTTACTCCAGCTGGGCTGCTCCAACGCCTGGGAATCAGAGTAAAGTTTGCTTTATGCTCACGATGAGGAGGATATCAGTTACCTCTTGTGACCTTGGACGTGAGATGTCTACTCAAAGCAAATAGGGCTACAAATGCCCCCTCCCCCAAGAGCCGCGGGAGACCTGCCCTGCACCACATTCTCGGCACTGCTCTGGGCTAGCACGTGCCCCACCCACGCCCAGTGAGCAACCTCCACGCTCCCTCCAGCTGTGCCTCCCACTGTCCAGTACCAAAGTCGCACTTCGTTCCCCACTAGCCCCCACCCCCAACCTAGGGCTGGTCCCTGAACACCTTGGTCTTCTTTGCCACCAAGCTGTGTGTGGGGAAAACCCAGAGGAAGGAGGCCTGGAAAAGCGGGAAGTTTCCCTGCTGCCCTTCAAATGGCACCCCAGCATTAACAAAACCATTCAGTAACATAGTGGGCCCCCTAGGGTGGTTGTGAAAAAGGCATGGGGAGCGGGGAGAGGAGAAAGATTAGGGTAGAGGAGGGTTTGTGGATCAAGTTGTGAGTGTAAGCAGCCTGTTTTTTAACTCCTCACCCTACCACCTCCAAGCCCGGGCAGTTAACAGGACTGTCTCTGTTTCCTTTTAAATTCCAAATGCCTGGAGGGTGGGGTGGAAGAGAAGCACCCTAACCCCCTAGAGCCACCGCATACCCTCCCACTGTAGCAGTCGCCCTTGGGAAGTCAGGAGTGTCCACTCTGATTCTGTTCACTGCGAATATAAAGGGTCCCATTCACACAGGAGCCCCCACTTCCCTTTCCCATCTCCACCCCTCTGTACCCTTCCTAGGGCCCCAGGCCCTTGAATTGTATTTATTTATTTTTAATCTCCCCCACCTAAGACTTCAGTGGGACATTTTAAGGCAGGAGAGGAGGGGAGAAAGAGGATTAAGAACATGGGACTAGAGAAAAATTGAATACTTGAAGGTAGATGAATTTGGAGATGTTTTGAAATTTTCATTTCCTTCAGAAGTTGTCTGATTTAGACCAAAACCTATTTTAACTACTCCAGAGGGCAGGAAGCTGGGAGCCTCTGTGGAACCAAAAAGTCAAAGGCTTCCAGGATACCCCTTTTCCCTACCTCTCCTCAAATAAACAAAAAAAGCAGCTCAGTCGAGTTGACTCAGTACCCTCCAGCACTGGCATTCCGCTGCCTGAGTGTGTTAACAGTCTGTTTCTTCAAGATAGGCTCCCAGCACTCCCAGTGCTGTGCCATTTATCCTCTGGGATGGAGCCTGCGAAGGCCTGGGAGGAAAGGGGCCTGGGTAGAGGTCAGGGAAGCCTGCAGTGCCTTAGCAATATCAGGGGAGGGATGACTTGTCACCTCTCTTCCTCCAAAGCTACTCTTCTGCTAGTTATTTAAATCCTCAAGTTTATATTCCTAATCTTGGTGCCTAAATTTAAAGAAAAAAAAGTAGAACACAATTTCCGATGTGTTTGGCATTATTTATGTATCTTTTCCATTTACCTTTGTTTTTGGGTTTTCTTTTCCTTTTTGCCTTTCCTTCATTCCCCTGCAACACTGGCAACCCTGGAGGGAGGGAGTCCTGGAAGGAGGGTGAAATTGGCCAATTTATTCTTGTTAACAAGGCACAGAAACAGCATAAACACTCTCCATTCCATTCTTAATATAAGCTTTAAAAAAAAAGACATAGTCATTTAGGTAGGAACTGGTTAGGACTGAGAAATCACTAATAATGAATGTGCTGGTGAGCTAGCTAATCCTGTCCCTTTAAGAAAAATCCATAAAGCTCTTCCATCAGTCCACTGTCTGGGAAAGAAGCAAACTAACTGCTTGGAACAAAAGAGACAAAGAGGCCAAACAACAAAACAAACAAACAACTCCCCCCAGCCCCCGTCCAAGACAACAATAGAGGAGACACAGCAAGTGTAGTTACTGCCTGGCCCGGCTGCTGCTGTCCACCTGCCAAGTCTCCCCCATTGGGCTGGAGTCTGTCTCTCTCTCTCCCCCTCTCTCTGTCTCTCTCTCGCCCCACTCCCACCCCTTCACCCTACCCCCCTCTTTCAGCCCTTTCTGTCTTTCTTTCTGTGTGACTCTCTCTCTGTGTTCTTCTCTTGGGGACTGGCTATGTGGGTGTGTTTTGTCCCTGTCTGTCTCTGTCTCTGGTCGGCTTTTGCTTTCACTTGATGTTGTCCATCTCAGACTTTCATTCTCTCTCTCTCTCCTGCTCTCCCTTTCTTTAAAGGCCCACAGCATATTAGCATACTCTGGCAGTTATTTATTTATGTGCTAGGCCATTTCTGTGGCATCTCCTGACTGCCTCCTCCGAACTTCTGCTTGAGTTGTCACGGTGGCCTGTTTTGTATTTTGTTCGCAACACTCTCTGCCAAGAGGATCCCAAAGTCCATTTGCTCTTCAGTTTTTACCCATTCCTCCTGTTCAGGTCTTTGCTCTTTTTCTATAAGGCTTTTGGCACACTTCCCCCAGCGCCAGCCCTGTACCCCCAGCAGCCCTTTCTGTGCTTCTTGGCCGCTGTTTGGGACTCTCATGCATGCCTGCCTCCTCTTTCTCTTGCCCCCTCTCTCTTCCTCTCTCTCCAGCAGCCATTATCAGCCCTCACCCCATGCCCCCCAATCCAGCCTTTTCCTTTGCACCTACTTTAATAAAACCTGTAAATATCTTCACCTGGGGATTGCTTTTCTTTATAAAGGGAACATGAACCCTTGCAAAGTGGGAAGTGGAGAAAGTGAAGAATCACAGTAAATGGAGATTGCAGACAGCAGAGGCTGAAGCATGGAACACGCATCCCTGCCAACAGCCCCATCACTTTCACACTTTTTTTTCCCCTAATAAACCCTTTTGTGATAGCATCTCCTCCCGAAGCATCTGTGTCTGCTCCAGGGAGACACAGGGAAAACCTGGCCAGGGCCTTCCTCTGCAGGTGGCCAATGGGCAGGAAGGCTGCAGCTTCCCCAGGCGCATCCCCACCCTGGCCCCTCTCCACTGCCTCTCAGGGTGGAAAAAAAAATGGTAGGACCCCTGGCAATGGGGGTGAGGGCTTCAGCTCCTCTTTAAGGAAAGTATAGAATGGCTGCTTGAAAGGAGCTTCTCCAAGGATGGCCATCTTGCAGTAGCGGGGGGAGATTTCAGCTATCAGAAGGTTGTGGGAAAAATGGGGCTGTACTGTTTATCTAAAGCAGACCTGAGAATTCCCACAGTCCAGTGGCATGGGGTTGGCAAAATGATGCCATCCCCACCACCAAAAAAAAAAGAAAGAAAGAATATCAAAACAGAAAAGTGATCCAAGCCCAGGAGGCAAGAGAACCAGAACAAATGATCTTCCTTGGCCTCACCCCTTCTTCTTTTTCTCCTTTCTTCAGTAATATACAGATACATGAAATCAACATGGTGCGGGGGCAACTCTGAAGAGGAAAAAATCGTTTAGCCTGAGAAAAGTATAAAGAAGCAGAGATAAATTCACCCTCATTGTCTGGTTGCTTGTTGATAAGGGCAATATTAAAAAACACTGATGTTATAAGACATATGTACATGCGTATACATAGGTGTACATGTGTGCATATTTAGCTGGCGGAGTGGGAAAAGCTTTGAAATCAGAAAAACATAGTTTGAACATAACCTGTCCACTTACTAGTCAGACTGCTACACCTACCTCACAGCACTGGTCTAAAGACAAGTGGAACTGCGTATGTGAAAAAGCCAAGAGCAAGGTCAGCAAGCAGCCTGTGTTCAAAAATGGATCCTCCCTAACTCTCCCTCTCTCCTCCCTCCCTCCTTCCCTCCTTCCCTCCCTCCTTCTCACTTCATGAGCTTTCCAAGATACAGGCAAAAGGGAAATCATCCAAATTGCCCCATCCTAAGGGCAACTTCCCTGCGGAGCCCCAGGACTAGAGCAGTGCAGACCTCAGCAGAGCACACTAACTCTGTGCCCCAAACCACCTGGGATGATTTTTTCATAGATGGGATGATTTGGCTCCATCATTCCACTCCCCCCCCAATAGAGTCTTCCTTTTTAGTGAAGGGGGAGAGAACCCTTATCCCAAATCCAACTATTTACATGTTTTTACTTGAGACTGTGTACCCAATGAGCCTCTGTTTTGGGCGACATATTAAAAATCACATCATGGCCAAAAAAGTCTAAGAGAGAGGCAGAAAAGATTAAGTCCTAATGAACTGTGGTCTTGACCCATAACTTCTCAATTGGAAACGCTGTTTTCTTGGTATCTTGACCTTGTCAAAATGACTGATTTTTTTTTTTCCTCCAGAGGAGTCATTTTCTAGCTCAGCTGTTTCTCCAGCAGCATTTTAGGACAACAGTGGGGTGCCTCTAGAAGCAAGCATGGGTGGAGGCGCCTGGCCTAGTGCTCCACCAGTGACTGTGGCTAGGATTCCTTCTTGTTCTTTCTCTTTCCTGGGAGCCGAGCCAGGTTGTAACAGCAGCAGGTAAGGCCTGTAAGCCATGGCTGGGGCCGCAACTTCAGTTGGTGAGACATGAACACATTAAAATTGTTCCCACCATAGATTTCCTTTTTCTGTGGGTCTTACTGTCTGTTCTATAGATGCTCTATTTCCACATTTCACTGGCTTCCTGTATATTTTCCTGTTCTATCCCAGTCTCAACAAGCATTAAGAGGCACTGATACTGGAGCACATTGTGCGGGGGGACAGTCCCTTGCAGTGCTTCCCAACCCTTTGCATCATCTGTTTGCTCTTCTCTCTCCTTCCCTGTTTTCATCACAGGGCCTCTGCTACTTATGAAGAGGATGGGGGAACCTGTTGTGCCTTGCTTCTTCTTCAGGTGTCCCCATTCCCACGTGGCATCTTTCTGTGAACTCCAAATAGGGCTGCCTGTCCTTTCTGGAAGCACGTCTCCTCAGGGCAGATTTCACCCCCCATGCACCAGGCACCCTTGGGCAGTGAACAGCCCGCACAACCAGGCATGAGCACTTGGAACTCCCCAGTTCTGGGTTGTGTGTGGTGCTGGGCATTTAGTCATTTAGGAGTATCCCCCTAAAATGGAGAAGACCACAAAGTGTGATACCATAGAACTAGGAGCCTCTGAAGCATTCCAGAGCCAGGTCTTCCATTCTTCTTGGGCTCTTGTCCAGGAAGAAGCCTGAGATTATGTTTCCTCATTTTGTCTTTGACATACATTCTTCATTACTAAGGCTTCATTGCCACACTAGTGGCAGGAAGGCATTTGTTACTGCAGTGGGTATTAATGTCTGAATAAGCAAACCCCTCAAACACTGGTACATCCTCTGTTCTTTGCTTGACTTTGTTTCCACTGGGCCAGCTTTTACACTAAACTGGGAACTCACTTTGGGACTGCCTGACAGCTTTAAGTTGGCTCTCCTGCCTACACAACTAAAGTTTGGAAAAATTGCCAGGTGTAAATACCACCACCAGATCTATCAATGCCAAATGACATCATTCTGAATTGGCAATGTAATTAGCATTCTTCACAAGGAAAAGGTTTGAAGAGCAGTCCATTTCCTGTTTAAGAGAAAGGATTGCTCCTAAGTTATAGCAGTTCTGTACTGACCCCATTCTATAGAGCAAGAAATGTCCCAATTTAGGCATCTTTGGAAAAACATTTTATCCTCTGAGATGGCTCTCAACCCTAGCTGCACATTAGAATCACCTGGGGAGCTTTAAAAAATTACCAGTGCCTGGGCCTCTCCTCAATCCAATTAAATCTAAATTTCTAGGGGTGTGGTATAGGCATTGGTATTTTTTAAAAAGCTCCCCTGGGTGATTCTAATGTTTAGCCAGAGTTGAGAACCACTAATTTAGAGGTTGAGAGAACAGTGCCTTGTGGTGAATAATGCTCATTCCTTTAACCAGTATGAAAAGAACTCCTACTATAGGAGACAGTTTGCTGGAGACAAAAAGATGAAGTTGTTGGTCACCGTGCTCCACAAGCTTAGGTTTTAGTGGCCAAAGGCTGATGGGCAGGTGTCTGACAGAACTTCTGCAAAGGAAGATTACTTTGCTTCTACAAAAAGCATGGGGTTGGAGGTTAGAGCCCCAAGTTCCAATTCAGGTTTTGTCACTAAGCAGGGAAGTGACCTTGGGCAAATGTCATTTCTTCTTTGGGCCTTAGTCTGATCATCTGTAAATGGAAGCCGCTGGGAAGAAAACTCGCTAATTTGTATAGGTATATTACTAAATTCTCCAGCCTCACAGTGTATTACTAAATTCTCAGAAACCCATAAGTATAGCCAGGCAATTACCAAATTCTTCTGGAGGCTGGCTCACTTCCCTTGTGCTTACTACTGACAGCCACTCTTCTGATACTCCACCAAATCCCTTCTCCAAACCATAAGTATCAGAGTGTTAATTTTTAAATAATACTGGGCTCCCCGAATTCTCTCCCCCAGTCTCTCACAAATTAGCAGATAAACGGAATGGAGTAGTGGTAATGTCTGTGAGCAGTGGGTAATGACTAACAGAAGTTTATCCAGTTGGATAAATGTCTAGTGGATTGCTGCTGGGGTCAGTGTTAGTTCTGGTCTTAATTAACGTCTTCATTAATAGTGTGGGAGAGGGAATAAACAATAGCTAATGATATTTGCAGATGGTAGTAAATTCAGAGGTGTTACTACTACCAGTGAGAGCAGCAAGAGCCATGGGGATATCAGAGATGTGAACAAGAAGTGATTATAATGATGTTTGTTCTGGAAGAGGCAGAATGAAACAGGGAGGAAAATGACAGGGGAGACTGGGAAATGCTAAAAGGAACAACCATCGCTACCATTTGTAACTTGGGTATGCATTTGGCAAATGAAGCAGCTAATGACCTTACAATTTCTGTTGTATGTACTGGGAGGTTGTCCTGAACAACAATAACAGTAATAATATCCAACATTTATTGTGTGCTGACAATATGCCATTGAGGGTTCTAAGTGATTTACATGGAAGTGATTTTTATTCCTAAAATCATGATGCAGTTCTCTTAGGCTCTCTAAAGATTCTGACAGCAGCCTTGCTATGGTTCTTCAACTTCTAGGTATGAATAGACCTGTGAATTCAAAGGAAAAATGAGTAGTAGAAAAGCAAATGGTCAAATAATGTGGAAAGTGATGTATGCTCTTTCCCCAGGCTCAGGAGCAGAATCTTTCTTCCACCTTTGATTTTCCTGTTCCCGACCTACTATCATCCTTTTCTCTCATTAAGCAATTGCTGGATTAACATGGTTGATGAGGGAAGACAAAAAAATCTTGCAGAAGTGAAGGAAGGAGAAAGAAAACTCGAATTTATTGCACACCCACCAAAAGACTTGCAACAGCAAATGTGTTGAACTAGGTACACTTCACAGGTTTTCTTCTTTAACCTTTATGTATCTAATTCTCTCAACGACTCTCTTTGTTATAGTTAATAGCCCTCACTTCTTTTAAGAAAGAAAAGAAGGTTCAGAGAGGTTAGGTCACTGGCTATGAGCACACAGCTGACAGGTTGCATGGAGGTTCACACTCAGGTTGCCTTACTCCTAAACTGGTGTCCTTTGTTCTTTCCAACCATGAACACATATTTTTCTTTTCTTTCAATTTAGCCCTGCCTGGTAATGGCAACATACAGTGACATAGAGAGAGACAGAAGGTAGAAATATTAGGAAGAGAATAAGCTCTGAGGAACAGGGGGATAAAGGGAAAGTAGCCAGTACACACATCTACTGTGCAATTCAATGTGATTGAATTATTTATAATTGTATTTTAAAATTAGGAAAAATGGAATTTGCAAACAAGAAAGGCTTTAAGACAATGGAACCCATAATAATGTGGATTTGACCTTGAGGAAATTTGGCAGAGAGAATTAGTATCTGAGACAAAAGTAAACTGAGAAGAAAAACATTTGAATGCTATAAAAGCCAAGATTGCTCTTGGCCAGTGTGAAGCCCAGGGCCAGATGGATGCCAAAGGTCTTCAAAATTATATCAAAGGAGTTTCAGGAAGTTGGAAACATGTGGCCTGGGCATGTGGCTTCCCCTTTCGCCAGCCTCACTATGAAATGGGGCTCCAAATGCCAACTCAGAGTTAGAATTAGGAACTGAAATTTTTTAAATGATAAGATACACATTTCACAGTAGATCCATGAAAGGTATAAGGTATAGTTGAAAAAATAAATATATAGCAAACACCAGCATCAACATGGTCCAGGTCAAGAAATGTACCATGCCAAGACCTCAGAAGTTGTTTCCCCAGAACCACCTCTCCTGGGAGGTACCCATTATCCTGATTTTTTCCTTATAATTATTTCCTTGCTTTTTATTTTTATTTTAGTTTTAGCGGTAATGTAGGTCTGTTTTTGAACTTTATATAAATAGCATCATACCACATGTATTCTTTTATGATTTTCTTTTTTCTTTCAACCATATGTTGCATATAAATAAACTACAGTGTATTTAACCATTCTACCTTTGCAGGGACTTTGAGTTGTTTCTAGTTTGGAGCATTTAGGAACAATTGTGATGTGACCTTCCTGTACATGTCATCTGTTGCACATGTGCAGGAGTTTCCTCAGGGAGGGGCTAGAAAAATACCACCCACAAGCCAAAGAGAACCCACTGCTTATTTCCGTATGACTTGTGAGCTAAGAATGGTTTTTACGTTTTTCAATGATTGTAGGAAAAAAAGAGGCAAAATATCTCATGATGCAAAAATACTATTTATTGAAGCACAGCCAAGTTCACCATTTACATATCATCTATGCCTGCTTTTGTATATCATGGACAGAGTTGAGTAGGAATGTAAAAGAGAATATTTGGCCCACAAAGCCAAATACCTGGGTTGGCTGTAGAATATCCAGTTGAAAATGAAAATTCAGTCCCTCTTATTTAAAAAAACAAGCAAACAAAGAAACAAAATCAAGAGTTTCAACATGATGACAGCAGAGCATTAAACCAAGCACAGAACCTTTCTAAGTGTGTGGTGGTGTGCAAATGCACAGGTCCATGTCTGTGAACTTGGCCCCACCTGAGACATCTGGTCTTTTACAGAAGAGGTTTGTTGACCATGCTCTAGAGGATATTCCTACAAGGGGCTTAGATAAAATAAGATGCTGTGTACAAAACAGGCAGCACAATACCTGGCATCTTATAGGGATTACTGTAAATTAGAGGCACCCTTCCTTCCCTCCGTTCACCTGGGCTTTCCCACCCCGCAAGAGTTTGGTCCAAGAGTCTCTTTCCAAAAGAGTCAGATTGTCTGCTGGCTATCAGTTACCATTATAGCTGATGTCTATTTGGCTTAACATCACCACAGCTCTATACCCTTTGAGGTTCAAACATTTTTATAAGAGATCTGAATAAAAATAACATTTAAGCCCAAAGGAATGAAGGAATTAAAGTCCACAGGTGTTACTTCCAGCTCCAAGTTGTAAGAGTCTGTCTGCACAGATTCCAGATTTCTTAGAGAAAATGTGCTAAAAAAAAGACAAAACAAAGCACCAGAAGAATTCATCAAAAGAACAGCAGAAAAGCTCCTCAGAAGATAATATAAAAAGGACAAATTCAGAGAACTAACAGTACTTGATTTTATTATTATAATGCTACAGTTACTAAAAGACAGTGTGTTATTGGTATCAAGATAGATAAGTTGATCAATGAACTAGAATGGAGTCTGGAAATAGACCTATACATATATGGACTATCGACTTTCTACAAAGGCATTAAGGCAACTCAGTAGAGAACAGGGAATCTTTTCGATGAATGGCACAGGAACAATTGGATATCTACATTAAAAGAAAATGAATTTCAATCCATACCTTGCACAATCTACAAAATTTACCGTTATATGGATTACCAACCTTAAAAATGGCATAAAACTCTAAAATTCCAAAGGAAATGGTGAGAAAAATCTTTGTGATGTTGGATTAGCTAAAATGTCTTAGATATGAAACTCAAAGAGTGATCCATAATTTTTCCTTCATCCAATTATAAAATTCTACATTTCAAAAGACATGGTTAAGAGACTGAAAAGAAAAGCCACAGTCTGGTAGAAGATACAGCAAATAGCTGATAAAGGTCTTGTACCCACAATATACAAAACAAAACAAAACAAAACAAAAACTATATAATAACTCAATAATAAGAAAACCAACAGCTCAGTTTTTAAAATGGGCAAAAGATTTGAACAGACACTTCACCAAAGAACATATAGGAATGGAAAATAAATAAAAATATGCTCAATACCATTAATCATTAGGCATACAAATATTAAAATGATAACAATGGTAAGTGATTAAAGTGATAATCTAATTACTTGCTAAAAGGTGATTGGTAAATTGTGATATACCATACAATGGAATACTACATAATAAATGAACTATTGATACATACAACAACATGGATAAATGTTAAAATATGCTGAATGAAAGAAACCAAACAAAAAAGAGTACATGCTGTGTAATTCCATTTACATACAATTCTAGAATGTGCAAACCAAATTATAATTTGGTTTATAGAAAGCAGTTGCAGAGAGACGAGGAGGGAGGGTTTACCAAAAGGCACAGAAAGCCCTTTGGAGGTGATTGAAATGTTTCCTATCTTAGTGATATTTTCATGAGTGTGTGTATGTATATATATATATATATATGTATGTATATATAAAACTTACCAGATTACCTTAAATATGTTCAGTTTATTGTATGGCGATTATGCTTCAACATGTGTTAACTCATAAAAATATATATTTTTTTTACTTTACTTACATTAAGTAATAATTACGTTACTTACATTAAGTAATAATTACTTACATTAAGTAAGTAAAATTATAGGCCACGAAGTGGGAAGAGAAATCTGTAACAGAACTGACAAAGGTTTCATCCAGAATCTATAAACAACTCCTATGAATCAATAAGAAAAAACAGAAGAAACCCAACTAAAAATGGGCAAAATATTTGAGCAGACATTCCACAAAAAAGGGTATCAAATGACCAATAAACAAATGAAAAGCAGCTAACCTCATTAGTTATCTGGAAAGTGCAAATTAAAACCACATTGAAATAGTACTCCAGGAATAAAAGGGAGTGATTATACAAAGTGTTGGTGAAGGTATAAAACAACTAGAATTGTCAAACATTGCTGGTGGGAGTGTAAATTAGTACAATGACTTTGGAAATCTATTTGGCATTATCTACTAAAATTTATATAGGCTACTTCATAACCCAGAAATTCTACTTCCAGGTTTATGCCCAAGAGAATGCATGCATATGGACACTGGAAAACATGTAGAAGAATGTTCATAACTCCGTTATTTGTATTGTCTCCAAACTGGAACTAACCCAGTGTTTGCCAAGGAGAGAATAGATAAATTGTGTTGTATGCATTCAGTAGAATTCCATACTGCAATGTGGGGGGAAAAAACATAAACTTTGTTATCTGCAACAGCAAGAATGAATCTCATATGAAATATTGAACAAAATAGTTCAGACATAAAAGAGCATATGCTTCTCTATAAAGTTCAAAAACAGACAATACATATTTGTAGAAATCAGGATAGTAGTTATCTGTAGGAAAGATGGTGGGGGCAGTAACTGGCAGAGAGCAGGACATGGTTTCTGGGTTGCCAGTAATTTTCCAGTTCTTAATATAGGTGGTGGTGACATGGATAATTCATCTAGTTAGACACTCAGGATGTGCACTTTCCTACATGCTTGTTATGAAGAAGTTTATTCATCTCATCACTATATAATATTCCATTGTATAGATAGCTGGACAACAAATTATTTTTTTAAAGCACAGGAAGAAAGACAGGCACTTATGTCTTAATGCTTTTAGGATCCAAGGAGTTAGGCCAAGCCTGCTTAAGTGCCTCTTTTCTCCTTGGTGACTAAGTCTTGCTCGGCATTTAGTATTGCTCCGTAGTTGTGCAAAGGTTGACATGCTTATGGCTCCCTCTTAGGGAGCTGTGGGGCCTAGAATGAGCCCTACAAGAAGGACAAGAGATTTCAAGGTTGGGCAAAGCCATTCTTTTGGGGGCAGGGCATGCAGGGGAGAAGAAAATATTTGTATAAAACTGGTGGTTAAGAGTCAAGGGTCTGGAACCACACTGCCTAGGTTCAAATCCTGCTTCTGACTTTGGGAGGAGCTATGTAATAAATTTACTTCTCTGTACTCTAGTTTTCTGTAAATTGGAGACAATATTGCACTTGTATTATAGGATCATTAAGAAGATTAAGTGAACTAAGATGGTTAGTAAGTGTTATAATGTGAAAATGAACTAAGCTTGGAAGGGAAAAGATTACTCAGAGTATTCAAGCTTTCAGGGTGCTTCGAAGCAGTGTAGATCCCTGGCCGATGCTCTACAGCTCCCCTCAGAGGCTGCTCCCATCCCGTCCTCAGCAGACACCCTTGATTTACCATATACTGCAAAAAGTTGGCACACCTCCTCTTGTCCTTCTTTCATTAAACATCTCACTGCAAGGTCTCTAGAATTCTCAGACCACCCTTCTGACCTCATAGGGAAGCCTAGCAGGCCTATGAATTCAGAACACCACTACCACACAGATTCCATATTTCTGTTAGCAACCCCTATATTCTCCTCTCCCCCTCCCTATTCCAGGTCTCTTTTCTCTTTGCTAGAATATTATTTGTCTTGTTCATACTGTATTTCCTGGCCCTAGCAGGTGCTCGTTTATTACCTAAAGAGTTACCCATCTTATTCATACTTGAATGGCACTATTGTGTTAGTGGGTTCTGGGGTGTTCTCAGTTCTTATCATTTGGGTATCATTTGGTATCATTTGGGTATCACTGGGGTTCTCAGTTCTTATCATTTGGGTATCATTTTTTTTTTTTAGAAAAGCCTCATTTTTTATTTAAATATCCTAAATATACCACGAAGGAACATACACTGCACTTTAATGTTAAAAAGATACAAGTTTATAACATCTTATAAAAACTACCATTTAAAAGTGATCTTGTTCATTTTACAGTCCCCTCCCCCAATAGCAAAATAAGTGTATTAAAAAAAAAAAAAAGAGGGTGGAGAGGGTCAGAAGAATTAAGATAAAAGTCCCAGGGCCACAGCAGAGGCAAAGAGCATCTGGGAAAAGGGTTAAGACATTCTATGTCTGTCACTAAGCCAACCCTTTGGAAACTGTTCCTGAGGACAGGAGCAGTGCCCCATGTCCCATCCTGAGCCAGGACCTGCCATAGGGCAGGCACACCATAAATGTTTAGGAAGGGGCACTTGCTTAAGATGTTATTGTATTCCTACATTTCTAGAGAAACTGCTTCCTAGAGACTTCAAACCACACAAACCACACCACAGCCTCCTTTAAATCTATCTCCTTTGGCACCAGGGAACTGAGGACGTGCCTCTTGGTTTTAGATAAATGCTATATGCCAGGCCCAGTGGCACTCAGGCCCTGGGATCTGGTCGTTGTCATAGGCCATATTAACTCTTCTCATCTCTCACCGTACTTGAAGGACAAGGCCAAAGACAAGTAATAATCTGACAGATTCAGGAAACATTCATTGATAAAGGACATTTAGACACATTCTTGCATATTTTGACATACGGTATTTTTTGATTCCCAAACAACAACAGTGAGGCAGGCATTATTTTCTTATGCTCTTCTTAATGGTAAAGAAACCTGGATGAAGAATTAGTTCATGCCTTGTTCAGAATTGCATAGCTGCTGGGTGGCTGAATCAGGATTTCAACCCCAAACTCTAGTGCCTTAAAGCATCACATCTAAAGCCTCTGTCCCATCACCTTCAAGACATGCTGGGGAGTGAAAATAACCTTATGGCATTCTCCATACCTCGTTTTCAACCCAAACTGGTTTACCCAGCTCGAAAAGTTCTTTAATCACCACATGGTTATATCCAAACTCAAATCCACATTCAAAGGAAGAAGATGTGTCCCATTGATATATGTAAAAGAATGTGCCTGGGGTTCTAAAGGCAATTTCAAAGAAAAGTGCTAAAATTGCTCTAAGGAATCCTTGTGAAGACTCCCAAGATAACGCCTGTGAAGGGGCCAGACTCACCTCGATGATTACAGCCCTGCTCTGTGTCCTTGTCATGTGTACTGGTCCACCAAGGCCATGGGCTTTGGAATTGTAAAGACCTGGATTAAGGGCACCATGACCTTCCATTGGTTACTTAGCCTCGCCCAAGTTTCAGGCTCGTCATCTTTCAAAGGGCTGAGATAATATATGTGACATATTGCACACACAGCAGAGTTATAGTTAGACCTCAGTACATGGTTGTCATTATCAGTTATCATGACACTCAATTAAACTGAGGCTGGGGGAAACCATTGCCCCAGGGGAGACCTTACTTAAATAAGGTGCTGCCATTGGTCACAGTAAATGTGAGCAGACAGGTTGCAAGTAGTCACTTAAAATGATCCCATGAAGCCTGCTTATCTGGACCTCAGGGAAACTCGGCACAGTCTGGCCTCCCAAAAGCTGAGTAGACTGCTCACTGCTGCTCAGCTGAGGTGGTGCTTTGGCCAAAAGGAGGGCCATTAAGACTGCTTCTGAGAATAAGCCTTGAGCCTGGACGAATATGGGCCTCTTCTGTGCCTGCCAAGAGGGTAACTGTAGACTCAACATGTACATAATGTACGAGCTTCTCAATTATTTACTGTGTTAACTCCATGATGTTGTATGTGAATTCTCAGGTCCATCTCCCTTTAGGAGTGGAACTGAGACAGTTGATGTCCTGTCTGAAGAATGAAACACTACAAACAAGAGCAACCTGCATAAGATACTTCACAGCAATGACAACTGGCAGCTACTGTCATCAAATTCCACATTTAAGGCAAATTTCTAAGAATCACCACATGGCATAGAGATCAGACATTTCTAGATAGTATATAATTTTTATTATTTTTCATAAAGCCCATTTCTCAAACCATAGCTAACAATGATTCACTTTTTTTAATTTTTAGAAAATGTCCCCAAATCTTAAATTCATTAAAAAAAAAGTTCTTTGTTGCACCATGTGTCTTGAGTTACCATTCAGAAAATATAGTCTCTCTATAGATATGGGAATTTTATATTTTGTAGGATAGTGTCTACTGGGGTATTGGCATATCATGACACCTCTATGATGCAATACTATAAGGACTTTTTCATTAGGTAGGTCCTTTATCAACTAGAGCAAATGTGATGTTATCTCCATAAGGTGACCAGATTTCCTCACCTGCATTCTGGTATTTTGTTTTTGCTGAGAGAAAGAACAGGCCTCACTGTGATAGGCCGGGATTTGTGGTGGTTCACATGTCTGGCTTTGGGGACACCAGATGTTAATTATGACCTGGAGCATAAAAGGTGGTGGGTGGCTAACTTGGGACATTTCAGACTATAAAGAAGCTTGTGGTTATGGGAGTTCTGGCGAGGTTTTCATACTGGCACACAAAACCCTATTTCTCCACGTGCACAGAAATAGTCATGGGAAGAGGGCTGGTGCAGTCAGGAGGCCTCTTTTACAAGGCTGGCACTGCTACTGATGAGCGTGGTAGCCTCAAGCGAGCCACTTTACCTCTCTCAAGCCTGTTTTTATTTTTCATCTATAAGAAGAGCATTTGGTCTAGACCAAGGGTTGTAAACTCGTGGGCATCAGAGGCAAGTCGGTAACCTAAGTAAGAAAAGTGGGTCAGTGTAATCCAACAGGGAGTGACGGTGGCCCATCTAAGAGCACAGCAGCTACTCTGCTCCAACCCGTGCACAACACTTGTCCAGAAAGTGCTGCACCTTCTACTTTTTCGAGAAAAGCAGGATATCTAGGTTTTTAAGCAAAAGATCCCAATTTTTAAATGTTGACAGTGAAATTCAACACAGTAATATGATAGGACAAAACACAGGCTGTTTGCCAGTTTTGTTTCTTTATCTTTTGTCTAGTAATTCCAAGTCTCTTCCAGCTTTAACATTTACAATTTTGCACCCTTCCCCTCATATCAGTGATGCAAATAAAAGGTTATATAACAAAATTATACACATCTTAAGGTTATAACTATGCAAATAGTATATGTGTACAGAAGCAAATATTGGGTTGGAACAAGGGCAAGTGAAACAAACTTTAGGAGATGCGACAGGTCAAGCATGTCATTTGTATTTTAAATGTTCATTTAAAGGGAACAATTAAATCTAGTTAAAATTAAAAAGCTCATTTAAAGCTATTCTTCTTTGTTTTTATTTGTTTATATAACAAAAACAATTTAAAAGATAATGACAAAAAGAATATTGAGGGCAACTCAGAATGGTGCCAGACATGAAGATAAAAAAGGGAGAGGAAGATAGTAGGTATGTTCCTGAAACTTAAATTTCTACCCTGACCTCTGTTTTTGCTTGCCACCCATTCTTAACCAGTAAGTTGTTAAAAGAAGGTGGTATTAGTTGCACATGGGTAAACCTTGTATGCCTGAAATTTCCCATCTAACACTGCTTTTCCTTTTTTTTCCTGTTGTTTATAAAAATACTTCCCACATCATGAAGGTTCATGGTATCAAAAGTTTCCAAACTTTGTTAGTTTGGCTGCAATACTACCTTATATGAGGGTTTTGTTTTATTTTCAGCAGGTAAGGTGGGGTGGGAAGGGCACTTACTGCCCTAACAATATTCTTCTTTGCTTTCTTTCAACACTGTTTTCATTGTACAAACCCACTTCAACTACCCATGAAGTGAGCAGAAAACCAAAGATGGTAATTTAGTATGTTTATTTGAAAGCTTTCAGGACACCAGTGGGAAGCTTACTCTTTTCTAAACAAATTTCCAAGAGAATATTAGCACAAAGGAATGGAAAACCTTTGTATCGCCTATGCAAAAATCCTAAAAAATCTACCCACACTTGCATGGTAGCACCTAGCACCAGGTCCAGACCCACCCTAAGCATGCAATGCATGTTTGTAGAAAGACTGCATTCTTCCTCTGCCCCCTAGACTGCATCTAGGCTTTCTTAGTTATGAAATAAAGACACAAAATGTGGTTGTTGACTTTCTCCAGTAGTGGGCAACTTGAAATGATACCACCAAGTTCTAGATATGCCAAGAAGAGTCACTGACACTGAGGACAGTTAGCCACAGGATATAGAGGCAGGGGGTTGACATTCACTTTCTTGTTAAAAATGCCCACTGAGCAAAAGGCAGGATGGTCCATTGCCAGGAGTGTACTGAAGGATCATGGACTGTCTAGCGCCTCCTTGCATCCTGTTGCCTCATCGATTTCTGGATTGCCAGATGCTTCTGTTTTTTTGAGATTGGTTAAAAAAAAAATACCTTAGTGATTCTGTTGTTTTAGAAGCTTTACATATGGCACAAAATATCCAGAAAATTTTCTTGAGAAAACAATTTTTATTTTTTGCTCAATTTAATCATCATTACAGCCTAAATTCACTCAAATTTATTGTTTTCTTTTAATGGGCATTTTGATGGTTAAAATTCTAAAGTTATGTAAAAGTATAAGTAAGCAAGACATGAAGATTTAATTGCTTATAGTTTTTTTTAAAGTAAGTCTTGAAAACATAAGTAGACTAAGAAAGGTTGATATTTCACATTGAGAATTCATAACAATTGAGATAAAAATGATTTTTTTCGAGATGGGAGACATCCTTGATTTATTACCATTGAATCAGAGAGCAGATTTTCCACACATTGAGTCACAACTAGAGGTTTTCCTTTTTTTCTTTTGGTAAACCACCTTAACCTACTCTTGAAAAACTCTGGTTTGTGTGCAGAATGAGTCTGTCTCCATGTAGCCTGTGAAATCTAACCAGACCATAGCCTGGTGTGAGCCATACCACCATCTCAGATTTTTGATGACACCACAAACCACTTGAGATTTATTATATTAGCAGATGTCATCAGATATATGTGTGCACAGGTGCAGCATGCAGTCAGTGAGAGGAAAAAACACTGCATGGGTATATTTATTTCTGGACCCATACTCTCAATGGTTGGAAAATGACCTGGTGTGTCTGTCCTGGGCAGTGTGGAGTTTTGACTGGATTGGAAGGGCTTATCTGGTCATCTCTTAAAGTCTTCTCCACAGATAAAGTTCTGTATGATGAGCTACTATGTCTTGTGGGAAATACACTGTTTATTTTTATAATCAATGTCTAAAGAGCAGACATAATGGTTTACAGCTCAAGACTGCTCTAACCAATGAGAAATAAAAAGTTACCAGAGGCTGTTGTTTATATATGGGTATTGTTTTTATGTAACAATACTATATATGCATTCTCCTCAATAAAGGTTGTATAGAGAGAGCTCCCACCTATAAAACTCCAACAAAATGCAGGAGTTGGCACTTTATAAATATCCTACTTTAAGCAACTCTAAATATTTTTCAGTAATTAAGAAATAATTGAAACTATTTCCTGGAGGCAATATGAAATACAAATGTGGCTTATACATTATGCATTTTTTAAATTCTAAAATACAATTATCCAATTGTTTTAAGATGGTATGTTTTATTTCATATTAAGTCTTAAATATTCTATTGTCTTTGTAATATACATTAAATTTACACAAATGCTAGCATAATAATGGACTAAATGTAATAGTCTAATGAAGTAGTATGTACCCTTAATAATTAAAAAAACAAAGAAAAACACACTTCCTGTATTTTTGAGAAATAAAGAAGTAAGATAAAATAAACACCTGTGGGGTAATGACTGAAAATTACTGGTTTAGATGGGGTAGAGGAATTACTTAAATTATGACATAAAGCATTGTAATAATGCACGCTTTTAGAAATAATTATATAGTGATTATTCTCAAAGATAAACACATGCAGATGTTGCTAGTACATTTAAAAAATTCTTAATTTTAAGAAAACATACAGAAACTGCATTACCAAGTTATTGGCTTTCAGCAGAACCAGAAAATCTAAAGTGTCAGTGTACTCACGAATCTTCTAGTAAGTTTTTAGGAATGAGTTATGCCTACAACTGAAGGCAGAAAAAAATTTCCTTTCTACTGGAATCACTTCAGTTAGATGTGTCAGAGGGCCAAAATGTCTGAATAATGGTGGACAGTCCTTGCTTTTTTTTTAAAAGAATAATTAATTATAATTTCTAAAAAGATCATTATAATATTGGACCTTAATTATATTCCAGGAAAGACTTTTAACCAAGATATTTTTAATTTAAAAAGTTTAGAAAGTTTTCTTATTTTAAAATACTCCCTAATTTCTGCATATTTATTTACATCACAAAATCCAAAAACCAGAAAATTGAACTCGATCATTGGAGCATTAAAAGACTGTGGAGCAACACCTCTTTAAGGTGACTAGGAGTTAGTGAAATGAATTTTTCTAAGGCATGATTGAAAATTGGTCTCCTTATTTTATATACCTTGGGTATCATTTAATGATCATATGCGTACATACTTGACAGAAGACTGATCAGTATAAGTAGTCTCGTAAGTTTCACATGTCAAAAGAAACATGACATGCAAATAAAGATAATGTATGAAAGGCTGATTGTGACATACAATGGTACATTCTATTACTAAATAATATGCTTAGGAAGAAATCCTCTGATAGGTGACACTAAATCTATATTCATCCAAGTCACCACGACAAACAGGAAATCCTTTCTTTTCTCCCTTCCTATTTCTTTTCTCCTTTAGTGTCCTAGGATATTCCCCAAACAAAACTGGAGTCTTTCTATAGTGTTATTTCTCCTTTGCATGAAATAGATGTCGGGAAGGATTGGTAACTCTTCTATGGACTTCAAATAATTACTAGAGAGCAGAATTTCTGAGGCACACTTACAAAAGTTTTAGAAATTGTTAACAGTGCCCTTTTTCAGCACTCCTTCTTTGCCATAAACAATTTAAAAAAATTTAGCCGCATTGAATTTTCGTATTTTTTATTTGATTTCTTAGTGCTAAATGTGATTTACTTAACCATGAAACTATTATTAGGAAATCCTAGAATGGAAATAGATCTATTTGTTACCCACTTGAATTGACTGCCTGGTAGACTGAATTATAGCTGCACTAGCTGAGTGGTTAAAATTACCTAACTTGGAACAAGATAGACGTTACAAATTAATTTTCCTTGGGAAGTTATAGCTGAGTGTGGAAATGCATACATACATACATACGTGTGTGTGTAAATATCTCCATCCTTCATCTCTCTTCTGAAAGCTATATAGATACATACTGTGTTAGTTCTGTTTTTTTGGAGGGGACGTTGGGAACCGTTAAACCTTCAGTTTAAATAACCCATTTTTAAATTTGGCATTTTCCAAAGTCCAGTTGGGTCAATCCAACTTTTACTTTTCCATTTATTATCATTGAAAATAGGTATGTATATTATTCACATACAATCATCTATAATAATTATGTATACATATATGAAAAAAAAATTTTCTATGTAATGAAGCCAAGTATCTTCTTTGTTTTATAATGTATATTATTGGAACTAAGAACCTGAACAATATTGTTTAAGTTTTCTTGGACTTTGAGGGTAAACATAACTGGGATTAAAACACTGACATGTTCACATTTAATAGAAAGATAGGAACAATTCATCGGGAGCTATTCTGGTCCCACTGCTAATCACATAATTGAACAGGGGTTTTAGAGGATATTTGAAGTTATTGTTGTCTGTTGTGCAATTACATAATTAGTCAGGATCTCTGTAATAAAATCTTTTCTAAACACATGTGGGTTGGTACTAAGTAAATTCAGGGCTAGTGTTTTACTTTTAATACTTCAATTTTAAATCAGAATTAGATCATTTCATTGAACCGGTAAGCATTATTCTACCACACTACGGACGCTTAAGATGAAAATAATTGGACCACTAAAAAGTAAGCAAAGACCTACATATATTTAACTTTAAAATATCTGAACTAAACCTGCTTTGTGAACATTAACTCATTATCCAATCTTACGTAGAGTATTTGTTTCTTGGACCCAGTGGTTGTCTATTTCTTTGGTGCTGATATTTTTTTCCACATACCCCTAAATTATTGACATTCACATGGATGGGTATAATAGAAGTCGAGAGTGCTCTCTTTCTGGCTGTTTTGCTTTAATGCTTCTTAGTGAGGAACGTTTCGGAACTCCTCTTCCACGGAAACAACCGTGGCCTTGCGAAGTTGACCGAGCAACGTGGTGGGAAGTAAGGAGTAACACGAATTCCGTGATTTTCATCGTTCTGTGCAGGGACTGGCGCGGCTGTCGGGCCCCGCTCCCCTCTCCCCTCTCCCGCACGACTGGGGCGGGCCCCCGACCGGGGGAGCACAAAGGCGAGCGGACGGTGCTGCCCCGCAGGCCGGCGGCGCGCTCCTGCCCCCGGGCGGCACAAAGACCCGACCGGTCACTCGCGAGGGGCGCCCGCGCGGTGCAGGCCGCCACACCCACTCGGGCCCGCTCCCGCCTCCGCCGCCGCGGGCGCCCTGATGAATATGCATCGCCGCGCTCCCGCCCCCGGCTCCTCCTTTCGGTTTCCTTCCCGCCGCCAGGCGGAAGCGAAGAGCCGCGCTTCCCGCGCGCCGGGGCGGCCGGGGCAGGGCGGGCGGCGAGCGGGAGACGGAGAGAGCCGGGGCCGCGGCGGTTCCGGGGCCGCCCCGCAGCCGGCGAGGCCAATCCGAGGGCGGGGAGGGGGCGAGCGCGCGACCCTACGGCCGCGCAGGCTGAGTCGCCCCGCGCGCCCCGAGCCCGGGCGGGAAGGCGGCCCCCACCTCTAGGGCAGCCCTGCTGGAGCGACCATCAAACCCACCGCACACACCTACCACGCACGCACACACCCACGCGGCACTCTGGACGGCGTTCAAGTCAACCGCGAGAAACAGCCTTCTGCAAGTGAAAGGAAGGAAAAACGGATATCCAAACAGAGGGCTGCTGCCCTTAGACTTGACTTTTACCGCCTTTTCTTCGCCGGCAAGAACCGTGGCATTGCAGAAATAATAATTAAAAAAATAAAAGACTACTGCTGGATTGCCTTTTTTTTTTCCGAACTAAACACAAAAAGCGACACCAAAACAACCCTTGAGAAAAACCACAAATCTGTACCCGAGACGTGTGAAGTCTGCGGCCCGGGTTTTAACAGATTCAAGACCCTTTTTATTTGCAATACAGTGCGATGGTACGTGGCTTTGAAATGATGGATTTTATTTGCTTGTCTTGTTCGTCCTTTGCACCCCCTTCCTAGACACTGACTTTTTTTCCTTCTTGTGCATTGTAAAGTAACTGTTTCATCTAAATGTCATTTCTGCCTTACAGGTTGACCTATCCTCACAGGTTTCCAGACCTAATGTAAAAGAAAAAAACAACTTCTTTTAAGTTTTGGCAACTTCAGTATATGTGTCACACGTTTATGGAGGGCATCAGTGGATCACACTGTGAGTTCAAACAGTGTGGAATGTAGCATTTTCCCTGCTTCAGCTCCCTACTCTTACCCCTCCTCCCAATGTTGAAAAAGAATGTACAAATCATACTTAAGTGTATCTTGTAGCTCATTCTCTCTTTTTGCAGCATTATTTCTTCACTTTAAGGTGAATGCGCCTGCACGCGATACTTCACTGCATATTCTCATTGAAAAGCGAAACTTTTTAAAGTGAGGGAAGTACTATTTAGTTCTGACAGGTGCTGTTGGCATTTTAAAAATCAATATCCATTCCCAAGTTTAGTTTCCCCAACCCCTTGTTCCCTGAAGTTGCAGGATCAAATGGTTAGCCCTCCTCCTGCTGCCCCCCACTTGGAAAAAATTATGATGGATCTCTCTTCCCACTTCTGTTAAGACCTTTTTTTTTTCTTTTTAGCCCTGCTGTTTTTGCTCTAGGATTTCCCCCCACTCTGCCTAAGTCTGTGTGTGTGTGTGTCTTTCCCTTGTCCCCTTGTCCTCTCTTCGCCAGTACGTCTGGGACACATTTTAATGCACAATATCCCATCCATTAGCTTGTGGTTGAATGCAGAGTGTGTGAGGACTTGGCAGCTTTCAGGTTGAAGGGGGCAGGGAAGCCAGTTTCGACTTTGACACAAGATGCCGAAGTGGCGTGATTGGAATTATTATTAGGGCTGTGAACATGGCCATCTTCTCCTCTGGTTAGAAGAACGAACTGCCACTGAACTTGAGACGGGACAGACAAAATCTCCAAGTACAGTAGCTGGCAGGGAAAAGGCGCCAAAATACACAAGATTAACTCTAAGTTTCTTTGAATGAATCTTATAGCACCATCCTTGTAATTTTAACTATCCAACAGGAGGGAAAAAGTTAACTTTTGAACCCATACTTGAACAGACAGTTAAATCAGCCCTAAAAATGGAATAAATCCAGAAAGGCATACACACATGCTTCTGTGGTTAGACAAGAATGCACGTATAAATAAGCAGTGTGCATGTGTGTATCTGCTGGGGAGCTCAAGATTTAATCAGAATCAGAATTAGTGTGACTTTTGAGTGCATTTACTGTATGGGGGGAAATACTGTGCAGCAATGAAGCTGACCTTTAAGCAGCCTAAGTAAAAACTGCAAAGAGTTGTGAAACACAAAACGTTTTGGTTCCCAGTTTTACATTTGAGGTTTGATGTTTTCATTTAAAGGCATGAGAGATGGAGAAAGCTCCAGTGCTGAAAAGTCCCTATTAAAACATATGTGGGCAAAGGTCAAGCACTCAACTCACTGATACAATATACTGCAGATTCCTGCCTAACTGATGGGGACCACAGGAAAAGTGCTTGTGCAATAAAAGTATTAGAAGGGTAATTATCGTCCGTGGTTGGGACTGCATTCTTGTGCACTGGGAAAGGTTTTTACTGGCCCTGATGAATTTTAAAGCTGAATATTGTTGAAAGCTATTTTAATAGGAAATTGATTAGCTGAGTGTTTCATACAATAAATGGTGACAGTTTCATTGTTTGATGTCCAAAAATAAATTCCTTTTATTCTTTAGCAGACATCGGCATTCATTTAATTTTAATATGGTCAGACTGAGCAGTAGCATAATGATGAGTGAATGTGATGTCATAAACATCTGTAACTTTGCTTTTGTACTTGGTGACATCATATAATTTGACAATATTATTGCTCTGAAATTTATTAAATTACCGTGTTGCCAAAATATTTTTAAAGTTTGTGAACATGTATTTTGTATAGGTCCAATTGTGTGTATTTTCACTTTGTAATTATGCAACTGTTTGCTGACTTTTAATTTGAAACTTAAAATGCACAATTCTGTTGTTCTGTATTGTTTTGATTTGAAATAGAATGGCAGTTTTCAGAGGAAGAATTAGAGAAAGGAGCAGAAAGCTTGAGCTAGTTTGCCATGCACTTTGTATAATTCTTAACATAGAATGTAAAGACTACTTGGCCATTTTGGATAAAGCTTTCTCAACATCTCTTTAAAACTGATCTGTTTCCATATCACAAAGGCATATGTAAAGAGTAGTAAAAGCCAGTTCATACATCAAAATAAAAAGATAGTATAGTTTTACTCTAAAGGTCAGTTATCTTGAAAAAGGACCATAACTACAGCTCAGTACCGGCAGAGAAGCGACTATGTGTGCATGTAAGTAACTTATAAAAGTATTGTAAGGGAAGCAAGGCAATTATTGCTGGGATTTTCAAAGTTTTAAATACTTCACACAAAAGTTACAGGAAAACTGCTGATTTAGTAACCCAGGGAGCAAATGTCCGCAGATGCTGGGAATCTCTATTGCTGAACTGGTTTCATCTCTGTGGAGAAGTGGAACCCAGCTAATCCTAATAAAGGAACCTGACCCAGTCAATGTTCAGGTTCAGTTGTAGCTTGTAAATGTGCCCGAAGTGTAGGCCCTCTGTAGTGGGGTGGTTTGTTTTTTTTTAAACAGTCAAGTACAGGCATTTCAGCAGCGACATTATTAACAGCATCATTTTTCTCATTTAGTTTTGTCCTCAGGGGACACCAAACAGCTCCCAGAGGAGGGAAAAAAGGTCCACGGCTATTTATTTGTTTCAGTGAAAGGCAAAGTGCAGGCAATGGGGGTGGGGAAGCTAACTGGTTGAGAATTTTCTGGTAGGGAAAAATTACTAACCCTCATTTGACAGTAGTAGTTTAAGGGCTGAGAGAGCGGGGCATGATTTAGCAATCTTCATCAAGTACAGGCAATTTCAGTACTTGCTCATTATTTATATATGTATTTTTGTGTGGATTTTTGGTGTTTCTGCTTGTGGATATAAAATTGTTATACATGTCTGATGTTTGTGATCCATTTGCGTGAAACAAAGTTCCTGGGCATGGTGTTGTGGATACTTGCAGTTTTACAGGCCTGTTTCCTAGGGTCAGGAGGTCATCTGTTTCTTTTGTATTTAGTTTTAAAATATTGATATTGGCGATGCAGCCAGGGTGTGTGGAATTGTTGGGCCTCCCCTCAAATCACATGCAAGAGCTAAAACGGAAAAAGCCATCGAGTATATTGAAAATGACAGCTTTCTTAAGCTCCAAGAAACCTTTCCCTAAACTGCCCTGGATTTCCAACCTGTCACTGAGTTTCTTTAGAACTGAGAAGGATAAAAGAAAATCAATATTGGGAGGTACTTGAGATGTCAAGCTCCTCTCTGGAGGTCAGTGAAAGGCTCCAAATGAGTAACACTGAATAATTTTTCAAATATACAACTGAGTTTTGAAAAATCCAGTCACCTGAAGCACTGTCATTCCCTCTTGAAATCAAAAAACTATGTCAAAAAAGAAAACTTTTTCCCCTATAAGGTGGCAGGGAATAGGTGATGTAGGGAGAAGCTCTTCAGCAATTCTGAAACATTAGGTTTTCCTGTTGCTGCAGGAGACTCACTTCTTTCCAGCTTCTGAAGCCAGCTTTTGGGGTAAATGAATCGGGCTGTCATACCAGTCCTTTAACCCTTTCAGCATGGCAGCGAGAGAACAGAGTTTAGGAGAGGTAAGTATCAAAGTCTAAGAAGTGTTTGGCTCATTTTGATAGTATCAGAAGTTTTTTCAGAGACACTTTAAAACCAATATTAATGTGATGGGACAAACACACTAGAAAAAAGGGAAAGTGAATAAAATGTATGTACTTTCTCACTTCCTCCTCTCTATTCTTCTGCCCGGGATTTAAAAGGTTGGTATTTCTCAAACCAAAGATAGTAGACAAGTGTGCTGAGAGAAGCCAGATGTCCCACACCCCCAAATCCACTAGTCCCCCTTTACAAAGAGCTCTCTTAGAGTTCATCCTGGGAAGGCCTGCAGTGACCTAGTGACCTTGGCATTTGGACAACATTGACTGGGGAGACGTCAGCCATCCCACTCAGGGCCCCCGAGAGGATGGGCACAGCCATATAACTTGAGCACCCCAGAAGCCTTCCAAGATGTCTCTGCTTTTCACACACTCTTTCTTCCCTTTTGGTTTCCCTACATTATCATTACTCCTTTCTCATTTTCTTTTTTCTTGGAAACAAATCAAAACCCCAAACTACCAAGCATCCTACATGCTCATCAAACTGTACCCAACCAGAGTTTCCCTACAAACAGGAAGCATCTGAAAGAGATTTGAATCCTTAAGTGATAGACCTGGGAGGCCCCCGGATTCTGGGGTCTTACCTGGGTCTGTCGCTGCTTCTTCACCCCTCAAGCTGTGGCAGCTTTGTGGACTCTTCTGTGTAATACTTGCCAATTTTTCTTTTTCTTTCTTAAGCTTGTGAAAACTTTTGGATTCAACCTAGTTTTGGTGGCATAAGGAAATGGTTTCTGTTGGTAAGGGAAACGAATAAAGGAGGAGGGGTAGCGATGCCTGCAGACACTTGCCCAGGGCTCACTACTGGCCCTCTTTTGCCAGGGGACAATGGCTGGTTCTGGATCTCTGGCTGAAAGGAGCGCTCTTTGGGTGCCAGAATTTCACTGCGGGTGGTATGGTGTGGAGGGAGTGAGTAAAAGAGGGAGGGAGAGAGAAAGAGAAAGAAGAGAGAGAGGGAGAGGGAGAGGGAGAGGGAGATGGGCACTGGCTTTTTAAAGAGACCCCGAAATAATGGCTTCTGTAAGAGTCCAGGCATTCAAAGAGGTGTGTTCAAGGACAGGAGTGCATTCGTGCCAAGGGGAATGTCTTTTATGGTAAATTAACTCCGGTTAAATTGAATATTTGTTCAGAGGGAAACTCCAGTAGTTAAAGCTGGCATTATCAGTAGTGCCTCCCCACCCCCTTCCCTTAGACTCTGGTGTGAGGGTGAGAAGAGATGCAGCCTAAAGTGCAATACAGAGTGATGCTTGGAATTTTTCTTTTTTTAAAAATCTGAGAGGAGATTGCCTAAACATTCCGCAGAAAGAAATGAGTATTTATTTGGACTCACCCTGACTGTCACCTAGTTTCTTTCATCTATAAAGACTGTCAACTTTATCCTGGCGTTTCAAAAAGAAGAAAGGACCCACACAAAGGAAATAAACGTTGTCAGAATACTGCCTAGACGATTTGCCTCCAGGTAGTAGGGAGGCTGCTCCCAGTGGTGTGTACCCTAAAGGGTTAACTCGGGGGCGTTCTCGAAATTTCCCCGACTTTACCTGTCTTCCCAGATCCACCGCTTTCCGGCTCCTGGCCTCCTCCACTTACCGCTCCCCCCCCCCCACCCGCCAGTGCCTTTCTTCTTTGGGCTCTGAGTTTAGGGGGGCTGCAGCTGGTAGACTTGGCAAGCTTGCCTCATTAAGAGCGCTCTTTGAAAACGGACTGTGTTTGAGCATTTCCCTAATGAGGACAGGACGGGGTTAAAAAGTGACCATTTCATGGTTGACTTGAACCTGCCTACTTTCTTGATGTGTCGTTGTGAAATGCTTGATGTGGATAAGTCCCACTTGGTGAAGGAAAAAGTCACTGGTTCCTTCAGGTCCGGTGGGGGGAGAGTGGGCAGACGCGGGAGAAACCGAGAGAGAGGAGAAAGTTGAGGGAAAATATCGAGAGGGAGAGAGGGAAAAGGGAATCAGAGCAGAGCTCCGAAATACCCCAACAGTACACTTGGAAGCCGGGAAGCCCCCGCGCTGGGCCCGGGTCTGTCGCTTACACCGGCGGCCCCAGCCGCCCCCAGCTGGGTAGACGCGGAGACCCTAGCACTCACTTTTCCTCTCTCCATTGTCTGGGCAGCCTTTGCTTCCACCTCTTCTCCCCAACCCCATGCCGAAAACCGGAATTTTGGGGGCGATGTGTGTGTGTGTGTGTGTGTGTGTGTGCGCGCGCGCAGAAAGGGTGTAAGGCAAACCTTACATTACCCAAAATCAAGTTCATTCACTCGGGGCCTGCCGCTCCAGGCCGGGGATGGGGGGGCGCAGGGCCCTCCGCGGAGGAGCGAGGCGGGCGCGGTCGCTTCTGCAGGGCTGCAGCGGCACACGCACCCCGCGCGCGCGCCCGCCCCGCAGCTCCGGGAGCGCCGCGGCCCCGCCCTGCCAGCAACCCGGCGGGGAGGGAGCCGCTTTCCACCGGCGCCCGAGGCCCCGGGGGGTGGGGACTGGGAGCGAGCCCGCGGTGCTGCTGGAGGAGGGGACGGAGCGGGCTGCTGGAGGAGGAGTGGGAGCAGGAGGGAGAGGGAGGCGGTGGCGGAGGCGGCGCGGCCGGGTCCTCCAGCTCCGAGCGAGGCCACGTGCACGGGACACCCCCAGGGAGGGCGGCAAACCGCAGCGAAGCACTGCGCGCCGCTTCTGCAGATCTGCCCCAGGGCACGGGCCCGCGCTGGGGGACCCTGGAGGACCCCGCCCCCACTGCGTTGGCGCGCCCCAACTACTTGAGCCGAAGTTCGCTCGGCCTCCCCTCCAGCCTGGCCTCCCCCTCCTCCCTTCAGCCGCGGGCCCCGCGGTCCGCGCCCGTCCCGGGTGCGAGAGTCGGCGCCCCGTCCGGGGCCCCGGGGCAGCTTGGGTGTGAGGGAATTTTCCATTCCTTCCTTTCTTGGGCCCAGACCGGCTCCGGGCTTCTCCCACTCGGATGTTCCCGCTGCTTGGAGTCCGCAGCGAGCACCGAAATACGTCTTTCAGGGCGGGTTTTCAGGGGTGTGTATGTGTGGTGGTGTTGGGAGGGTGCGAGACCTGCCCATAGCGGGGAAAGATGATCTATTTTGGAAAAATAAGAGTCACGGTTCCGTTGCACCGGTATGAGACCTTTAACAAATGAGAGAGGAGAGAGGAAGAGCGGGAGAGAGGGCGAGAGGGAAGAGGGAAGAGAAAGAAGCAAGAGGAGGAGGAGGAGGAAGGTGGGGGGCGGGGGGTGTGGAGAGGCTGGTGCAAAAGGAATGCGCGTTTGCAGGAGGAGGAGGAGTAAAGCGATGATTGTGTAATTAAATAATAAAACAATCCTTAAGTCTGATTTGGAGAGAGCTCGAGCGGGGTCCGGAGGGTGGAACCGGTGAATTTTTCAACTTCCAAGTTTTGCGACGAAAGAAAGCAGGAGAGGGAGGGGAAAAAGAGCCCAGAGCAGAAAAGAGGAGTTTGGAGCCGAGCGAGAGAGCGGGATTTATCGTTTGGGATTTTTCAGGAGCTCGTTCCGATCCCCCTGGGCTCTGGGCGGCGGCGACAGCGGCAACCTCCTCGCTCGGCCGGGTCAGACGCGGGGCGCGGCGGGCGGCCGGCCGGCCGGGCGTGGAGAAGTCGGCGCGGGCGGCGGCGGCTGCAGCCGGGGGCCGCGCGCGGAGAGCCCCTTCCGCCCGGGAGGCCTGTGCTCGAGCCCCCTCCCTCACTGGACTCTCCCTTCGCCCCCACCCTCCCCGCCCCCGCCCGCCCTCTCCCGCGCGCGCCCCGCCACCCGCGCGCACTCGCTCGCGCTCCCCCTCGCGCACACACATGGTCGGCTCGCGGCAAAGTTTCGCCTGTGGTCGCCGCTCCGGGATCCTGCTGCCGCGCTCAGGGCTGTAACCTTGAACTTTCCCAGCGCGGTGACACATTCTCCTCGCTCTCCCTCCCGCCCTCTGTCCTGCGTTCCTCCTCCCCGCCTTTTTTAAAAAAGCATTTCACCACCAACCACCACCCCAATCCTACTCACACCGAACCTTCGCGCACCCCCAAACCCTCAGCAACAACTGCAAAACAGAAAATAAATCCCCAAACCCAGGCGAAAAGCAGCCCACACCGGCGGCGGCGGCGGCGGCGGCGGCGGCGGCGGCAGCGGCGGCCTCGGCGATCACGGCCAGCGCGCTTGGACTGCAAGAGGGTTAAAAGTGTAGATTGGATTTCACCCCGGGAAATCTAGCACGCCGAGTGAACTTGAATCTTTGGCTATTTAAGGAGGACTGGGTTTGTTGTGAAGTTGCGGTGATCCAGCGCAGAGCCCCGTCCTGATTGATCGCAACGCGGGGCTCAGATGACTGTAAAATGAATAGATGAAATTCTTGCTTCTCGAAGATTTTCTTGGGCATCTCCGGGAAAGTGTGTTTTAAGGCGAAGTCATGATGTATTCTCCCATCTGTCTCACTCAGGTACATATCTTGGTCGCTCTCTTGAGCTTTCTCTCTAACCTGAATTGCCTTTGTTTTGTTTTGTTGCTCTTGGCTTTAGTTAACCTCCGCACACCCCAGTTCCTCGCAGAAGTGGCTGGGAGTTGCGCCGGCATTTGCGGGGCGGCGTGGGAGCGGGTGCGCGGCCCCTAGCCCACTGCCGCCGCGCACGCCCAGCCCCGCACCCTGGGCACGGAGAGCGGTCTCCCGCGCGCTGGGCCGGGCGAGGCCGCCGGGGGTGGGCAGGGACTGGGCCCTGGAGCGCTAGCCCCCGTGCGGCGCTCCAAGTGCCTGCTGCGCTGCGCTGCCCCTGGGCCCACGGGTGCCCGCCACCCATCTTGGTAGCTTGAGCGCTGAGGCGGACTCTGGCTTTAGATGAGCTTTTGGGGGGAACTGAACCTTTATAAACAACCAGTGAACTTGGGCGAGAGGACTCCCGCACCGGCCCTTGCTGGACTCCACTGCAGGCAGTCGGCTGGGGACGAAGCAAGTTGAAGGTTGTGGTCCCGGGACCCTTCCTTTGCTTAATTTGGGGATCTGAAACTGGTTTAGCGTGATCCGCACTTTGAGGTTTCCAGTGGCCACGCTACAAAGGCGGTCTCTACATTGACATGAGTTAGTTGATCGTGGTGAAAGTTAAGGACTTTTAGAACATGTTCATTTTTTGAAGACCTGTTCATCTAACAATATTTGGGCGTAGCTCATAAGACAGAAAGTAATGCTAGGAAAATAAGGTTATTTTCTAAAATTTCACTTTTAGAAATTCTTTAGGAAGAATGTTATGAAATAATACACTGGCTTTATACTTTTTAAATGATACAGCTTATATAACTTTAAACCAGCTGGTCAAATGGAAAAGTGGCGAGATTGAATAGACTTACCTGGGGCAATTTTCTTCGCTGCCTAGCTAACTAACCAACTGACTAACTAAAATGCCTTAGCCCAGAGTTATTATTTGAAGCAGTGTTTTAAAGCGAGGAAGGTGCGTGATAGTTGACTTGAGCTTTTACGAGGATGTGTCACGACTGGTAATTGATAACCATTTTCTTTAACATTGGCATAGAAACTCAGCAGTTAAAGAAGTGTCGCCTGGTTTTAGGTGCTACCATTTTTAAAAACAATTTAATACCATGATGATCCATTTTTATAATGTACAAATGATTAAGATTTCAATTGTATGACAATTAGAAGCCACTGTGATCCAAAAGGACTGAGGCATTCATAAATTGTGAATGAAGATGAAAACAATGATAAGGCTTATTCAGTGATTGGATACAGTCCTGTAGCTTTTTGGCTGACACATTTTTTATTGTTTATATTTTGTTTGGCATCTGAGTATGATTAACTTAGATATGGCTATTTTCAGCAAGTAAACGTGTACATTAATTTAACAAAACTGGAAAAATGAGTCGCTGAGCTATTTGTATTTTAAACGTTATGAATAATGACCAATAGGACAATGAAACTGTTGCAGGTATAACGAATTGTCTTTAGTTGTAAAAGTTACCTTTCATATTATCCATCAACAGGATTTTTTTTTTCTCTTTCTGGTAAAGCATGTCAGTCCATTTGATAGTGTTTTTACATTATTGAAGCGTAGTTCAAATAAAACAAATTGAGGTATGCTTTCCACTTAAAAAGTACTGCATCACTCATTCTCACCTGTAAAGGACGGATTTTCTATATTAGTTTATACTTCCAGCATCTGCTTTTCGGAAAATTGCTAGCAATTACATTGCATTTTTAGTTTTCTGTAAAAATATATTGGAAAGTCACTAGCTTTATCTTAATTTATGTTAAAAATAATATTGCAGCATTGTGACATACGGAATATTAGGATCATATACAGCATAACCATTCAGCTTTTATGTTAGTATTCAAGGATGCATACTCACCAACACTAATTCATGATGATGAATATTTTCTAGTAGTTTAATAATGTAAATCTAGGCTGACGTATTAAAACTGTTTTGGGAATTTAAGGCCTATACTAGAGAAAGAATTTTAGCTTTAGAAATCTTACCTAATATCTATGTGACTTTCTAGATAATGTAAGGTGTTACAAAATATTAATCATCTTACTTTTATATCAGACCAGTAGTTTATATTACGAGAGTCTAATAGCTGTAGCAAAACCTTTTTTTAGGGTATGTAAATACAAAATAGAGAAACATTCTTAATTGGTTGAAAACTTTACAAAGTATTTCAGTTGTTGTGATAAGGTGTCTAGGTTTTAGAAAGAATTTTAGTTCAAAAGGAGCTATAGTTAAAGGTGTTATTTAGCAAAATGTTATGCAAAAGTATGAGCTTACTGATATAAAGCAGTATTTATGTCTCAGAATAAATCAGATGTAAAAGGAAAAGTAAGAGCTATTATATCTTACTTAATATTTGATTTTTCTAAAAATGTAAGCCCTTAACAATATAACTTTTACTTAGCATGACTGCATTGAATTTTTTTTTCTTTCATTGCCTTTCAAGTTCTCTAGGTGTATATATATATATATTTTAATGGCTCATTGTTATATAGCTGTGCTCCAAGAACACCTAGTATTTACTCTTCCAGCTCTGTATTGGTTTAATTTTCCATCCCTTTCATGGAAACCATTGTTTCTATGAAGAAAAATAAATATTTTTGCTGCAATTAGGACTGTTCACTTTTATATTTGAAATTTGTGACTATTATTTATTTTGTCAATTTATTTCAACTAAAGGAAGTTTTAAAAGAGAAAGAGTTATCGAATGTCAATGTATTTTAATAAAAATTCTGAAAGTGCAGGGTAGCATATTACCTGGTGTGGAGCCATTAGATCTTAGATTGGTTGTATGTTTTTCTTTAAAAAATAATTCTTGCAATTGTTTAAAGTGCTATTGTGATAACCTATTAATTAGGACCTTTGAATACCTTAGTCATGTTTTGTTGGATGAAGACAGTTACTGTGCTCCATATTCATGTCACTTAAAAGCATTAGAAATATATTGCAACTCAGCAGTGGAAAACAATCACACTTGAGAGATGGTATTTTAGGATGTTAATACAGAAAAGTATGTGACTTATAGCAAACTTCCACTTACATTTTTTTGAGGCTATTTCTCATTGTCAAGTAAGTGTTTCACTTGAAAGGAATCCACATAATAGTAAAGCTCTGAAAGATATTTATAAGGCAGCTTTGCGGACTGAGAAAGTTTGCTCCTTCTATTTATCAATAAGAAAAAAGTATGTTTTTAAATAAGCATTGGCAACAAACTTGGGGGGCAACCTTAAAAAACATTGTTTTATGTGTATTTGCTAAGAAATTCCAAATTCAACCCTCAAATTGGCATTTTGATTGTTTAAAATAATTTATTAGAATTTTGAGATTTGTTACATGATAGAAGATTTGATGCAAAGAAACTTAATCAAAAGTGTGTTTGATGTCCTAATAAGAAAATGAAATGTCACTGAACATAGTATTTAAGGATATAAGTGCTTAAGAGTTACCACAATGCTTAATGTCTGTTAAAATAATACTGTATTTTTAAAAGCATTGCAAGGGTAAAATGAGACAAAACTTCACCTACCGCATGCTCTTCACATTGTCAAGTTTTTAATTTATGAGAGTATATATGTATGTTTTTAAATCATATCAATAAATCTTAGTAAAAATCAGATTATAGGAAGTGAGTTCCCAAAGCATGTTGAAGTCCACATTTCCTTGAGCACACATTTCCTTTTGCATGTATTTCTAAGGGGGGATAAACAAAGTTTTTATAGTTACAGTGAAAGCTGAAAGTGTGACATCAGAAAGTGTATAGAGATAGGGAGGTCTTATCATGGGGCTGTGGTTGCTGTGAGCAGGGCTGCCTTCCCACACAAAGAACAGATTGTGGTTTAACTCTTTCCATGGCCTAGTTTAATGTGCTCGCATAGTAACTGAATTGTTCAAATGTGTGCTGGAAACTACTGATCAGTTTAATGATTTCCTCTATGGCATTTGGTTATGCCTCACGCTGTGATGCAATCATCTGCATTCTGTATTATAAAATTTTGACTTATTCTGCTGTGGGAATGCTTTATGGTAATACGCTAAAACATTTGCTAACTGCATTATTGATTGGGTAGGATATGCACCTCTTCTGTATCTGAGCTGCAAACTGCTAACCTCCCAGAGTCTTTGGCATTGAAACTTTGGGTTTCATCTTAAAAAATGTATTCATGACCATATAGGATTTTTTGGATAACTTCTTTGTTAGAGTGTCATCAGTTGTACTTTCATCGTCTTTACCTAGTGGAATTCATCAGTCTGCTGGTTAAACAGAATTTATTCCATGTAGTTCAGGGTGACTAGCAGTAGTATGTAAATTATAACTTGGGATATGGTTAGTTGGAGAAAGTTATTTTGCAGTTCGGGTGACAGGATAGTTAATGTGACCAGAAAAGTGGCTGCAGTGGAAGTTCTCATTTCCTTCAGATCTTGGTTTATTTCATGCATAGGATATTAAGCTCTTTCTCTGAACAGTAGTAGGCCTGAGCTTGTGAGACAGGTTTTATCTATGGTAGGAAGCAATGAAACGCTGACTGCTTTGGGAAGTAATGCAAAATATTTGTAGGTAAAGATTATGTGCCATTCCTTGCCACCTCCCTCCCTTAAAAAAACGCTTACATGAAACAGGTAGAACAAATGCAAGAGGCTAAGGTAAACCACTTAATTCACAAGATGGGATCCTGTACAGCGCGTGCCGACTCATGAGCACAGGCATACATGCACCCAGAGTCCTGTCCGAGAATTCGTATGTGTAGCAAATGAACTGTACTGATTCCACAAAAGCAGTAAGTGACCAGCGGTGCACTCCTGGGGTCACCCGGCCACCACACGCAGAGACACAAAGAATGTAAACTTGGTGCCAAGTTGCCATTTTTCATTGTTCACCTCAGACTGGTTTTTAAGGGGTTTAGAATAATTGCCATACTCCTGTGATCTGTTAACAAATGAACTGACTCTGGGGGGCTTCAGAATCTATAGGAAAGCTGCTGATTGAACAGTCATGTAATTTTTGTTTTCAACTTTAGAAACTTTTATTTAAAAAATTCAGGAGTGTGTTTGTGTGTCTGTGAAAATGCTTATATGAGTGTGTGTATGTGTGTGTGTGCTTATTAGGGGCTTGAGTTGGTGGTGAAGGGAGAGAATGCACTGCTCAAAGTATGGAAACCTTCTGTTCAGGACACTGATATGACAAGCTGTGTCCTTTGCCCACTTTCACTCACTGTATACCGGTTTCTCTAGTTACCGCTCTTGGAATGGTGCTGTTTCAGTGTTGGAATGTTGGACGTTTGATAAGAAAATGGATCAAGTTTAATGGCGCATGCTCTTTGTGCCACCAGCAGCCTCTTGCTGAGAGCATGCTCCAAAAGCGGGAACTGTGTGGCATTACACTGAGCATCTATATGCTTTGTGTTTCTGTGCCACAGAGAAGAGAAATGAACTGTGGCATCGCTCCTGCCTTCTGAACAGCTCTGCTCCAATTTAAAAAAAAAAAAAAACTCTCTGTGTTCTTTGTAAAATGGTACTGCTTAGTGTTAGTTGGTCGATCAAATATTTAAATATTAAGTGAGGTGCCAAGCACCTTGGTTGCTTACGTTTTAAGAATGTAGGATGCATGTTGGGAATAAGGGGGATGGAGCCAGAGTGGAAATACAAATAGAAACCTTATTTTCTTTTGGGGAAGGAGAATCAATGTGTGAATTTTCGTGGAAAAGGGGCAGCTTGGCATCCTTTATTTTCTTTTTGTCCTGCTATTTTGATAATTTTAAATAAGAAAAATGTTATTTTTCTGCATAACTTTTTATAGTGAACTGGGATGGATTGTGGTCTTTTTTTTTTTCTTTTGAGCCTTTGAAACTAAACTTGTATGTCTTCTTTTTCCCCCTTGTCTCCTACAGGATGAATTTCACCCATTCATCGAGGCACTACTTCCACATGTCCGTGCAATCGCCTATACTTGGTTCAACCTGCAGGCTCGGAAACGCAAGTACTTTAAAAAGCATGAGAAGCGAATGTCAAAGGATGAAGAAAGAGCAGTCAAAGATGAGCTTCTCAGTGAAAAGCCTGAAATCAAACAGAAGTGGGCATCCAGGCTCCTGGCCAAACTGCGCAAAGACATCCGCCAGGAGTACCGAGAGGACTTTGTGCTCACCGTGACTGGCAAGAAGCACCCATGCTGTGTCTTATCCAATCCCGACCAGAAGGGTAAGATTAGGAGAATCGACTGCCTGCGACAGGCAGACAAAGTCTGGCGTCTGGATCTAGTCATGGTGATCCTGTTCAAAGGCATCCCCTTGGAAAGTACCGATGGAGAGCGGCTCATGAAATCCCCACATTGCACAAACCCAGCACTTTGTGTCCAGCCACATCATATCACAGTATCAGTTAAGGAGCTTGATTTGTTTTTGGCATACTACGTGCAGGAGCAAGGTAGGAGCAGATTGTTCTTTCTTCTAGCACGGCAAACACTGCCCCCAAACCCCATATACAGAGTGTCTGGCTTGGGTTAGATGATCCTCGAGGCCCCTAGATCTCCTTCACTCACTCTGGGCTGAGTGGCATGCCGTCTTCTACTCACTGTCCACTGCCATGTGCAAGCCATGAAAGAGACATGGAGCACTCCTACCTGGATAGGTGTGGATATTTAAAGACCACAAAGGGATGCGTTTTTCAAATGTCTTTGAAATAATATACTATTTCAAAGACCCAGAACAGTGTGAAAAATATCGTTTGTTACATTTCACTTTTTTGTCCTAGGTTACATTCCTTGCATCTCATCACCTTTGCCCAATTTGAAAGTAACTTTATTTATTTATGAATAGTCAAACCACTCTTTAATATATTCTTTGTATTAGCCTTTTAACTAACGAGGTCGATGAACTGCGTTCACAAATCTAGCGCTATTGAATTGAAAATAGAATTAACATTCCCTGTTATAAAATGCTTATGGTAGCCAATATCAGAAAGTATAGCTTAACATGGACCTAGATTTATTTGATTTAAATATTTCTGTCAACACCTACTTGTGCTGTAATATTCACCATAGTTAAATGGAATGTAGTACTTACTTAAATAATCTATATTATAATATTTTCCCACAGTGACTTGGGAATACTTAATATTGTTACTTTACTTTTGAATGTAAATTTATAAAACTTACTGAGGAGAAAAGTCGCAGCTCTCCTTACAGAACAAAAACAGAACGTGAACTGGTTACACTGGTTTAAAATAAATCTCAAAAAGAATGCAGAAACCGCATACCATGCCTATTTAAAAAAATATGTGATAAAGAGAGTGTTTATATGTTGCCTGAACAATTCATATAAAGCTGCTATTTTTGTTGAGTATTTTTTGATTTCATGAAATATTGTTTTTATTTTTAATAATATATTCTCCTTAAGTAGGTAAAAGTTTCTTTTCTTCAGATAAAGGTGTTACGCTACAGATGTCCTTGCATCAGCAATAGTCTATAGTAAAACATCATTTTAAAAAACAGCATACCCAAAGAGGACTGAAGTTTGATCTACCACAGATGGTGGGTCATTTCCTAACTTGCTCTGGTGGTAGGGACAATGGCCTGCAGATAGCCAGGTGGCAGACAGTTTTCTGATGTCCGTTATATAAATGTGGGATTTAATTGGTATGAATTTTATTATCATCCCCAAAATAAAATGTCGGAGTTATTCTTTTGACTCAGAAATCTAGGTATTTACTATGTGCTTTTTGTCTGTCTTTGTAGATCCTTGATAGAGTTTTGGAGATGTAACTAAATGTCATTTAAATATTTTAGTTCAGTTTTAAATAATGGTGCTGGACATCATACATTTGGAAATACTACTTTTTCAAAAAAATGAAACATCGCATTTACTGTTTCCATGCATCCAAGAATTAAAGTCCAAGTAGTGATGGTTCAGAGAAAAATATATTTTCATCCTGTGTATACTAAAATAAAAGCTCATTAACACATGACACTTAATGTGAGTGACAGATGTCTAGGAGGTGACATTTTAAGGTGGGCTGTATGTATGTGTTGGATTGACTATAACTGTGTTGTAACTGTGTTGTGGAAGTTAAGGCTGGAAGTAAAGTTTTAAAAAGTGGGTCATGTAACTTTTTAGTGTAGGGGGAGGATTTGCAACCACTTCGCAGCTGCTTACATTTTAACTTGCTTAAAGGCCAGTGGTTGAGGTGTGCACACTTGTACATTCACTCCCAGGGCAGGCAGCCAACTCTCTTGGTTGATGAACTGACAATAAAGAACATACCCTTTGGATTTGGGAAGATAGATTGAAGAATGAAAAATGCATAAATGCCTTCCGCATTGCACCATCGGTTCTGATAATCATAAAGTTTTAAGCAACTCTTGGAGACCATGTTCTCAGATAAAGCATTGATCTTATTGTTTCCTATCTCTCTCTTAAAAACCTTTCATTATTTTACCCTGTGCATCTAATTTGTGTCCTTTGCTACCTGCCAGTGCAGCAACTCTTCTTAACATCTATTGGCTCGCTCTTGGCAAAAGTCACTTTAGGATGCTTTTGTATTTTCCGTTTTTCAAAATTTGTATCTTCTTTCTGGTCAAACCTAGGTTAATTATGCCATTTTGCTGAGCAATTGGCTAAAGAAGGCATTTTAAAAGATAAGTCTGTAGTCACAATGCAGCATATTTCCCATCATGACTTTTTATTTCTCCTGTAAGTACATGAAAACCCACCGAAGTCTGTTTTATAAATCAGGTAAAGAAGTATAAAGGAAAACATCAAAGAAAAATCAGAAAAGAGAAATGTAATGTTTGCAACAGAATGAGCAACAAATTTACCTTTCCCCCCTTTCTTCTCTCCCCACTTCTAAATGACTGGGAGGAAAACACGAGAAAGAACAGAGAGAATGCCAAAGATGGTTGCCACTGGCACCAGGATTGGCATCAGACCCTCTTTGTTTAGCTCAGGATGCCTGTGATTTGTTAGTTGGCATCCGCATTGCAGTGTGGAGTGGTGTTACAATATATTGACAATTTCCAGATCTAGAAATGTCAATAGTCCTTTTGGTTATTTATACAAGATCACAAACTGCATCTCTTCTGGAAGATGAAATAAAGACCAACATATAATGAAGTTCCGTTGTTGACCAACTTCCTATGCTTTTCCTTTTCCCTCTTTCTCTTTTTGGTTCAACCCACACGTTTTATTTTTTCCTTCAAGCCCAGCAGCCTCATCGTTTTTGAAATGTGGAAAGAGTTACTGGAGCTTTGACACAAGCTATAGTGCTACATCTGCATCTGATATGGTTTGGGGAAGAATTTATGCATTTTAAAATCGTTTTTGATATATAGTTCATTAGACTGCTGCATCACATGGCTGCAAGGCAGTATTTTCTTAAAAGCTAAATCTCTTTGTTACTCAGCTTCCTCTATGCATACAGCCCGGTTGACCGCAATTTAGTCCATTTTCCTATTTCTCTGCATTAGTAAAAGGTGATGTTCAATATAGTCACTTATAAAATTATATAACCCCCCACTTTACCCCAGATATACACATCATGTGGGAGTATAAGTCCATAAAATCCTTTGACGTTATGGATTCAGAGGGCTGCGCTTCGGCTGTTTCGTTGCTACAAGAACCGCCATTTTGTTTGTGAAGTGCCAGGCAGGGGAAAAAAAAGGCAGACACTGTGCTTGATGCCAATAATGGTTGCCAGTGGCACCGAGGTTGGCATCAGACCCTCTTTGTCTAGTTGCTGAATGCCTTTGATTCGTTGGTTGGCATCCGCATTGCAGTGGGCACACTGGAAAGTTTTTGACAATCCCTGAATGAAAGCTGCTTGTTTGCTGCAGCAAACCTTATTTCGTATAAAACCCTTCCTGGTTTTTTTTCTCTTCGTTTTTTTTTTTTTTTTTATAGACTGATAGATTAAAGGAAAAAAAATATCTCTAAACCGGCCCTCACGTTCCCAAAGACACAAAAGATGTCCAATGATTCTTGGGCAGGTGACACCTATTCCTCACGTTGTCTTTGTTACTGTGGCCAGGAAAACAAAGCAAAGCAAAGCAAAACAAACCAGGCCAGCCTTGCACAGCACACCTAAGGGGGGCACAAGTGAGCTGTAGGATGCGTGGGGTGTGCCCTGGGGTGGCTGTGGAGGACCGGCGAATGTAGTGCTAGATCATGCATTCCTTAGACTGTTGCTCTCAGTCACATTCCTGCTGATGGCTTATGCAACTTTTAGATCCTTCTGTCTGCACACTTATACATTTTATAGTAACATGTTGAGAGGATCTTACTTTTCTTTCTAGTTAGTAATGTGTAACCATGTAAATGTTAAAAAGATAAGAAAACCTTAATAAGGAACCCCTGTGTTATGTAGAGGCTGATAGAAACCAGTCATTCCTAAATTTCTCAATTCTGCCTCCAAATGTTGCCAAATCCTCAGTGCATGATTCTGCACACCAGGAAAAAACCAAAAGGCTAAAATAATTTTGGTAGAAGTTTCCTAGATAGTTAGCCTTCATACTGCCTTCCGGTTAACCACCATTATCTCCTTAATTAATAATAAGGATTAGCAGTTCTACCCAAAGGGCTGCACAGAAGGAAGTCTGGCCGATGGGAGGGAGGCCCTGAGTCAGCCAAGCTGTGTCCTGTCTGAAGGGGAAAAAAGGCCGGGCGGGGTGGGGTAAGGGGGACTGGGCTTTCTCTGAGACAGAGAAGGGTTTTGAAGAGAGAGAGAGAGGTCACAGCACACTAAGAAGTTTAAAGATCTCCAGAGATAGTAACTGTTGTCATGATTTCAACAGATCAGAGTTTAAACTAAGTCAGCCTAACCGATTTTTGGACTGTACTTTACACTCTTACTAAGCCTGTTTTGGAGTGCTAAAGAGAGCCCAGGAACCTCATGAAACAGGAGTTTCCTTTAGTCTTGTGGAACCCTTAAAACTGCAACCCATTGTTGAATAGCAACTTTTGTTGTTTTATTGTTATATGTCATGATAATTCAAGTACATTTTGAAGTTGTGAAAAATGTGAACTTGTTTACAGGGGAAGTTGTAATCATTATTGTTTTTGAAATTGAATCCTTCCTGGTTGTCACATATCATTAGTGAGGAAACAAATGCTAAGAATTATTTTCTTCTTGTAGTCACTGGCTTTTAGAATCCTTTTGGGTAACAATTATTTCTTTATGGAAAGCTTAAGTAGATAATTGTTTGCAAGCTGACAGCGTATTTTAACATTTTAATAAATTTCACTTCATTTGCAGGTATTTCCCATTATGGGGAACACTAAGCTTTTGTAATTTGTTAAAATGAGGCTGCTCTCTAGGATGATTTGGCGTGCTTGCAGTGGGAAATGCTAAGAGAACATGAAGTTGTGTGCATGTTTGATTTAGGGGAACACTTAAGTTCTCCCATCTAGCATCCTGTCCTTGACTGAACTCGTGAACTCTAGCGCACATTTGTTTGTATTCTGGCTCACATACAACTTGCTAGATAAAGAATGGCTCTCATTGGCATGTCTTACTCCTAGGCTTAATAAGACCTTTGTGGGAACATATATTGTAAGATAAGATACTTAGCAATTTTCTCACTGAGAAGAAGAAAACACAGTCTAAGTGGCCGGAAGTTTGCCCTCTATGCCATGATATCCCTTCCATAAGATAACTTCACCAGACAATTCAAGAGTTAAACTCTGAGGCCCCAGTTGCCAGCTGGGAAAGCTTGGCATCTGTGTTCTGATATGGCAAACTAAGCTCTTGTATTGCTGTTAATGTGATTTCACTTTTCAAAGGGAAAGGGGGGGGTGGGGGTGGGGGGGAGGAGAGGAGAGAGAGAGAGGCTCATTTGTTATACCAATTATGATTTTCAAACATTTAAAAAAATATATAGTGACCCACTTTCAGGAGGCAACAAAGGCATCCCTCCCCATGTACATAGCACTACGTATTTTATAATAAAAATATTCATCTAAATGGTACGTTTGATTTGCAAATTTAGTGCCCTATGCCTCTTGTGTGGCAAAATAAATCCACATATGAAAGAACCAAAGTGCTGTTCTGGTTGTTCAGGAGTAAAGGTAATCTAGGGGGAACTGTGAATGGCAGTGATAGGACATGATGGTTGGGTTTCCCAGAGGGTGGCTCCCTGACAGCCAGGGCGTGTGCTTGAGACTCAGAGCTAGGCAGGAGCCATTTAGGGATGCCATCTATTGCCACTGCTTTAGTTCTTTAAATTTTCTGTTTTCTAAAGTTAAACATAGGAAGTAAATCCTCACATAGATGTAATACAGCTTTGGTATGAAGTTTTATTTACCTACTTGCTTGTCCCCAGATTTGGAATTTAAGAGGAAACTGCCAAAAGGAAGTTGAAGTTTTAATCCTCCATTAATGTTTTCCTTTTAAATTTCACATTGATTTGAAACAGCAGTCCAAGATATCTGACTTAGTAACGTCTTTCTCAGAAATTTTCACTATGCTCAATTGAAATGATATTTAACTTAAAACAGAAAAAACTGTTTAGTGACACTGTTTTACTCTTGCCATCTCTGCCCGCCAGTTAGAATTTGAGCACCTGAAGAGAGGGCCCCAATGGGAGGCTGAGTCAGAATTCACTGGAATTCTTTAAAATTGAGATAAGTAAGTTTTCATTCCTGGCATCCCAGTCTTTATGATCATGATAATTGACTTTATAATCAGAGGAATAAGTATTGCTCTGTTTGAAGCTTCAGGTTTGCAGAGGGTGGAAATAGCATCTGAAATACTCATTAAAACAGGGAATTATTAAATATCTCAAAATTATATACAGAGGCAAGGGTGATCCCTTGCTCTGAAACTAACTTTGGGATGGAAATTGCTCTTCAGTTGGTGAAAGAGTTGCATTTTCTCAGCTGAAGTTGGTGGAGGTAGAACACATGGCATTTGAGAGTTTTTCTGTGTATACGCGATGGCAGAGCAAATGATCAGCCAGCCTGATGTTCACAGCAGAGTTTTCCAGCTTTTTTCCCTTCCATCCTTGTGGAGGAGGAATAATTTTAGAAATCTCAGGGACTAGTGGTTATGCGATCGGAAACTAGAGTTATTACAGAAGCATGCCTCAGCGCCAAGCACAGCGAGGGGAGCTTCCTCTTGATCATGCCCACTTTTCAGTGGCAATGCGGCATGGCGTCTCCTTTTAAAGTGCATTCTTGGGTACATGAAATTCGAATTATGTGATGTGGTTAATTTAACTGAATTCAGTTGTTAGGATTTGGCATAGAGAATAAATCATCGAACTGCAGAGAACTTGGGAAAACTAAGTGCATGTAGTGAGGAGTGAGTCTGTGGGACGAGCTTGTATTAGACTGAGCATTACAGGATGGGAGGCTAATGGGACTAGAATGTAGTCATTTGGTTGTTATATTATTCAGAAAATTGGAAGAAATGGCTACCAATTACCCAATAAGGTGGAAAGACCTTAAGGCATAATTGAAGGCCACACATTAAAAAAAAAAATCCTCAAAATCTACATCAAGTAATGTTCAAACATGGGAATGCAAACTATTTTTGTGCATAAATATATTATTTATAGTAAAACACTTACATATACATATTCTCTCTGTTTATGATGGTAGTTTAAATAAGACAGCATTGATGAATCACAGACAAATTAAAGAACTCTGAATAAGGACTATATAATTGAAACTATGGGGTGATGGATGAAGTAATTTTACTAGCTGAGAGTTGCCTGGAGGTTGTATATTTTCAAAATCCCATTTTAAGACAGTTTAGAGCATGGAGTAAGTTACAGATGAAGCACAAATCAGTTGAAAATGGGATTTGTTTAAACAAGTGTGAAAAAGAAAATAAGAATGGCCTTTGAAAAAAATTCTTTAAATATATGCAGTTTTAAAATTCTGGTTAGCTTCAACTCCATTTCTCAAAATTGAAAATTTAATAAATCGTATTCAGTTGCATTTGAAAATACATACATCTCCCACAAAACTACACAAAAGCATTTGTCAGAGGTCAGTTAATAGCAACACTAAAATGTATTCTGATGCTGAATGGAGCTGAAGATTTTTTTAAAAACTCAGTTTTTCAAAACTTGCATTGAAAAAATGTAGATGGAGAAATGTATAGTTAACAGGGAGTGGTAGAGCTTGGGACAAAAATCTACTGAGCCTGTATGTTAAGTAAGTTATTTAAAATAGGGTGTATTCTGTAATTCATGTGAGTAGCATATTACTATGCTAATAACACAAATATGTCAGTATAAAGTCTATACCCCTCTATCAGTGAATTCTGGAGTGTGAAAAATGTTTCTGCCTAGGACAACTTGTATTTTATTATTCTGACATCTGCAGTTTCTGGATGGATTACCTTAAATTTGCTATGCTATGTTAAAAGCCTTGTTTTATGAGGTCGGTCCCAGCTTCTGGCCTTGGTGTCAGGAACCCTGCTACGTGATGCAACTTGCCTTGTTAGGTTTAATTGAGCAAAGCTGATGTGTTAAAACAATTCATTTGTGCTGTAACTTATGCGCTGGCTAAGTTGCTACCTGAATCCTTTGACCTTGACTTGTCTGGGTCATGAAATGGCTGCAAGCTGTTTGACCTTTCCATTGTGCAGTAATGTCACTGTTTCCTCTTGTTCTTTTATGGTAATAGCTGACAAAAAGCCCCGGCCTTGACTTTACACCCCAGTGGACTCAAGGCGTCCCCCTGCAGCAGCTAACGTCTTCTGTTTGACATGGTCTGGCTGTAGAAGTGACTTTCTTTTGTTTGCTGACAGTGATGGGGACAAATTTGCAGCTCTGCTTGCTACAAGAGGTGGGGATAGTATTCTGGCATTTGGAAGGCTTTGGAATCCTTCCCTTAGATTTTCGGTTTCCATGTTTTATGATGATTCGTAGCACAATTTCCTTTTCCACACTCCTCTGAGGTCAGTCTTTTAGCTTTTTATATTTATGGTTTCCTTAATAATTACTTTTCAACATTTAGGTCGTTATAATAAAAATACTTTATTGTCTTTATATTGGGTAAAAGTGGTAAATTTAGTTATGCTTTTGGTTACCAATGGATAAGTCCTAAAATGACTTTTAAACTTCACCATATAAATCTTTGTTCAGTATTGGAAAAAGCTGTGTACTGAACATGCAGGGCAAATTGAAATTAAAAAAAAAATGGGTGTAATGTTGTGACATCAGCTTCTATCTTATAACTTATAGTTTATAGTTTAGGGGAAGTCTATTCTTTGTGACTTAAGCCACAAAACTAAATTTCATGACATAGTAGTGAACCATTAGTAAATTTGAAGTTTTTGTTTCTATGGGGACTTTTGCCAGAATGTGAAATTAATGTTGAATATACAAATTATGTTTTCTCTTCTTTATGATGACCTCATATGCAAAAATAGAGAATGTTACCTCTGTTCTTCTATTCTGAAGCAGTGAAATAATTTTATTTCTAAAATATTGGAAATGCCTTCTAAAATGTTAAAACACAGATATTTTTATCCTACCAAATTTTTCTTTGCCAAAAATGACATTGTAGTTCATGATTTTTCCTATATTTGCCAGATTAAATATTTAAAATCCAAGCTGTTACATTTTATTTTTAAATTATTAGAGGGAAAAGGAAGTGTAAGTTAGAATGTGCATTTCCTTACTTGCATATCGCATACTGTTTATACATGTGTGTGGATACACTGACAGATGAGAGACAATGTGGTACAGGCACTAAAACCTTGGAAAAAAGCACTAGATTTTTCTATTCCCATTAAAAAAATATCTGAAAGGGCAGGTGACAGGGGTTTTGTTTCTGTTTTTCTTTCTTTCTTCTTCTTTTTTTTTTTTACCATTGTTGTTTTAAACTATATTTTTCCCAAGAATGTTCACAAGATCAAGGAACTGAAGTGCTTTTTCAGCCTTAATCATGTTGATAATCCAGCATCATAGGGGTTCAAGGAAGAAAGGTGAAATGGACTAAATCTGATTTTAGTCAGTCACCTCAATTATTCTTTCCTTGCCTATAAAAACCAATTTAGTTTTGAAAACATCTCTCTTGCCTTTCTGCTCATTCATTGGCCTACTTAGTGGCAGAGCCAATTTAGAGTGGGGCTTGGATGTGGTTGGTGGGCAAATGGGTTATAGGAAGTGGGACTGTGGTAGGAGAAAAGTAACTAGCCACTGAGGTTTTAAAAAAATGCCTAGGACTTTTAGTCTGCCTCAGCTCCTCCACTGAAAGAATTTAAAATGGATCTCAGTTGTTGAGTTAAAGAGGTTGAGTTCCTAGACCATGGGTGTGTGTGTGTGTGTGTGTGTGTGTGTGTGTGTGTGTGTGTGCGCGCGCTGCAGAGTTGAAGAGGAGAAATGACGTTAGAAGAAAGAGAAGAGTGGTAGGGCTTAGATCTTGCATACATTACATAAACAGGGCACTTAATTCATAGATTGAGGAGTAAATAATGTGCAGTTGAAAAAATCCTACCATCCTTTGAATTTTGGATTGCTTTCAGAGTTGAGCAGATCGCCCTTCCTCCTGCCTTTTTCGTTTTTGTAGCACATGGAAAGTAAGTGTGTGAATGGGTTCTAGTCTTGGTTCTGCCCTTTGTTGGCTTTGTGACCTTGGTCCAGTCACTTAAGCTCCATGTACTTTAGTTTTCTCTTTTGTAAAATGGAGATTAAAAATGTCTACTTCATAGGACATTTAGAATTAAATGAAATAATTCACCTAAAGTAAAAACAATAATATTAATAATAGCCATTCTGTCTAAAGGAACGTAGCCTAATGTTAGACTAGACTTGTAGCACAGCTACGCTATAGAAGAGAGGGAGTGACTGCGCATTGGGTCAAGGGGTCTTCAGTTAGTTTCTATGTGTCTCAGGTTCTAAGCATTCCAAAGAGAGAATGAAAGTGTGTCCAGTGATGTGTATAGATATTTATTAGTAAAACCTTCAGGGGCATAAAGGTAGCTGGTTGTGTATAGTTTTAAAAATCATTTAAGCTAGAATTACTGTATCGTTTTTGCAGTCCTTTATATCAGATTTGTCAGGAAACTAATGTCTTGATCAATGTAGGAGCATATGAAAGGGAGGAATACAATTACTTGTATTAATGGCTCTCTTCGTAAGTACCTCAACTTTGGCATTGAATGAAGGGTGTCCTAGCAAGTCCTTGTAGTACTTGTAATTCATCGCACTCCAGTAAAAGCATAAAACTTTTATTTACAAAAAAAAATATTGAATTGCCAACATTTGGGAGCAATACACTTATGTTTTAGATTTGGTTGGACAGGAGCGCTGATGATGTGGCTAGGCTGAATTGAAGAAGAGCAAGCTGCTTGGTTTTAGACACTAAGTCTCAAAATTTCTTATTGAAAAATGACCCCAATTGGGTCAAAACTCAAAATGTTTAATTAGTTATGTGAATAATTTTGACTTTATTACCATTTACGTCTTCTATTTTAGTCAGTCATTCCCATTCATCCTTTTTCTGCTGTTAAAAAAGAGAATTAATTAAATGATCTCTAGAGGAAAAAAAGTTAATATTTCCTAGTTAAAGTGATTTAACTTTTACTAAGAACAACTGGAGGCCAAATGGGAAGTGGTTACAACATTTACTTCTTCTCAAACTTACATTTGAGATTAGTGTTTGACTGTAGTGGCTCTAGTTGGTTGGGCTGGTGTGGCCGTGGATCTAATTTTGTGGATCACATCTGGAGCTAATCCTGGCGCTGGTTGTCTGTGGCCAGTGGGGTATTGCTCTCCCTCACTTTGCTCAGCAAGTTTGGGAGGTGGAGAGATGAACCCACACCCATAGTCCTTACTAGGGAAATACCTTAAATCATGTGTCACACTGATGCATTGCAAAAAAAAAAAATTCTGCTATGAAGCATTTTATAATAACATGTAGAATTTCTAGCCAGGAGTTAATAGGAAAGGTTATTTCATTGTTTGTTCATCAGTTAAAGGGTAACTAGGGTGTGCAGAAAGCAGAATCAGAACATTGATTAGCTCATTTAGATTCTGGCACATAATTTTTTAATAATCTATGTCATGCCTTTTCTTTTTCAGAACAACCTGGTATTTATTGCTATTCTGCCCAAAAAATAAATAAATAAAATAGAAACAAAAATACAAGAGTGTGTATTTTAGTATATGAACCAAACTATATCCAAACTTGTTTAACATATGTAAAGTGAATTGCTGTTGATGGCAGAGGATTTGGTATTTTTGGCTTTCTAATAGCTTTGTTTACATTTATGATTTCAAGTTGGTGTTGATCTAACCTGGCCACACATATGTGGCTCTCAAATGTTGCTCACCTTTCATAGCCTCCTGGAGATACTAACATATTTCTTTAAATTTCCTGATGGTAAAGGATTAATATTTCTGGATAAGACTTATGGTTATCATGTAACAATATATGTTCTATTTACAGTCTCCAAATAAGGGAAAAGCTGCTTATAGTAATATGAGGATCACTGGTCTTACAATAATTAAATAGACTTGTTATACTGCATTAATCCCTTTTGGAACATTTGGAATGACTTCTCAGTACTAACAAACACAGCATTAGGGCCTACAATTAATCTGCTTTTTGTATCCAACATTTGTATAATACAAAACATGTGCATACAGAAACATACTTCAGGTTTAAGATGAGTTCATAGGAGGACAAAATGAAATTATATTGGGTGGTTAAGCAATATAAATATGACTCCAAGCACTGATAAAATATGGAATTCATTTCAAATCACCACAGGGAGACAGATTGTTTTTAGTAAATTTTTGGTTTTTTGTTGAGTACCGTGTTTGGGCTCTCAGAGTTACTTAACCCTCTGAGATCCAAGTTCTGTACACAGCACACCAGATATATATGCCATATGAAATTAAAACCTTTCAGTCTAATACTCAGGAGGTTGTGTTAACAGCTTGTGAGCTGGTGTTTCTTGGTCCCTGTCATTAATAGGGCTATTGGTTAATATTAGAGAAAAAGAAGTGGACCAGTTTTAAATTCTGATCCAGTCTTTATCTACATTTTCCTAGAAATGGTTTAAGTGAACAACAGACTCTGCACTCTCTAGTCAAACAGCATTGTTACAGATTTGTTGAAGGGCCTTCTGAGTTAGGGTTATGTTTACATTTTCTGTTATAGAAGGCCCCACGAGGCATAATTTCCTTCTCAGTCTGGGCCCTTTTATTGTCACTGAGTTTTTCATACCCAGAATGTGAACTCAACCTTGGGTGTTCCAGTGATAGGGAAAACATTTTGTGAAGAATGAAGTATTAGTTCAATTCTAGGACAGATTGCATACGTATGTGCAGAGTACTATGGAAGTGCTGAAATTATTGTGTGGTTTGCAGCCATTTTAGACCATGTGCCTGGGACCAGCTAACACATTGTCAGGGAAAAACATGATGTAGCAACAATATTAGATCATGCAAATGAGACTACTGAATAGTAATAGTTATGGGCAATATTTTGGAAAACACTGATTAGTGACAGTTTTATTACAGCAAATGTATGTATCAAGTCCCCAGATTTCATTGTAATGCACTGAAAACAGATGTCAAAGTGTCCCAAACAGAATTTCATGGTTAATCTACATATTGCATGGAAAGTACAAACAAACCATTTAGAATTCTGTTATTTAATCCTTTTAGAGGGATGAAAATACACAGTTTAGATTTACTCCATTCTTTCTTTTAATTTCAGTGTTTATTTTGTAGGGGACGATGATAAATTATTTTTTTTATTTGCAATTTTTTTAAGATACATATGGGAGAAGATGTATCTGCAGATGGACATGGTTTTACTTAATGTATTTTAACTGTAAGTTTCTGAACATAAGGTCTTTGCATTAAAAACAAGAACAATTAGGTTCTAAATTATTTAGTGACCCGGTAATGGAATTACCTTCTTCTATTCCTTTGTTTACTGATGTAGTTTCACACTCTGCCACAGAGTGATTGAAGCAGCATGCTGAAGAGGAAGAGAAGAAAATTGGTGACCCTACTGCTTGCAAGTACCTGCGAGGCTTTCCGCTTCTCAGTGGCTCAGTTTCTTTATCTGTCAAGTGAAGGAATTGGCTAGAGGACTGCCGCCACCCCTCTCAGCTCTGGCATCTTAGGAATTTGGCTTCTGATTACCTTGGCAGAGGGACAACCCCCTTTATATTAAGTGAGCAATATTTAATAAAGTTTAGCATGCTCGTGTTACATTTGGGACTTTAATATACTTTATTTATTAAAGAGAAATAGAAAATGTGTAACTTGGCTCTTAAGTAATGCTTTCATGTTGTTCAATTCAAAGTCCAATAATTTGGCTCAATCTAGATAAAAGCTTGCTTTTTTTGAGAAGAGGTCTTTAACTCATAGAATCTTGGAGTTGGGAGAATCTCTAGAGACCTCACTTTACAGCTGTGGGTACTGAGGCTAAGAGAGACCCAAAGCCACTTTAGTTGTTCGAATTAGTTTTACTGCTATATTGGCATAAATAAGCATAAATAATGAAAAGTGTTATTTTGTGGATACGGCAGCAGGTTTTTTTTTTAACGAACATAGAGGAATGTCATGATTAAAAGTTTTGTGTTATCATTTGTAATTTATTGAAATCAATTGATACAGGAGACCAGTTTGTTTTATGTGCCTTTTCATAGCCTATACTTTAATAGAGTCAGTCTGCAGCCATGGTCTTCATGACAATGATTTTCTCTTCTTCAGTGGATGGAAAAACACTGTTTAAGTGGTCAACTAATATGGATTTGATAGTGATTGGAAAACACAAAAGATCCGTGAGAAATGTACTGAGAGAATTCCAGTAACACTGCAGGTCATGTTTGAGATTGGATGCAAGAAAAATGATTATTGCTTGAAAGTCAGATATTGGAAGAAAAGGTGGGAACTGGATAGGAGGGGCTGTTGTTAAAAGTTCTGCTTCCTGGTTGCCTACAGGTTTCAGATTTGTTTGATAATTGCTATTTCTCCATTTTCCTTTGTGGGGTATATATCTCTCCTCTTAGTTAAAAAAAAATTGCCTTTTTTAAAAAGTTTAAAATCAATAGCCATAGGTCTTCTTTTATTTAAGAGATGTTTCTAAGAAATTTTTATAGTTTCATTTTTAGAAACTAAAACATATTAATCACAAGGTGAATTCTATTTCAAAAGGGAATTTTCAATGAATTGTTTTGCTAAGGTAAGAAATCTTTAACCTGAAAGATTTATCTGTATATTATGAGTGTCCTGTAATGGGCTTATGTATATCAAGGCACCCTTGAATGCAGCAGAGATTAGAAAATTAAAGTGGAGGTATTAGCAGAATAGGAAAAGTTTAATATCAGTTACTTTTTGTGGCTGATTTCTAGTTCGTATTTTATGGGGCAAGCTTGAAAGTGTGTTTTAAAGGCACAATTGTAGGTGGAAAAATAGAACAATAAGAGTTGGGTATTGTGCAAATCTGTGACACCAAAGCCACTGAAAATACTACTGAGCACTGTATAAAATAGAGAAGATGTATTTGTTGAATGAATGAATGAATGTAAATTATTACACTAAATATAGAACATGAGGGGTAAATCCTATTGATGAGCATTGCTGAGGTAAAACAAGGGAAGTTCCTTAAACTGGGCAAGTCTGCATTTTTGTGAGACTTGTTTTGTTTTCCTTTGTATCTCCACTGGTGACTGGTCACTGTAAGAAATGTCATCCCACCTCATGTGTAGTTTAAATGTCAAGAATGAGTAAAATAAAACCGTCTGAGGTGTAGACTCCATATTAGCCATAGATCATACTCTGGAATCAAGCTGTGGGTTTAAATGTTTGTTTGATACTATTCACTATGTGATTGGGTAAATTAGTTATATATTCTAAGATTTGGTTTCCTGAGTTCTGGAGTGGGCACCTACCCTTTTTGCAGTTGTGAGGGCAAAATAGGGAAGTGCTTGTGAGGTGTTTAACACTATGCATGTCATAGTGTGGGTGTTTGGTATTTCCAACTATTACTATGACTTTGAATCAGCAACCAGTGTGGTGTCTGAACGTAATAGGTATTGAGTACTTATTTGTTCAATGAATGAATGTTTGGTACCTATGCTGAGTATTCTTGAAGACTTGATCTCCCTTTTGTGGGGCAGAAAGAGCATTAAGTAAGGAACCATAGTATGCCAAAAGTGGGAAGAGAAAATATTAATATAGCAAAAATTAAAATGTCATAGTTATTATGTGATGTCTTAAAATCAAGCCCTAAATAAGGTAACAGTACAGAACCACAGCAAATCATAATGCTCATTTTAGTATTTGTAGGTGATTTAAGGAATAGCTGTTACCTAGGAGCATAAAGACATGCTGGATTCCTGTTCAAATTTCTTCTTAGAATGAAGTATACTTCACTATGTTCATATTTCATAAGGCCTTTCATTTGGGTTATAAGGAAATCCCAGACATAAAGATAATCAGAAACAAAAGGGAAGATACCCATAACTGATGCTTAGTAGGGAATACACTCAATACAATGGTATTTATGCAGGAAACCAAGATTTTACAATCCCAAACCTTTTCATGGGCTTGAATGGTGATGTATATTTTTTCTTCTTTATGTCTCTGGTAGTGTTAAATTATCGTCCCACAGAAAGTTTGGAAGAAATGTCTCAGTAGTTGCAAGATTATTCTCTGAAGAATAATTCTGACTGTTTTTTTCTTGTTCATTAAAAAAATCAAAAAGTCAGTTAATTGACACTATATTTTAAGTGCCTAAACATTTTTGGTGCTGGAAACTTTCTTTAGCAGTCACTGGATCATAATCTCTTTCTTGTTATTATTCATGTTATCAGTCTAAGTTTTTCTAAATGTGTGTGTCTGAAAACATAAATGGCATATTATTTTTTTTACTTTGATATGTGATGGATATGATTCCCCATACATCATATAGTCAAGGAAGTGGACATACATGAATATATTAAAATGTGTCTTTTGAGGAAAATATAAAACACCTGTGATAAGGGTGGGACATGGTTGAGAGGTGCGTTTATTGAGTAGGAGCTTGTACTAAGCATTTGTAGTATGTTAAGGAGTTAGGAAAAAGATAGTAAAAATACAGATGGCCTCTCCCAAATAATTTACAGGTAAAAAAGAGAAGATAATGGTCCCCTACAGTGTTTATAAGAAAGAAAATGTCAAAGATAGTGGAATAAGTATGTAACTAACTAATAGTGTCACCAACTACTATATATATAGTTAGATTTGCTGAACTCTTTGGGAGGAGACCCTGTGGGACTATAATGGAAAGGTCACAGAGAGGAGGTAAGTCTTAAGCAGAGTTTTCTCAGGGGTTATGTAACAAAAAACAAAACAAATGAAACAGATAATCAAGAATCTACATCTTATAAAAATGAACTCTATTTGACGATATATACTAAGAATTACATATTTTGTTATATTTTTGGCAACAAATTCAGTGTTTTAAAAAAATTTGTTAATAAAGGAAAAATATAATAAGCTTTAACCCAGATACTAAAATACTCAATACTAAATGTTTTGATTAATCTGTCTCTCTTTTTTTTTTTTAGTGTGGATAGTAATATTGAATTCTAGCATCTAAATTATTTTAAATATTTGGCTTAGGAATTAGATTTCAGTGTAATCCTATATTACATTTAAAAACATAGTATTTTTTTCATTAATTCTAGTATTTTTATTGTTTGTAATTATAATTTTAAATGGAAAATGTGAATATCTATGTCATGTGTCATTTGTCATATACCTAATTATTTCTTTTAGATATTTTAGAGTTGAGAAAATCATCCCATAGGCAGTTAAAAAATCTAAGAAGCAGAATATTCTGCAAAAAATATTTCATTTCAAAAATATTCTGTTAGCTGAATTGTTTTGTGTCCAGTTTACATCACTACTGTTATTTTAAAAATCAAGTATGATGCCTCAGTTCAGTAGAAAAAAATAATTGCTTCAGTGTCATAAGTGTGTTTTGCTGTTGGGCTGAAGTATCTGATCTGATGTAAATTTCTACATCTGTTACTACAAGCAATGGACTGATACAGGAATACACTGAACAATTAAAATAACCACCAGCTTCCCATGTTGAATTTTTCTAAAATCTTTTGCTCTTTGTAAATTATAACTATTTCAGAATACAGCATTTCCTCATAGGTAATCAGAGAAAAAAAAGTAAAATGAAAACTGTGATAAGCTTTTGACTTAATTATATCATAGCTCTTCGAAAGTAGCTTTCAAACTTTAAAGGCTGCCAAGCCTAACTCTTTCAGAATTGAATCTAGTGTGTGAGATTCTCAGTTCCTGATGCTTTCTCCAGTCCCTCAAGAAAAATAAAAGGTGCTTGTAACTTTTTCGAGGGCAGTTATCAAGTATTCTCTCTCTCTTTTTAATACTTCTCTTGCCTTTATTCCTCTAAGGGGATATATAATGTTAATGGTATTGTTGAATATTGATTATGATATGCAGATATAGTAGGATTATTATCACTGAATTTAAAAAGTAATCTGTTTCAGTTTGCCATTTTGTGATGGTATTTTAAAGCCATTCTTTTATCTACAAACAAGTTGCCTAGTTATTCAACAAATATTCTCTGAGTACTTACTATGTATCAGGCAATATGCTAGGTACTGGAATTACAATATAGAGAAACAGACATTTTGCTAACTTTACAGTAGGAAAGACAATTTAAGAAAAATAATATAATGTTTGTTTTTTCTTAGCTAAAAAGCAGTATCACTAGGTACTTAATAAATATTTTGTGAAAAGGATAATGATAGAGATTATACACATATCATCTGAAGGAAATAACTTATGAAAACTTGTGACAATTTCTGAGAAAATAGTGAGACCAGGAGAATGGATTATTCTGATCAACAAATGTAATTTTACATCTGTATGGTGAAATATATTCTTGCAGGGTATCTCTGGTAATAACAATCATATTCTATGACATCTTGTAGCATGTAGCTTTTCTTGCAGAAAATTGGAAACATGTTAGGGTGCATTTCTGAGCTCTGGTCTTGGTACTAACTAGAGCTATTACACTGTGCTCTGAGCTGTATTACCACCATACCATGCAGAAGTGAGAAAAATAACACCTGTAGTGAAGTTTGGAGGAATAGTGAGTCCATGTGGGCCTTTGCAATCATAATTGCAATTAAGAGAACACACAAAACTAGAATGTGGCATTGAGGAAACATCCAGTAGTTTCTCTAGCTCCTCAGATGTCAGCAGACCTATTGCAGGTTTTGCAATTAACATGTCAGTCTGATGGGTGATTGTCACTGGAGGAAGTGACTAGGAGCTTAGGGAGTTGGAACTTGCTGGAAGGAGCCATCAGAGCAGTGTCATAAAATTGGAAATAGGAGTACTGAGTCTTAAAACCTGCTTTTATCATTTTTAGCTGCATGACTTTCACCAAGTGTTTTAAAGTCCCCAAGGCTCCATTTCTTCTGTGCAAACTGGAGATAATACCAATCTTAAAAGCTTTTTGTAGGGCTAAATGAATTAATGACTTAGAAAAGGCCTTGCATAGTGACCCGATGCTCAGTGGATAACTTGAGTAAAGGTGGATAGGATTTTCTAGGCCATGGTGATTTTGCACAGTGCTTTTTAGAATATAGTTCCACTAAAATTTAGTGAGCATTTACCATGTATCAAGCATTGTTTTGAGAATTTTATCTGTGTGACTTGTTTAACCCTCAGTGACCATATGCAGTAGATATTTTGCTGTCCTTTCACAAAGAAGAACCTTGCACTGCTGATCTGGTTAAATGACAAGAGCCCAGATTTAAACCCATGGAGTTTGTCTCTGGAACTCTTTCTTAGCCCTAATTGTAGATGGAGAAGTTAGTCTATCCACATAAGGTAGAAGGAACAAAAGAAAATGTTATATACTGAGGGGTAATCTCTGTGTATTCAAAAATAAACTCATTTTAAACTATTCACACATTTTAAAAGATAGAAATGGTCATTTGTTTTATCTTTGATTTGTAAGTTGTTTCTTTCCATTGTGACTTAATTCTGATGTATAAAAGGTTATAGTGATCTCTAAGCAAATTTTTTTCTCTTAAACGAAGCAGCCTTTCTCATTTGTTGTTTCCTCTTGTTCTATTGTGCTTTTGTATGAGATCCTGAAGTTGGATGTGTTCATTGTGTAGACCACAAAGGATACACAGGGGAAGTATAACAGCCTTGAGGAGAGGACAAGCAAATTGAGAGCCACACATAGCAATCCAACTCTTCAGGAACAGGTGTCTTTATGATTGACTTATTATAAAACCCACCCTTATCTCCTCACAGCATGCTAAATTAATGTTTGCCCTTACAAGTCTTAGGATATTTTTTTCTTCTTCTCATTTGTTAGGTAAGTTGGGATATTTTTCTCAGGTTTATTGCTATCTGCTTACACCCAAGCAAATATGCTTTGAGTTCTTTCTGTGATGCCATGAGCGAAGGACATGTATATTGATTTCCATAAAAATTTCTCTGTTGAACTTTTCTAACTGGAGTCAAAACTATTTTTTCATTTGACTACTTGCTTTGTGGGTTGCTTAGATAGGAGGTTGTGAGTCTTGTAAATTATCCTAGGGTTTGCAGGACGGAAGTTCTCTGCCCCTTCTGTGTTTCCTTCACTTTCTGGCTCAGTGGATTGAATTCCTACTTAGGTAGGACAGTGCATATTAGTGAGAATGATGATGTGGTAGAAAGATCCAGAATTGAGTCCCCTTTCTTTTCAGAAAGATAAGGATCCCTCTTATTATTATTGTTTTATTATTGTGGTAACAATAATTGGTAGTAATAGTGGTAACAATAAAAATAACTACAGCGTGTTGAGAATATCCTATGTGCCACCTGAATTATTTAATGTAATCATTATAGTTACCCAAAGCACTAGGTAGTATTCATAGATGAAAAAGTTGAGGTTAAATATGTTGACTGAATCTCCAGTTGGACAGCTAGTGACAGAGCTAAGATTTGAACCCATGACTGCCTCCTTCCCCCTTATATTCCTGACTTCACTACTACTACCTCTCTATTTAGAAGCTTGTTCTTTGAACTTCTCCAAGTAAAATAATTCCTTTTTTTTAAGGTTCTTTTCCTCATTTTCAAAGGATGTAAGTTGCATTTTATAATTATGCCTGTGAAGCAGAGTTATAAAGCTGTCACCAAAAATTAGTGTGGTACTACCTGGAGGAAGAAATAATTATGTTTTCTTTTTTCTGTCCACTGTAAATATTTCTTCTTTCTACCAGCCTGGATGTGCATTGTTTGTCCCACAGACATTGCTGACCCTTAGTGAGCAATAGGCAACAGAACTTTCTCTGATTGCCAGCACAGACATTTAAACATATTGAGTCTCTATATTTGCCCCCAAGCATGAATCTAGATATTTTTCTCTTCCTATTCCTTCCGTTTCCTTTCAGAGATGCTTTAGAAAAAGAACAGGGAGGGTCCAGGCTGAGGCAGCCAGAGTTTGTGCAGCCCTAAACACTTTTGGGGTTGCTTTTGCCCTGAATGAGGAGTACATTGTCCTCAGAGACATTATGTTAAAGCCCTTAACTGTGAACTTTCAGTCAAGATGCTAGACTTGCCAGTTAGTTACACAGAAACTGTTCTGTTCCAGGCTGGAATGTGGCAGTTAAAACAGGGGAACTTTGATCCCCTAGATAAAGTGGGTATAGACACTAGCGCACTGTTACTCTTTTAGTACAGTTTTAATTTGTATAGTTTTTCTCAATTTAATTCAAATTCATTAAACCTGTGTCTAGTGAGTGGTGGGATGACATAAATAAATGGGCATTTTGTAAGAAAATTTTTAAGGACAGCCAATGTGGCTCAATCCCCAAGACCTCCATGGGGAAGAATTACAATATTTGGTTGTATCACTTAGTTTCTTTTAGAATGTGTACCAAACTTTAATCTCTAGATTTGGCATTTATGTGACTATTTAATCTTTTAACAATGTTAGATCTGTTTTAGCTGGCTCTCAGATGACCATAACAATAATAGTTACAGCACCAGGATTTGTAAAGTGCTTCCTATGTGCCAGGCACGACATTAAGTCCTCTCCATAACATACCTCATTTGATCCTCACAATTACTTCATGAAGATGCATCACTATCATCATCTTCTTGTTAGAAATAAAAGTACTCAGGCAGAGAGAGGGTAGTATTATTTAGGTAACATATACAGCAGTGGGCAAGAAGAGGAGCTGGAATTTGAACCTGGGTATTCAGGCTCTGGAGCCCTGACCAGGAAGCTCACCTGGCTGTCTGGCTCCTTGGCTCCTCATTAGTCCTGCAGTTTGGGGCAAGTTAAAAAACCATCAGGAAACAGATTCTTGATCTATAGAGCAAATACTCTTGACTTCGTGATCAGCTTGCTAAGAAGACCGAGTAAGAAAAGCACATGGAAAAAACTATGTACACATTTAAGAAATATGCAAATAAATAAGATTATTATAATGGCATTAACACATTCTAAAGATCATGTCTATATATGGCCATTTCAATGAATAATTTCACAAAAAAATCACATCTCTTAATAAGTTGGACCTCTGCAAAGTGGGACATCACATGCATTATAATATTGGGGTGATTTTCACATTTATATTGTTGCTGATTATACAAGTAATTTTGAACTTTAGAGGAAAAGTTGTTCAAACAATACTGCATTCTGTTCCAGAGTAGCATGTTTAAATAATATTTATGGAATCATATTTATTGTATGTTATTATTTTTATTAATATTGAATTGCTTTCTGATGCCCTTTGGTACCACTTTGGTGGGCAAGGAGAGGACTGACAATTATAAAAAGAAAAGAAATGAATGTAATATTCCTGTCTGTAGCCAGTAAAATGAGGTACATAGTTGATAATTATTGTAGAAATGTTTTCAGTGTAAGTAGATGGTTTAAGCATTTAAAAATTACTCTCTAAATGATGCAACTTGAACCCACCTTACACAGTAGCAGAAATTCTGATACTGAGTCAAATCCCAATTCTTGTTTCCCCTGAGCAGATACAACTGCAAAATAGAATATTTTGAGGATGAACACCTAGCACAAAATGTCCCTCTAAAATTTACATTCGTCATTTTAAAATATGTGATTTTTTTAAAGTACAGATATTTGACCCATACAGTACATATTTTATATTCCTTTGAATATTTATGGACATATACTTTAGTAGTTTTTATGTTCCCTCACTTCATTTCCCTAAAAAGGACAGGTGCGGTTGCTCGCCTATATGCATGTGTGTGCATCTGAATGTGTGAAAACGCAGTTTAGGGATTACAATTTAGTCAAGGTCATAAGTGACCTGACATGCCCTTGAACATGCTGTTTATAATTGCTGTGGTTAGTTTTCCTTCTCACTGTTTTTACCTATAATGTCAAAACACAATTATATGGAGTTGGTATGTTCACTAATAGCAGTTTATCTCTGCATGGTTTATAGACAGAGTCAAAAGCCAACAACTATAATTACATCCATGTTTCTAACTTAGCAGTGAGCTAGAAAAGTGTGGTTGAAGTATGCTGTGGGTATAGTGCAGCCAGTAGGAATTATAGGGTAAAGTCATTGCTTTGCATTCTTTTGGTTTTACAATAATTGTTACTTTAATTTTGTTTTCTGGATTTTACCACTGTCTGTTGTGTTTATATGACCACATAAAGAGCGGTTGGGTTGCGTGTCTCTGCACTCTATTTTTCTTCTGCTTGCCTTCCTCTATAAATGTACTAGCTCTCCTTTTGCTTTCTTCTGACTCAGCAGACAGTACATTACAGTTACTAGTTTTCTGAAGCAGCCTGATATTCATGCTCTATGGAACCCATAAGACTTCTACTATTTGCATTATATCTTTAATTGGATAATTATGGGAACCGTGTTGAACTGTTAACAACTGTCAAGCCTTTGATTAATCTTTTGAATGTTCATTGGCCTGGTTCAAGTTAGCAACCACAATACAGAGTTTCGTTTTGTTTTGCTTTTTTTCGGTTTTGCTTTTGTTGCTCTTCTCATGATTATTCAAGAGCGTAAAAATGATTGTTCTAGAAAAATATCTTTAATTTCCCATTTCAGCTCACCTCATATATAGTAGCAGAAAGAAGCAGTGCAATTTGTGGATTTTGCATTAATTTGTTTTGCATATGAATAAATTGTTTTTCAGTTTAATAAATTTCCAGAAACATTATAAGAATGCCTTCCTATATTTTTAATGAGCTCAATGATATAAAATAGAAAAGAGAGTCTTTACTTTTGAAATAATATTGCTTTGAGCCCATATTTTAGAAGAGGTAATATGGAAACACCATAAATTTGAAGAATATTTGATATTCAACCATTGAACTAGGAATGAGTAATATAGAAAGTCATTCTTTCACCTAGGTATGCTCACTTCATTTGAGTCTTATGTGACAGGAATTGGACATTGTAATTAGTATAGCAGAAAATACCATTCAACCATAAGTAACTCTCAGGCACCCTTAAAATTTTTTGTCTGTTCCACTTTAAGTACATGTCAGTATGCTTGTGACACGAAAAAATATTCGCTTTGCCTTTAGTGATCTTGCTACATATATTTATGATATTTGGCCTAACAATGTAGTTTTGGGTTTTTGTGTGCTTGTATTTTAGTATTGGATAGAGAAAACAGGTCAGGGTTATAGTGAAAAAGTTGGATGAATAAATGAATATTTGCAAATCTTACAGTGTTTACATGAATGCCAGAAAGATTTACAGAGACTTGATATACTATATTTGGTCAATCTTTGTATTTTCATTATATATGTGGCGACTCAGTTTTATTAGAGTATTTACTGAGAAATATCAGACTTCTTTCTGTGTCACACATTTCAGTGTAGGATCTTGGATGGCACTATATCCTTGAGATTCAGGCTTTTTTACATATTCTTTTTTAGCTACCCAAATGACACTTAAATAGTTTCTCATTGTAGAAGTTCAAATAAGTGAAGCTACAATTCTTCTGGTCAATTTTCTGTAAATTGGGTCTGTAACTCTTCCAGGCCTTCTATGATTCAGGAGATTAAAAAAAAAAGCCTGTTTTGCTGTTTATTCAGGAGACTGTTTTATTGTTCACAGAAGAGATGTATCCTCCAAAGAGCTATGATGCCTCCTACGTGTTCACCCTAGGCTGTTTTCTGGGTCCCCCCCTTTCCTAACCATGTTATAAAAATGTTACTCTCACTTCTTTAAGACATGTTATATATTGAATACTGACCACAGGAGTGATGTTGTAGGAAATAGTGTCTCATATCTAGTTTTAAAATAAAGAAAACAGGTGCACAAGGGGAGGGATGACTGAAGTATTAAAACTGGTTAGGTAGGGTAGGTTTTACTTAGAAGGTGACATCTGAGTACATATTTTGATGAGGAAGGTGAATATCAGTACTCTTACATATCTGGAGTATGTGTGTGTGTGTATGTGTGTTTATTCATGCATGTACACACACACACACATGCATTCAGCTCTTCCTTACCTCGACCCTATGAGGCAAGTTCTGTTATCTCCTTTTCACATGTGAAACAAAATGGTTAAATAATCTGTCCAAAGTCATATAACGAGTGAGTGGTGGAATCAGGATTTGGACATAGGCAATTTTGTTAGACGATTATTTTAGATCAGCTCTTAAGCTGGTTTAGTGAGGTTAATCCAAGATAGCAATAACCTCCTTAGCAGACTTTTACCAAACTAGGATTCAGATTAATTTCTCTTCCTGGAAAATAAAATATTGGATTCTACCTGTCATTTCCAAAGCATCTTTTTTGAAGTACCAACTTGGATCAAGTTAATAGGATTGGGATGGGCACTTCAGCAGCTAGTAAAGCAATCTTGCTACTTACATTGAAAATGTGTTTTGGTACTTTAATCAAATGCACAAAAGATGTAGGGGAAGAAGTATTGTTTTAGATGAGGAATATGTAAAAGGAATCTCATTCTCATCTCTTGAGTTGGCATTATTTTTATAAGACCAGTGTTTATAGTTGGGAGCTTTATGGTAATTCTGCCTTCCACTGAAGTTCAAGGTCTCTTCAGCCAGCTCTTTATAGGATAACGAACTAGAGGAAGAGTATGAAAGGAGTGTGTTGTAGAAGCAAGTTCAGATTTGATGCAGAACATGTTGTAGCCCTTAAATATTCATCCAGGAAAATTTCTTACATCTGTTGAGTTTTGGATGAGCAGCTTACATCACACTAAATTTATATTTTGTTCACTGAAGTAATTTATTTCAATCCTTGCTGCCTCAAAACTCTTTCCTTGATGATGCATCCTGAAGCCCTTTGACCTGCCTTCTCCATGGAGACGGTCTGATCATGGTTAAGCCTTAGCTTCCCCTTAGATGGGGTTTCAATGAGCTCTTACTCTTAGCAATCAAATTTTAGGTGAAATGTTTGTGTGAAAGGTAATGGGAAGGTGATACAACTTTGAGAATATAGTTATTGGCACGGAAAATAGGACTCAGAGTTTTCAGGCATAATACATCGTGGTGATAAGTAGATATAATATTCTATTATCACAGAAATATAGGCTGTGATGGGAAGACCTGGCTTCCATTTTTGGTTCCATTATCAGTTTCAGAGGCTTTAGGCTTCAGTTTCACCCTCTGTAAGATGATGCCTTCCCTCTCTCTATGTCTACACAGTTGATCCCTGAATAACACGGGTTTGAACTGCATGGGTCCACTTGTATGCAGATTTTTTTCAACAAATATATTGGAATATTTTTTTTGAGATTTGTGACACTTGGAAAACACATTTTCTTTTCTCTAGCTTATGTTATTGTAAGAATACAGTATATAATACATATAATGCATGAAATATGTATTATTTGATTGTTAATGTTTTCAGTAAAGCTTCTAGTCACCAGTAGGCTATTAGTAGTTGTTTTTTTTGGAGTAGTCAAAAGTTATACACGCATTTTTGACTGCTCAGGGGGTTGGTGTCCCTAATCCCTATATTGTTCAAGGGTCAACTGTATATATGTATATATGTATATGTATATACACACAAATACATAATATACATACACATACATGCTTTCATATATATATACATACTATATATAATATGTGTGTGTAAATATATATAGAGGTATATATTTATTTTTTTCTATCCTTTCTCAGGAAATAAAAAATTCATGAAAATATGAAATGAAAAATGAGTTCTTAACACCTTGCTTAAGATGTAGCACTGATAATGCTTCTGTATTGAGTTTGTTTTGGATTTTTTACCTCACCTTAGATGTTTTGCTGAAAAGGCCCTGAAGTTAGTAAATGCATTTCCCCCCCTCCAGGTACCTATAGTTTGTAAGCAGAACACACTGCTGCTGGAAAAGCCAAGGGACAAATGTGATTAGCTTCATACCCAGACTGGAGATACTTTCTCTCAGCCCTAGTTTTTCACTTTTCCAGAGAAGGTCACTATTTATGAATCACGCTGGGGTTAAAGGTTTAAATTCCCTACAACACACCCAAACACCGCACCTTAGTAACTCCCCTCACCGGGTCCCACCCCAGTCCCCACCCCTTCATTTTGCACATGCTGCTCACTAATACCCAGATTTAAATGTTCTAGGCTGTGTCCATGCCGAGGCTCATGCCTTTTCTTTCCTTGGCCATTGAGACAATCAGAGGGGATATGCAGATCTTCCTTTTCTATAGTGTTTGTTGATTTCTACTTATGTTTTAGACCATTGGACTGTCCAATTTTGGGATCTAGTATAAGACTTCGATTGAACGTATGTATCTTGTTAGCAATGTTATGACAAATAGCAGCAGCTGTATAAACTAATCTTTCTGTAGCTTCACACGGGGACTCAAGTAACAATGGACCACTGTCAGCATATAATCCTTTTTACCTCTTGGTTCCTGTGAACTTTTCTATTGGACATCAGGCTTATTCTTATGCACAAACATAAGAAAATGTCAAATACTACAAGTTATTTGAATCTCCCTTGGTGTTCTGTAAAGTGATCTGGAGAGAGGCTGGCAATTATAATGATTACTTTATTGGCCCTGATTAGGAAAGACATACTCATAATCAGGATGCTTATGACAGAATTTGGGATTAACTTTGTTTTGGAATTATTTCTGAATTTAGCACCAAAGTTCATGGTTTTAAGAAGTTGACCTCTGAAGTTAAAAGTGACAATGGTTTGAAGCAGGGCAAGAAGACTGCTTTCCCCAGAAGCAGTCACAGGAGAGACAAATCTTTGTGAGCACTGTCGTGTAGCAGTTTACTTTTGTGTATGATGATTTCAAGGCATGAGAAACACAGACATCTCAAGTGACCTTTTACCTTTTTAGGTAATTGCTGTCTTTGTTTCTTTGTCAGAAAAACAGGGGCACATTTGATGTTCAAGTACTATGGGGAACTTGGAAAAGCAGAGTTATAGCCTTAGAATAACAATGAACAAAAGTTCAGGTTCCAGTTTAAATATACTTGACATTTGAACCCCTTGTTTGAAGGTCTATCTGCAGAGGACATCTGAAATTCCTTTGGCTTCTAATCTATGGCAAGTGAACTAGAATGGATGACAAAGAGGTATAAAGATAGAGCTCAAACAAGTTGTTGTTAATTCTTTCTTTCACCTAAGAGGACTAATGAAAAGCTTAAATTACTAAATTCAGACTAGACCATTGTCGCTACTTGCCAAACAGTACGTTCTTGTGCGTCTGTCTAATCCATATTTGAAAGCCACAAACAGAAGCACATAATTTGGCAAAACACCAAAAACATGCCTCGGCACACTTCTGGAAATTCTTCCAAATGACTTACTGATTCAAAAATTTGTGTGTGTGTGTGTGTGTGTGTGTGTGCGCGCGCGCGCGCGCGCGCGTGCTTGCGCATGCATGCGTGCATGCGTGTGCATGTGCGTGCACATTTGTATTGCTTGGAGATGCTTAAAATAAATTCTACCAGCAAACCATGTGTATTATACTTGCTTGGAGGATTTGAGAACTTTTTTTTTAAAATTCCAAATTGTGAAATCAAAAAAATAAAAGATGTTTAATGGGCAGTTACTTTCTCTTTTATTTTCAAGATAGGTGCAAATTTGTTACTGAAACTCCCGCAGAAACAACATATGAAACTGTCTATCCTTTAAGAAGGTTAAAATATCCTGTTTCTCAATGTGTTTTGGAGTTTTTTTGATTTGTTTTACAGATGGATCACAAATAGTAACTTATCACAAGAAAAAAATTCTTCATAGCACCAGAAAGAAATTTCGTTGGTAAGGCATTTTTCCCTGAGCTTTTCACAAAAGTCTTTTTCGTTGCCAGGTTTCTGCCTAATGTAGAAATAATGTTCCTTCCAAAACACATAATCAGAATTCAGTTTCGAATACTTGGAGATATTTAGAAGATAACTACCCAAAGCTGTATTAACAAGACTGATGTGGAAGACAAAGGATCCATACAGTGTCTCTGGTGTGGTCCACTTTCCCTTGCAAGGATATATTTTTTTAAAGTCAGGTGCTTTTTTGTGTAGTATTTTATTTAAACATTCTAACTTCATTTACATGATATCATTTACATGTAATATCATTACATGATAGGTATTACCATTCCTCATTTAAAGATGAGGAAATTAGAGCTCCAAGGGTTTAAATAAGGTGTCCAAGGCTAGGAAGTTGCAAAGGCAGGATTAATCCAAAGCCTATTTGACTCCACAGATGGACGTAGTACCTTCCAGCCTTCTCTGAGGAAGCTAAATATTATGAATCTACCCCCTTTCAGTCACCCATCTCTCTTCCATCCCTTGACTTGCAAGCTATACTGCTCTGAAGGTAATTGCATGTAGATTATGTTAATGTATTTCCTTATTAAGGGGTTTAAATGATACTTTATATTTGTAAATTACTTAGCACTTTCATCTTTTGTTTACAGTATCTTATTTAATATTTATCTTAATTGCATGAGATAGTGTTCCCATTTCACAGCTGAAAACCATTAAGTAATTCACCCAATAGATAGTTAAAGAGCTGGGGCTTAAGTATAGGATCTTTCCCCAACTGCTTTTTCCATTGCATTTTAAATGCCTCATATCCAAATAAAATCCATGCTTGGCTCTCTGCCTTATTCTCAGAAATCAAGTATTGTAAGCCTTGAACTCTTTGGCCTGATTTTTAAAAATGGATCTGCAGTATCTAACCATGTTATTCTTAGTGAGCATCGTCTCACATTACAGGTGCAAATTGGCAACTGGTTAAGCTGTCTAATGCATTTGAGAGATTCTTCGTTTTTGGTTATGAGTAAGAAGCTTTTTTTATTTTCTCTTCCTAGTTTCGAGGAAGTTTGTGGTATACTGGTAGGGATTTGTGCATCAACAACTTTTAGTCTTTTGGTTTCATTAGGCATATCAGGATTAGATAGATTAAGGTCACTGAATTCACACAAATGTAAAAAAACAGAAAAAGGATGGGGAAAGGAAGGGAAGTAGTAGTTAGTTTTCATGGCTTTATCTATTAGTAGAGCCATTTGAAAATTACTCCAGGAATATAGTGTATTTCCTCTCCTTTTGCGGTCTTAGTTTTGCATCGGTTCCTTAGTATATAGTGTAGGGTAGTATCACACTCGTGTCCCTTCAGGTTAATGTGCACAACGAGGAAATTAAGATGGTGAGAACTTCAACCCTAGTGTGTAATAGAGTTTTCACTTGTATACACAGTCATTATTCTTCAAGGTAATGCTGGTGAATGAATGACTCAGAAAGTAGTCATGAGCATCTCCCTGGCTTGGCAGGGTGTCCTTACCATGGTGCCATCTACTTTCTCTCCACCATTTGCTCTAACTGCACTGACAGCTCTTTATTTTTTCTCTCACTATGACTTTGAGACTGACAGTTGCCAAAACCCCCAAACCATTAGACATTTAAGTGTGTTGCATGATTAAAGGAGGTGGATGTTGTTTGAGAAAGAAGTTGACGTGAGATAACCAGAAAGGTAATGAACTGGATTATTCATTTCAATGTGTGACACAGAGAATTCTCGGAGCCTGATGAATGCAGAGAGGTGATCTTGGCCCAGTCCGCAGAACACCCTCATCAGAGGCATCACGAACAGCAAGGGTCTATCACTGCAGAGGGAGGCCCTTGCAGAGACTGAGGTGTGGACAAATTAAGAACTTTTATTGATGGTTCATCCGCTGGATTTTATCATTGATTGTATCAGATTAATGGTCTGGGACAGTTGATTTGACTTTCTCATGAAATAAATCAACTAAAAAACAAACCTCACTGTCTCTTGTTTGTTTCCTAAGCTATGTTTTCAAAGTCAACTGCCATGGTACAGTTGACTTTCTCAAGAAGTCAGTTAATTTAGCTAAAAAAGCAAACATGACTCTACCACCTCTTGTCCTGTGCTTAAGCAATGTTTCTAAAAGATTACTATCCTTCAGCATGCTGGGAGAAGGGAGGAGGCCCCAGTCTTTAATTTTTGAATTTTAGCCTATTCAGACTTAATTCTTGTGTCTCATACTGAATACTTGTTCTAGAGAAATATGATCCCAGGAATGCTGGTGATTTGCTGTTTTAAAATGGTGCTATGTTTTAGGTTTCTGTTCAAATCTAAGATTTCAGAAGAGTCAGTAACTGCAAATAATCTAAAAGGGGAAGAGTGAAGAATGCTTCTAACTTCCCTTTGAAATGAATAGCTCTGCCAGAGCAGCAGCTATTAGAACAACAAAAACGACAATGAAAAGCTGCTCAGCTCAGCACACAGAGGTAAATTTACTTACATCAGACTGAAAAATGAGGGCTGGGCTTTGAAAAGACATCCCTTCTGACTAGAGGGAAGCTTGTGATTTTGGCATGGCTGCAGCCTGCCTAAGCCCCTGAGAAATTCTGAAAAACATTACAGAAGACTGTTCTTAATATTAATGGATGTCTTCCTGTGTGTGTGTGTGTGTGTGTGTGTGTGTGTGTGTAAGAAGAATGCCAGAGAAAGAAGGGAGAGAGAATGAGAGAAGAAAGGATTACTTAGGATAAAGAACTACCAGTGAAAATGTCTAGTTTTTGAAAAATAATTTGCATCTGTCCACTTCTACTCTTCAACCGATAGGGTATTTGTCAAGATGATATTTAGAGGAACATTGGTTATTTAGACACTTTAAGTTAGCCTTGCATTATCATGGCCCTCTTAACAAACTCTTCTTAAAATACTTGGTTTGTAGATAATGAGGCTCACTGATAGGATCTCAAATCATGGTTTTATCAGTTACATGACATCAGAGGTGAAAAAAGGCTTGTTTCCCTGGGGCTCATCGTGGTGAGTGTCACATCATGTTGTACTATGGTGAACAGTTTCAGGGGCACCAAAAGCATGCAGCCCTGCTTCTTGGGAGGGGACTTTTCCTTTGCAGCTCAGCTTCAGGAAACGTGAACATTTGTGTTTTCAAGACCACATACCATTGGGAAGGAAGTACGGGTGGAGATGTGTGCTGAGATTAAGTGGATATGAGAATCTCTGTACCGTGTATGATCTGGGAGCTGCTGAATTTTATGTAGCCCTCTTTCTGGCATGTCTTTAGAATTTTCATTCAGATTGACAATAATACTGGTACTTGTGAGGATATTTTTCCCAAAGTAAATGTATGGACTTTTCTAGGTTTGGACAGACAGACTAGCATGGTATAACTTGTATATGCATGTGTCTCAGGAGACACACACACACAAATCTGTTGCTGGATCGTCCACAGTTGTATTTCTTTGGAATGTAGAACTGTTACCTATAATGATAAAGGGATTTAGTAATTGTGGGAACCAGTTGTTAAAAAGCAACTTAAAGGCGTTTTTCAGGAGGGAAGCATTCCCTCCTCACAGCCCTGACTCGGGCCCTGGCCCGTGTTGCCTTAAAGGATGTAAGGCTTAGTCCAGTTCGACATGTGGAGAGTAATGCAGATAAACAGAGAAGCCAATTTTTTTTTCAGAATTGATCATGTAGAAAGAAACAGAAAATTCACCTACTTAAAAAGAGTGCCTTGATTTGCTGTGGAGTTTAAAACTGGGAACATGTTTTCCCAGATGTGGAAGAGCTCTGTCTCGTTGGTTAGTTAATGAGTGATCTCCCGGCCTGCTGCAGCTCTCCGGCCCGCTCCGGCTGTGCATGTTTTCCTGACATAGGACTGACATTCTCAGTATAATCTTAATTCATTTTTAGTCTGGACTGATTATTCTGATTTGGCAAAGTAGAGTGTCAGGATTGCCATTGTTATGTTTGCTCTGGATTTATATCTGAAGTTGAGGTTAAGTAACACATTTACATAAATCAACTCTGTCTCTGATACAAAATTGTTTTACTAAGGGAAAAAAACTAATTGTATTGCTTCCTGAGGTTTGCTTTCATTTTATATTAAGCCTCAAAGGATTTTTAAATTTAACAGGTTCTGTGTTAAAATTATATAAAATCTTGAAAATATTTTATGTAATTTTCGCTTCTATAAAACAGAATGAAAAATTTTATTTGCAAGAACTGGTTATAGCTGGGATGACTTCCCTGGAGGTAGAATATAAAACGTAGTAGGCTGATGTCATTTAGCAAAATAGTAATATGCTTTTAAAGAAGGAGTCTGCTCATCTGATTGGCAGAACGAGGACTCCAAAAGAATAGGAAATTTCTTTTAATAATAAAGATATTGCGGAAAGGAAAAGAGGCTTTAAATTTATAGTTGCCAATATTTGAGTAGGAGTATTTTTTAAAATAATGTAATTTATTGTAATTCATGCAAATGTACTTTTTGAAATTGCTTTATTTTTCAGTAATAGCAAGGAAAATGTCATGGCTATTTGGATGGGTCATCATGGATTCATTAATGTTCTATTTAAAACAAATTGACTTGTATTTACTTCTAAATGTTGATTAAGAAACATCCAAAAGTTTGGGGATATTTTAGAATATACCTCATAGCTGCAAATGCTAGAAATATATGAAAAGAGTAAGAGATTGGTAGCTATTTTAAGTTTATTGAAAACATGTAATGAAAACTTACTTCTCTCAGTGCTATGAGATATTAGCAAAACAGTACTGACTATGAGATATTATGTTAAATGTCTGGCTTTTAAATGTGCTACTTTTTGTCTACTCAACAGAATTTTGCCTTTTAACAATGCTATTTTTATGCACTCATAAAACTAGGGAATGCTAAATAACTTCATAACAAGATTTTATTTTCATCTGTAAGATATTTTCTTCCTAGACTGTTATTAGCATTGCCACAATATCCTTTACCTAGTGGTGGCAGGGGTGGGCAGGGATCCTCTGTTCTGGGGCTTTGCAAGTAAATTTAAGATGGACCAAATGACATGGGGTCACATTCATTATGAACAGCATGTTTTCCTGTGCAGGATGTCTTGGTACAGGGTTTTGATTTGTTTAAAGAAATTATTACTGACTCTTTAAGTGTTTTCCTGAGGTTCCATATCCCTTGACTTAATTTCATTTTGCTCCATTTGACAAAAGTGCGGCTGTCTGGCCGACCATTCATTCCTCCTCGCAGGTTCACTTGGACAGATAGGATCCTTATTCCCAGTCTCTGAAAGGTGGAAGCATGTGTTTTGTCCAGCTGAGTCTCTTGGTCTGATTTTTTTTCCTGGTCCTAATACATGTTTATTCGTACAAGTGACAAATCTGCAGTCGTGTTTTCTTTCTGAGTTATAATGACTCAGATGTCATAATTAATTTGATGAGCAGGTGGGGGTTATTAGCCTTGTGCTTCACTTGCTAATAGCTGCACAGTTTTTCTAAAGTACTCTTTCAACTAAGGAGGCATTTCTTCACATAGAATAAACAGTACAGCACAAAAGCCTCAGTTAGATAACTATCCGTGGGCTTGAAAAGCTGCCAAGCAGATGTTGTTATTGGAGCTGGCCCAGGCGAGATTGGGCAAGGCAGATGCTCGTGGGGAGGGGGGAGGAGAAGGGGGAGGAGATGTAGGAGAGCAGAGGTTGAGGGGAGAGAGGGAGGTTCCACAGGCCTCTGATGCTTTCTTTGCAGGGGTTGGGCCAGATTGTGTTGGGGTGGGAGTTGTCTTCTCCTGAGCCACCTCCATGGTTGGGGCCTCCGGTTGGTCCCGTGAAATGTACATAAATGAGATAGGGTGGGGGGGACCCTCTCTAAATATCCACATGGGAACAAATCTGAGTGTTCATCCAGCACTCTGAGACTTCTGGTTTGCATTAGGGCGGCTGTGTGCAATTTTTGAAGGGCTTATGGAGACTGCTTCATACCTACCCACATATGTAATGGACATGACGGCCTTGACATTTACCAGAACTCAGAGGTTCTGCTTTATTGCTATAAATTAGGTTGTGCAAATTTAAGACAAAATGCTGTTTTGTTTCCTGTCACCTTACTATATAATATTTTTCTGAGTGTTCCTCACTCTTTATTAAAATGTTGCAAAGTAACAGCATACTTGTAAAAATTAAAATCAATCTTGGAACACATCAGATTTGTATAAGGTAAACATATGAAAGGTTTAATCTAAGTTGATCTTGTTTCTGTCTTCTGCCTTTTGTGTGTGTGTGTGTGTGTGTGTGTGTGTGTGTGTGTGTGTGTGATCTAAGGCTTTTTAAAACTCATCTCTCACTCCCCTTTACTAGATTAAATTCTGTAATCTCATTTTTCTTTGAGCTGATCTCAAGCCAATGGTCTGGGGATTTTATAGCCAAGGGATAATTTTTGATAATGGGCTATTAAAACACTTGCAGCTCCTGTCCTGTCTTTCAAATTAGTGTGTGCACAGATTGTCTTTCTGGGGAAAAAGTCTTTCTCTTGGCAATAAGCAACTGATAATGTTTTACAAGCAGCATAAAAGCTTCCTGTAATGCTTATATGAAAAACGTAGGTAAATAATAAATGATAAATAACTATGGTAACTGTACAGTGGCATCAGCAACTCTGTCCAGGATTTTTGTTTTATTTTTTGGAGAAAAAGTCTTGTTTTCCCTGTTCAGACAGATTTAGTGTGTTCTGACAACAGGGTCATCTAACAGTTTCCTTAACGATGGAAGTACAGTGGCTTGAGACAGCTGTGTGAGGTCACGTAACTTTCATTGTTGTTTATAGTGTGCTTATTAATAGGTTAAAATGAATAACTCACTGGACAGAGGTCAGGTAGCACCTGTATAAATAAGAATTTGCCCTTCCAAAATATGTAATGTAAAATTAATGTACATGGCTTGTCACTTTGTTTTCTTATTCAGTTGAACTTCCTTTCCTTTTTTGGTTTTCTGAGGTATGATTAAAGTAAAAATTACAAGTTCTGAGAAGGCAAACAAATTTGTTTCCCAATATTCTGTTTGAGTGTAACTGAGATTTTGTTAGTTTAAGATTAAAGGCAATAGCGGCTGATTAGAGAAGGTATCTGAGTCTATGTCCTACTCATTTTTCACAAGAAAATAATTGGGCATGTATGCATATCTAGTAACATAAAGCCGCAAATTGTGAAACCAAAGTGACATGAACTGTGCTGAGGGTCAGCATGAATGCTTTTCTTTTTCACATGTAAAATTAGGCTTCAGACATATCATGTGTGACATGCAGTGCTGCCATGAGTGCAGATGGTAAGAACACACGTCTCAATGCCATTCTCTTAGCCTGTATGCTTTATTGCTCAATAGCCTGAAAGATGCATATAGATGAATTCATTCACTGCCCTCTCTGTTGACTGGTAGTGCTTTTGGAAATAGTGTGGTAATTTGACAGACTGAGACTTGGTAGGGGAGCGGTGCTGCAAATAATGAAGAAATAGTATAATTATGGTTCTGAACTTGTACTTAGAGTTATAAGACTTCTTCAAATATAAGTTATAAAAGAGAGGGGAAAAATAGTTTCACATCTTATGCAGAATTGGGGAAATCCATGTCTTTTTAGTCAGCAAGTGCTGATGAAAAAGTCCCTGAATCATTTAAAGTCTACACAGAATGAGATATGGTGTTTATATGTGATGACAGCTTAAAAAGTAAAAGGTCAGTCTATGGACAGAGTCTATAAAAGTGTTTTTAATACAGTAGAACACTTCATAATGTGAGTCACTGTTATGAAAAAATATGTATTTGTATACTGGAACTTAAATAATTCTCCTGCAACAGAAGAACTACATGTAACAGTTAGTAATATAACACCATTAGCTAGTAAACTGAACATTCATTTACCTGTAATCTAGTAAATGGTTGTGCTGTACCTAGGCCCTCAACTGTATAAAACTGAAATCCAGGGTAACCACAGTCAATGCCTCTCTCATTCTTCTAATCATGTACATATTTGATTCAATGAACATTTGTTGAGTGCCTGATATATGCCTAGCACTGTGCTAACAGCTGGGGAAATACAAAAGCCCATAAAGTGTTGGTCCCTGTTTTCAAGGAGTTTATAATCTAATAATAGTAATGGATACTGAAACAGAAAACTAACCACCTAAATCACTTAAAACAGACTGTGGGCAAGGCCCTACAGATAGTTACAAAGTGCAGTTGGAGTGCAGAGGAGGGAATTCAGTCATTCACAGGAGTCTAAGGAAGGCTCTTGTTACTCAAAAAATGAGCTTGAAAGATGAGTAGGGTTTCCTTACACAGGGATGTGAGGCATGGAGTTGCTGGAGGCTGGGAATAACACAAGAAAACGTTAGTCATTGGGAATGGGGAGGGCATGTTGGTGGTTGGGGGTCATGATCGGTCAGGGGAAAGGTGAGTGGATGTTAGCTTGGGTAGAGGGAGTGGAGTGAGGGGACGTGTAAGAGACTACGCTGAAAGATTCGATGAAAAGTTTCCAGTGGGTAGCTCTTCAAGTTTTAGATCAGTTATAATTAGATTGTCTTTTAGAAGACAGCTCGGACAGCAAAATGGATCATAGATTGAAGAAGGGAGAAAAAATGGAATTGTAGAGGAGAACATTTTAAGCCAGGCTTTTAAATTTTCATATAAATATTATCTTTGTCTTCTCCATATCTATGGGATACAACATACAAAGATTTAAAATGGAAAACATAGACTACATGCTTACTCATTTCAATAATTCACAAAAATTTCACTGAGCACCTGCTACATGCCAGTGACATATCTGAGGGCTGAGGATACAATAGTGAACAAGTCGGACATGACCTCTGTCTTCAGGGAGCTTACCTTCTGTTAGGGGAGAATGATCAGTCAGATCAACAAATAATCAAGACATTTCAGATCGTGGTAACTGCTATAAGGAATCAAATGGAATGATATGATAAAAGTATAGAGATTAAATGGAGATGGGCTACTGGGGTCTTTGTTAGCTAAGGTCCTCTGGGAAAGCCTTTCTGAGGAAATGAAATACAAGAAGACGAGAAGTAACTTAGGTTTCTAGTCCTTTTGGTATGAATACATGACCTCACTTATGAGTATACTTTGGTTAAAAGTCCCACTGAGGCATTTGTGCCTACAGAGATAACCTTAGAGACAGGTTAACCTTTCATGATTATCAGGAAGCTGTCTATAAGAAGTGTTTGTATTCCTATATAGAACTGTATTTGCATAGTCATGACTTAATCTTAGGTGAGCTTCACTGTAAGTGAAATATTTAAGGAATATTTTATATGTAAAAGATCCACCCGCAGAAGAGCTTTGCTAATTTTACAAGAACTACTTTTCCCTACTATGGTGTTTAAGTGTCCCTTATCCAGCTCCCCAGTGATCTGTTTTTCTGAGAGATCCCTTACAGGCAACAGTGTTGGTGGCATGCCTCCTTTCATGCTGTGATGGGGACTGTGTCGTCAATCTAGGGTTCTTCTTCTCCATGGATGCTAGGAAGCTTAGAGCTTAAGATTTGTGTTCATGTGTCTGTTTTTCTTTGTTTGGATCTGAGGATAGCATGTTCTACTTTTTGTCTGCCTCTATCACTTGGATTCTGTGTTTTCATTAGTGGATTATTGAAGCTTTTGATTATGAAGTATCAAGTCATTATTTGATATCAAGAATCAATAAGTCAATAAAAATTAGTCTTCAAATTTGATGCTTAGGATCAGGCTGAGAACAGAATGGATGATTCTGGAGCTACTGAGGAAAAAGAACTTGCTGATGGGCAGGCATGAAGGGTGAGGAACAGGGGGAAGATGATGACAGTCCTGGGTGTAAATAGCTGAGGCTGTGCCCCAAAACGGCCAGTATCAGAGGAAGAATGGGGCTGAGGAGAGGGTAAGACTTGGATTTTAGCAAGCAGTTGGTCACATGCCCTGCTGAAATGATGAACAGTCGATTGCAAAGAGTGTTTAGAGCACAAGAAGAGGGTTATGATTAGGAATACAGATTTGAGTGTAATTGAAGACTTGAAGTAAATGGACCTGTCAAGGAGGGATTGTTTCTAGAGAAGATCTGAGGGCTGCAGATGGATCCTTGAGGGAGGTCTACAGAGAGTGACTGAGGGGGAGGACCCCACATCTTCCAGCCCTCAGGACCTTTGTGCGCCGTCAGCACACTGACTCCCAATCCTCATCCTTCAGCTGCTAGTTTTGATTCTTCCTTCTGTGCCCATCTGAGACATTCTGCTTTGCAGTAAGCTGGGCGCCCTTGTCTGAAATGGTCGCTCTCCTGTGGGCTCTTACAGCTCCTTGTACTTCCCCGTTGCAGGACTTACCACATCGTATTGTAGTTGCTCACCTAGTCCTCCCCGCTACATTGTAAACTCATTAACAAATCTATCTTTGGCATCTAGCTTAATGCCTGCTACATCGCTGGCGCTCAGTACACATTTGTTTAGTCAATAAACTAACTAGAAGGAGTCATCCTACAAGTGAGAGAATTGCTGTCTGGGAGATGTCAGAGGAAGACAGATGAGTATCTAAAGAGAGGGATGCAATGGTGTTCATAACAGAATGCCATGGCCTGGGTGGCTTACATGAGAAATTTACTTCTCACAGTTCTGGAAGTTGGGAAGTCCAAGATCAGGGTGTTGGCAAAGTTGGTTTCATTCTGAGGCCTCTTCTTTTGGCATTTAGATGGCTGCCTTCTCACCGTGTCCTCATATGGCAAAGAGAGAGAGAGAGCAGGCTAGCTCTCCAAAGTCTCTTCTTAAAAGAACACTAATCCTATCAGATCAGGGCCCCACTCTTATTACCTCATTTAATTTTAATTAGCTCCATAGAGGCTAATTATATTATTTCCAAATATAATCATATTGGGGGGCAGCATTCAACATATGAATTGGGGGTAGAGGGGAAACAAACATTAAGTCTGTAGCACCTCTCTCCCTGCTGATTATGTTTATGGTTTGTAGAGAAATGATAGATAATGATAGATAGATAGATAGATAGATAGATAGATAGATAGATAGATAGATAGACAGATGATAGATAAATAGATAGATAGATAGATAGATAGATAGATAGATAGATAGATAGGTAGACAGACAGACTGACCGACCAATCGATAGCTGTTCCTAGCTGCAGGTATGGTAGAATGTTCAGTCCACAGTGGGAAGCATCTACCTTTGCTCTGAATGCTGAACCTAAGGATGTGGCTGGGATGCAGATATACCTGTCCAAAACCAATCAGTTCTGACCTAGTAATTCTCACGACTGACCTTACAGAGCTTCTTGTGTTATTCACTAAATCTGTCATTTTTACTCACTGAGCACTATTGATAATGACCAAATGTCCTCAGGCTGCAGCCTGAAAAGGAGTTTTATGATAGAAGGGTGTTAAGCACATGAGTGTGTCAGGGACAGAATTTATTGAATCTGACTTATTTTAAAATTAGATGATTATCTGCTTAGTGCTATGGGTGTGGCTTTGCCTTAGGTGGGGGAATAGCCCAGATTTCCTTTCAAGTTTCTTATTGGCCCTAACATTCTCTGAGTGGAATGTAAAAATTCACCTTTTTCATGTTTGGAATTGTTTCCCATTCTCTCTCCTAGAAATATAGTCTGGTGAAAATTAGATCCAGGAAAGAGCATCTGTATAATTGCTGTAGAAGATGTAGCAGAACAGAGCCAAGTTATCTGTCTTATCATATAATGGATAATTCTCAGATACATAAAATCTCATCATTGGCTATGTTTACTTTCCTGAAGAAACCACAGGATATGTCTTTTTCTCACTGAACTGCTCAAAGGTACACAGACGGTAGGGGTTCCTTTGGTTTCTCTATTTTGATAACATTATTTAATCTCTGAGTCATTTTATTTATTCCTGCAATATTACTTATTGGGTATATACTTTTGAATTAAAAAAAAATGACCTATGTATAGAAATAACCCTCCCTGGATATGAGTGGTTGTTCACTGGGTGGACAGAGAAGGTAAGAGTGTGTAGCAGACCACCTCACCTAAGTAGCAGAGAGGGAGGAATAAAGCATTTGATTTTTTGAAATATAACATCTAGCATAAGTAGGAATATCTATTGGCTTTTCTCTTTTGGTCAGTTTTAAATGGGCACTTCTATATTTCTGTAATATTCACTGGGAAATTTGGTCCTGTAGGCTGGAAGTCTGGGTTAGGGCAAGAGCTTTGAAGTTTGTCTTCTTGTTTCCTTTGTACATTAAAACAAAGCAAAACAAAACTCTACTCCCTTTAGTATATTTGACAACCATGGAGTATGTTCTACCCTGTGCCAGCAAAAGCATTCCTTCTCACTTGAACTAGGAGATTTTCAGGGTTGTTGTTTTCTTCTCCAGCATGTTTTAGGGGACATAGACATGGCACAAGAGCAATAATAATTTCTGTGGGGGTCCTGCCAGACCCTGAACATAAGCCCTGATATTTGGGGTCAGGGATTGCCCCCTTTGCTTTCACTTTTCCTGAAGAGGCTACTCCATGTGTTAGGGGCTCACTTTCCCTCTTGCTGGTCCTAAGCATTTCGGTCATGAACTTGATAGTGTAGGTCTGTAATTGTTCTTCATAATGAATATATAACACAAATTCTTTGGGTGATTTGAGCTGCAAATATGAAGAATCTGGGTGGCAAACCTGTGAATGGCAACTCGGACTCAGAGGTCATCAGTGCTGAATTCTGTAGGTATTCGGGGTTTGAGCCAGGCCATTAGGAAAGCTGCATCCAAATTTCCCATTGTTTCCTTATCTTTCTGGAACGAGGTTAGGTTTTTATATTTTTAAACACGGTCTTTTGTCCATAGACAAATATAGGTATAGCAATAGACTTTAAAATAACAGTCATGCCTCATTTTGTCAGAGTAATGAAGGAGAATATTGACAGCGGAAATTCTACAAGAGTTTTTCTTCACAGGCAAGAACTGATGGCAGCCATTAATTCATGAACATCTTCAGTTTGCAGCTTTTGTGAACCAACCTCCTGCCATTCAAAGTGCTGTTGAAACATCCATCTTTAATTAATACATTAAAGCAAAAAACCCACCTTGTTTTACAGTAGTTTATCTAGAGGCTCTACAAAAACGAAATCATGTTACAGGTTCAAACAAAATGCCACAACAATCCACGCTATCAGCCTTTTTCTTTTAGGGGAAATGGGCCAGATGTTTAAACAATATTACAGGCTATGTGCATGCCTCAGTACTTGGAGACCTTGGGAAAGAAATCATGTCTGCACCCCTAGTGTTTCACAGTTTTAGACCCCTGACCTAGAAACATTTAAACAGATGTTTAGTTCAAGGGATTTATATCGACATTGAATATTTTTCCTTTGAAAATGGCTGCTTCTTAAACGGGAACGTTTTACTAGAAAAAGGACCCGAGAAACAGCTACATCTCACAACTTTCTAGTTTCATGTTGAAACTGTTCTGGTGCGGCAGTAACAAAACAAAGAAACCAGCACCTCATCAGCCATTACTGTTCATGTGTGGGAACATCTTTTTTTCTCCCCCTCACAGTCCTGTGAAGGGTGAATACAGACATTCAACAGTCAGAGTTTCTGAAAGGAGAAAAGACCTTGGCAACCCCTATTGATTATGAACAGTTTATCGAGGATAAACTGTGGTTTCTCTTTTCTCATGTCCAATCCTCTTCCCCTTCCTCTCTAGATCTCATTCTGTTCCTTCTTCCAAAAATGGTTCCTCCCACCTTTGATCCCAGTCTATGGAGTTCATTCTATAACTTGGGTCAGTCAGAAATGATGCATTGCATCATAGCTGCCTTTATGAAAGTGTTTATTTCATATCTGAAATGTTTTCATGTGCTTTTGCTCTGCTTTGACTTGCAGAAGGAGAAAGAAAGTAGTTTTACTGGAGGCAAAACAGCCACCTGTGAAAACTAATTGCGTAGGTAGAGGTTTGATGGTATCTCTGGGAGGGATCCAGCAGGAAGAAAGTCAATGTTCTGAATCTACAAGAAAATCACCTGTGTGCCAAAGTGACCATCTTCATCAAAGCCCAGATTGAAATAGCCCAGCAAGTAGGTGGCCTGCCTTTAGGAGGCCTGGGTGGGGAAGGCAGCAAGAAGGAGGAACCAGAGAAGGCAGGCACAGCTCTGCTCGTGAATTGTGTACCTAACGTGAAAAACAACAAATGCAATAGACTCGGCTAGGCCTCCTCATTAAGGGCTGACATGCAGTAGGAATGGGCTATAGTTACTTTCAAACAAACGTTTGAAATATGGCCAATTTGGAGTTCCTTCTTCTTCCCCTCATCAAGTTTCCTTTTCAGTCTTATAGTCTGCTGTCTTGGCTTTTTCCCCCCCTTCTGGATCCCACCAATCTAGTGTGCCCAAGTGTTTCTTGCCATTAAAAGACCAAGATGTGTAGTGACGGAGAGGTGGGAATCAGTGAGGCAGGCTCTCTTTGGGGTCCATCTGTGTAGCTCTCCGAACTGATTGCCCACAAGTTCAGGAGGAGCAGGTCTCCACTGGGGCTGTGCTCTGTAGCCACTCATGAGTGTGCTGCTTCTGTCTGAACACTGAGTAGACAGCAGCTCTGTGAGTGGTCTTCCAGATGCCAGGATCTGAGGGATGCTTCAAGATTCTACATTTTGCTGGTCACTCTAGGTGGAAATCAGTTTTAGTCTTGGTACTAGATGTGCTCGACCAGCACACCTACATGTTACCTTATTCTTGCAGCCAGAAAGGCTTGACGGCATGTATCTGCATGCAAGTGACTTTGCTAAATGGCTGTTTTCCATGGGAAATCAAAACTCTAGAGAGGAGGGAGGGGCAAGTTCCTAGTACTTGAAATACCATGAAATTTGGGGAGACTTGGGGAAAAGTTAGATGATCCTTCCCAGAAAGCAATAAAAATAAATGTTTAGAAAGTGACAAAGGAGTTTTACAAAAGCTGTATAAACTAAGAACAAAGAACTTAAAGAACCTTTACATGATTTGAAAAGGAGGCATTTTTGTTTGGGAGACATTGGACACATTTCTTAATGTCTGGGATGATGTGTGGCCAGTGCTCAGGTGGGTCCTGGGTGCATCTGTGCAGATGATGAGCCCCCAGGAGCAGTGCATTAGGAGACCAGAGGGCTCTCTTGGAGTCTCTGTTGCCTTTAGTCTGGAAAGTCACCGGATCATCTCTGAAGTCCATGGGGTGCCTCCATGCACTCTGACACTGCCCTGCCTGTCCTTCTTCCTGCAGTGACCTGTCGGTTCTTTCAGAGTCTAGTGGAACCTTGCATCTGCTGATGAGAGCACCCCCTCCAGAGGTCCCCACTTTAAACTGCCATCAGAGGCTATACCGTAAAAGTTAAATGCAGACCAAAGTGAATCTCTCCAGAGGCTATATTGGAGGCCTGGTACTCAAATTCAACCTCAGTCAACTGAAATATCTGGTCTTCATCAGTGCCACTGAGATAGAAGATCCTTCCAGCCATAATATATCAAAGTGCCCAGGCCCCCTCTTTCCACGGCCTAATCCAATGGGCCCCCACTTGTGTGTGAAATTTCTCCTCCATCATATGGAACACAGGACTTCCTCCAGCACCATCTACAATCACACCCAGTTTACTTCCACAGCACCTGCGAGCTGAGACCATTCTGACATAGAGTAGACCCTTGGCGTTTATGAGAGATTTGTCCAAGGGTGATCATGAGTTTCTTAACTTACAGGTGTTCCTTTGGAATATAATTTCCTTACTGAGCATGTGCAGTCAGCCAAGAACCACTGCTTCACTCCATCACCTCTTCATTTCCATCACCTTCACAGGCAATTGGTTTTTATTAGTGATCTCTTGTTTTTTAAACAAAGAAACAATGTTATCACTTCATGTGTAACAGTGAACAGAGAGGGAGAGCAACACATTCACTCTGAGATGTAAGCTCTTGACTGGTGGGGTTCATGCAATACCTAAGTGATTCTCTCCAGCTTTGCATGCCTGTGATTCATATTTGTCCTCAGCAAAGCTACAAATTTGATTACAGAACTTTACCTTTCCCTTCGTAGAAAATTCATTGATATTTCATGGACCTCAGAAACACTGGTTTGGGAAAACACTGATACGCTGTATGAGCCCCTAAATGAAGGCTGATCCTAGAAAGAAGGTTCCGTGAAGAGCCACAGACTCTGTTAGCCCCAAGGCTCACTTACAAGTTGAGCAAGTATTTATGTTTGTGTGAATATGCATGTGTACATGTGCATTTATGTCTATTATTATTATAATGTTACCCTGTGACCTGCTTTAATACGAAATGACATCCATACTAATTTGATTTATGAAGCCACAGTGTAAAACTTTTTTAGAAAATTATTTCCGAAATGAGGATGTAATAGAAAAGTAAATAGCTGAAGTAATAGCACTATTTCTCAGAGTAGTTACCCTGTTCATACTGAACTTCCAGTCAAATCTCATTTGGAATGGTTTCCACTGTAAGATATCCAGGGGCAAACTAAAAAAATATATTGCTGGTAGCAGCAGTAGACAGACAACTCATGGGGGCACATAGTAGTGAGATCTCATCAGTCTTCATCAAGAAGTATGGACTCATTTTAGGCCACCTCCTTGCCCCATGGCAGAGTAGGGCCCTGGCTAGGAGAGCCTGTCTGGGAAAGCAGCACAGGGCTACATACCCTAGATGTGTAGAAATGTTCTTAGACGCTTTGACAACATCCTGTTCTCACCCACCAGCAAAGCTCTTCGACTGGAAGGGCTGAATTATTCAGCATAATCCGGAAAGCATTGTTCCCTTAATAAGAAGCATCCAAGGTTAAACAGCCTGTTGGTTAAATTGCATGTTGGAATGAATTGCCCTGTTAGATCAGAGCAGTTATAAAAGTAGTAGATCTGAATGAAACTTCTCAGTAATGATAAGTGGTACCTTTGCTTCCATTGAATTTATTTTCTAAAATGAGTCATCAAAGAGGTTCTTTTACAGCTTACGATGTCCATAAAAGAACCCGCGGATGCTTGAGAACAACAACAGCCACAGCCACGAAAAACAAATGGGGGAGGAAAAAAAAAGCCCACGCTGTTCAGACAGTTTAGTGAATTTCATTATTTAGGCAAAACCTAGTTATAGGAGATACTGATATAACACTCTGAAAAAAACAATCTTGTCCCTTTAAAAACTCTTATTTTTCTTGAGCACTGCAACAAAGAATTCAGCTTGTGTGTATTAATAATATAAGAACAAAGACACCATAGAAGGTGCACTGTAGACCTCAACCCTGGAATTACCTGTTTATTACTGAAAGATATTTGAGGTTTTCTTCCTTGTTCATTCAACACAGCAGGCACTGGGGATGCTGGGTTTTGCTGGCACTGGGGAATTCACAGTCTAATGTCCACCTGGTCAGAGAGCTACCTCCAGTCTCGGGCAGCCTTTTGCAGCTGTGCAGTCACCAGAATAAGGCACAACAGTCACCTCGTGTTCACCACATTCTGGGACTGTACTCAGTCACACACGCATATCATCTCATTTAATAGTCACAAGAACCTTGCTTTTACCTTCATTTTGCAGGTGAGGAGCCTGAGGCTCTGTGTCTAACTGACTTGCCCAAGGCCAAACAACTAATAAGTGTCTAAGTCCGGTTTGGAATCAGGGCAGTCTGGCATCAGGGCCCTTGGTGCTAAACCATGGGGCAAAACTGCCTAATACATCAAGGTGGCTGAGTCTTTGGTACTAGTTGTGCCCTTGCTCGAGATGTTCTTGCTTCTGGGCCACATGAACGCAGCTTGATTCCTCTGCTCAATTCTGATGTGGCAGAGCAGAAGCTCCTCAGAACTGGGCAAGAAGCTCCTCAGAACCTGGCAAAGCCAGGTTAAACCCAGCCATGGGGCTCTTGTTAGAGGTAGGGGTCTGGAAGTTAGCAGCCTGAGAATGCTGGGCTATCTCTTCAGGTTTTGCAGTGGGAAATGATGGAGAGAATTATCATCCTCCCCTCTCCACCCCACCCTCCCTCACCTTCCTCTCCCATTGGTCTTGTCACCTTGGGTGCAATTTTATGAGCTCATGGTGATTAAGTAAGTAACCATCATTCTCATGGTTCTGCAACTGGCTGCCAAAAAGGCTAGTGTTTCTAAAATATGTTAATGGTATGACATGTTCTCTTTCTTTTTGGAAGTTAGTGGACTGGGGACAGGAATATGAATATTATATTTCCCTTGAATATGAATATTATATTTCCCTTCCCTTCCTTTCTTTATCCTTTGTATTTTTCTGTTAGTCTTTCTCTCCTTCCTGATTTTTCTTTCCTCATTCTCTTTATATTGGTAGTGTGGACTAAAGATACATGTATATATATTTAAAAGAGGCAATCTTGTCTAGTTAAAATTTTTAAGGAAATGTATTTATTTCTAAATTTGCAGAATGGGTATATGGTTAATAAATACGTTTCTTGGCTACATTTTCCCCCCTGTGCAACTGTATTTTGGTATGAGATGGAAGGTGAAAACAGATTATTAAGGCAAACAATTCAATCCCGCCTCCATCACCCTCAAATTCAACCACTTTGCAGTTTGATAGGTACTTTTGTTGCTTTGAGGCCTCTGGAAAAAGTAGGTCAAGATGAATGTTTTTGGTAAAACAGCAGCTGCATAGAATGTTTCATTTTATCCTCACAACAGCCATATGCTGGCAGGTACCATTATTAGCTTCATTTTACACATGAGGGAGAAGTAAAGGGACTTTCCCAGATCACAGAGCTAGTAAGTGGTAGATTTAGATCAGGTGCTTTGATTCCAGAATCTGTGCTCCTCCTTATTTCTATATAAGCCTACCCAGGAGAGAGGGGGATGTAGAACCCTTGAATCTAGAGCTATTTTAAGCAGGATAGAGTTGGACTAGAGCTTTGCAAAGGCATTCAAGCCATTACTTGATCATTTCTCATATATGGTGTCCTCATCATCAATTAAATTTACAAAACATACCAGGGTCCATCAATGAGCTGGATTGTTTAAAGGTAATTTTTAATGACCTTGTGAAACTTTCCCACACTCTGGCTATTTCATCAATAAAAATGAAGTGTAATTTTTTATCTTTTTAAAGGATGTTAGGAGAGTTTATCTGTTACTGCCTGTAAAGCACTTGATATAAATTGAAGGGCATGCCCATGTTAATTATATTAGATCTGATTCTTACCTGGCTATCAGTATGCCCTGTACTTTTATATCATGCTTGGTTAATATGAAGAAGGTTGTCATGCCCTGAGTCACTGACCACATACCCATTGAATGAGAACAGTAAAACAAAGCAAAGTTGGTTGCTGAAAATCACTGATACGTATTACAGTTGGGATTTAGTCCCCATGTGGTTGTACCCTAAAGATATGCCATTAATGTAGTCGAGGGAAAATGCTCGACAAATTCAGCAAGATTCTCTTGCAGTTGCCAGACAAAAAGTACCCAAGAGTTGACTCCTCATGTTGTAATCAAGTTTATTTCATTTGAAATTTGGAAGCAAGTTGGTACTTTCATATGTGTCAAGGCTTGCACTTAAATGTTTTTGTCTGAAATTCACTGAAGAGGGCTAAAAGTCATTGTTTTCATTGTTGTCACTTAGCCCTTTAGTTTCTGCTTTTTAACAAACACATGCACACACACACTTACATGCATACACAGAATTGCAACTAAGCAATAAAAAGTGAAAAAACAAAAAGCCTAATTCCAATGAAGAGGTCAGTGATTCTGCACTTTGTGAAACATTAATAAACATGTGATATTTAAATTATTTATCTCTGATACCTGTGTGTTATTATAAGCACTGGAATTACAACAGATGAGCTTTTGGATCAGTGGAAGGCCTTTGAGTGGCTGTTAGAGGACCAATGCACTGGAGTACTGTAAAATAAATTAGCCTCATCAGTTCACTTCAAATCAGCAAACAATTATTGAGTGCAAGTCCCTGAAGATGCATGTCTCCCTGCTTATGTCTGGTGGAGAAGATAAGATCAGTAAATAATGCAAGGCCATTATTAGGCTGGTCTTTAAGAGCAGTATAAATGTGGTGCTCTGCAATGCAGTGGAGGAGCACACATCTGGTTGTGGGGAGGAGAGAACATATTATGGAGCAGTGGCATTTTTTACTGACCTCAAGAAATGGGTTTTGGCAATTGTGGGGAGGCATTTAGACCAGGGGAACAGCAGGATCAAAAGCTAGAGGTTAGGAAAATGCACAAGAAGTTATGCAATGTGGCTAGAATACAGAGTCTGTGGACGAATGGTAGGCATGGGGCAGCAGGGGTCCATGTGGGAAACATAGATTGTGGTCATCTTACAGAGAGCCTTGAATGTTGGCTTGAGGGATTTATATTTACTGTATTGATTCCCCAGAGATATCCAGAAGCAGCTCCCAAGATATTACTTATTCTTGAAAGAGAACTTCAGACAGCTTAGCTTAAAACATTTTATCTGTGCATTATTTCTTCCTTGTCCAAAGGATCAATGTCTTGTTTGCTTTTTTCATCCTGGGACTTTTTGGGCTGTATTGTCCTACTCCGAGAAAACTATGCACCTATAGGCTGTGCTTTCTCTGTACATTTCCAGCCTTCCTTGAAATAGTCATCTTGAAAACTCAAATATCCAGCTATAACCTAATTGGTAGTGACTGCTTAGTCCTTTTGCACCAAAGAACTTGTATCTAGAAAGCTGCTTTCTTTCAAACATTTGTTAGTTGATTAAAGATGTTATGTTAGAGGTATGATATGATGGTGCATCTGAGAAGAAATAAAAGACCAGGACAAAAGACAAGTTGAATAGTCAAAGATGAGCTTTAACCATCGGGGAGAGCTAACTGTAGCACCTGATTTTGATTGAATAACTGGTGATAGCATTGGCTTTGAAGTTGTTGCCAATATACTTAAACTTTTTCATGGATGGAATGAATGAAAATTATGAAGCATTGATGTAAAAATAATTTTTAGGGATCTGTTTTCCTTCTTTCCTAAGAATCTTCTTTCCCCTCCCTTCCCATGTCCTTTCCTCCTTCCCATCCATCCATCCATCCATCCATCCATCCATCCATCCATCCATCCATTCCTTTCTAGTCTTTTCTTACTGCACAACTTCCTTGACAGATTGACTTCTGCTTGTAAAAGTTTTTCTGTATTTAATACAGATGATTGTTATAGATGCAATCTTTCGCTGCAAGAAGATGGAAAGGCTGTTATTTTTCCCCTCAAGAAAGCTGTGGCCGAGAGGTACATATAAAGGTATAACTAAACCCTAAAACATGTTGTTTTCATAATCTTGCTCTCAATCCCTTTGCTCAGAGGCTTCCCTAAGGTAATATGTAGTAAGATTGTACCTGGTAGTGAATAATAGGGAATTCATTCATTCATTTATCAAACATGTCCTGTCCTTTATGCTAATAGTGCAGTTAATGGAATTATTACATTCTTTATTTTTCTTTGACATTATTAGAACTGAAGTAACTTCTGTGTTCTTTTAAAACTGTAAATATTTAAAAAGCATGGTTCTTACATTACTGCATATTCTTTCTTAGCAGTTAAAACTTGACTATTTTATTTATTGGTAGAAAAAAGAAAAGATGAAAATCTAGAAAAATGATACAATAGAAAAATTTCTGTACAATATTTAACAATTTTAAATTATTCTCAAGATATCTCTTTTTAAAATGAGTTTTTAAAATGAATTAATCTAAGTAGGTTTCATAGTACTCTAAGAAAGTAATAATAAAGAGGAAAATTAAAACTATTTCAAGGTACTTAAAACATTGGGGAATATGTTCTGGGTGTTTCAAATGGACTTTCAAGTACAGTCCACTGGCTACTCCAATCCCTTTGCTGTTCCTGACACTTAGATTTTCTCCGAGAGGAAGAAAGCTGAAAAGGCGGATCTTATTTTCATTCTCTGCCTTGTAGTTGGGGGAGTGAAATGGTTTCTCTCACTGGGAGATAAGCGTAACCACAGTGTTAAACACTGATGACCCCTTGAATGCATGCACCTTGGCAAATCCTGTAGCAACAGAAAAATCTCCAGATAGATGTAAAAATTAATTAATATCTTATTACCATGCAAAGAATGTGGGCCCATGTGGATAAAGCTGAATAAGTCCCACAGAATCTGTGAGTGTGCCTATTAAACCTCAAGTAGTGTAATAGAAGTGAAAGCCAAGGCCCGTTTTCTGTTGTTTCCCTGCCCAGCTGGTTATTTATGAAAGTTGGATCTGTTTGTTTTGTGTGTTAAGTCTGCCCCATCCAGTGAGCCTGAGTAATTCCTACTCATGGAGTGGACTGCAGTGTGCAGGACGCTGTGCAGGATTTGGGTCGCTAGAGCTGACGAAGGGGATTAGCCACCCTCCTCCAGGAGGCCCTGCAGGCCCCTGGGCCTGGGTGGGAAGGCGCAGCACCTCAGTGTGTATGTGACCTCTAACAGTGAAGTGGCAGCCTCGCTCACTGATACCATTCGCTGTAACCTGAATGACTGGTTATTCTGGTCAGGAGAAAATAGCACTGACATCATGTGATTCTGGCAAAGTAAACCACATTGGAACTTGGCCTTTGAATACCCAAGGGGCTGGCAGCAATCTCAGGGGTTGGCTGGGAGCCCCATTGAGTTCACTAGTAATCAGTTACTGCTGAGCTGGACAAGCTGCCCTCGTTTTCCTGACAAGCTCTGTCTAAAAGAATGATGGGCAGTCTGCCATTGGGATTTTTCAGCAAAGTTGCTAAAGGTTAACTCTTTAGCTACTGTACATATTATCATGTCTTCCTTATGTATTGGCACACAGTTAGATAAAACTTTGGAGGGAAGTTGCCAATTTCTCATTCAGTCATTGCACACAGCATGCCTCTCCTGCACAGCAAACACCCACAGGCAAGGAAAAACATTGTAAAGCCATTTATATGTATATTTCAAAGGAATGCCAGTGGACGGGTTTTCCTTGAAGTTTCTAGGTCTTTATTTTTTTTAAATAAAATGCTATAGTTTTTAATTACGTAAAATGTCAGATGTTGCATCCTACCATCCCTGGGAAATAGATTCACCTAAGAGACACCTTTGAAAAACTATAGCATTTAATATTTATTTATTATGAGAGATGTTTCTGTGCATATTCTTTCAATAAAAACTTGAGAATTCAGAATGTTCTAGAAGAAAGGGGATATTCGTAGTCAGTGTGTCATATTCCAGAGGAAGCCAATTTTTTGGATAAAGCTGACTTCTCAATGTGCTTATCTGCTTATCTTTTACTGGAAAAGGTGATACCTTAGTGACTTATTTCTTCTCTCACAGTTAAGATAAAATACAATTGATAGAGTTAAGATAGACCAAAAAGTTCTATATGCTGTACTCCCAGTGATGGATTTGGCATGTTTAATCTTGATTTATACTGGAATTTTTCCTAAGGCACATTCTCTTTTCTGTAGATAGTGATGATTGTCTCGATTGGACACCAGAGTTCTTTGATATGGCTTTAACCCTCTTTTCGGCAGTCAGATTTCGGCAGAGAGCACAGTGATGTATGGGGCATCTTCATGCACATTTGGGAGTTTTCATGGCAAGAGCTAAGGTTCTGGACCTCTTTTTTCCTATTGAGTCAAGGTGTGAGGAGTCAAGACTCCTCTAATCTATTCTTCCAACAAGCCATATTTCTCTCTCATGTTGAGAGGCTTGTGATATTAGCCTGGAGGCATTATTGTCCCTCAAAACATTTATATGAAGAGAACAGAGAGAAAATGCATGTGCAGATATTTTTTAATGGACTCTCTTGTTCCCTCCACCTCTTGTGTCCCTTCTTCCAGCACAATAATGCTTGACAGGCCAGAGCTTTGAAAGGGTCCTTTTCCATGGCAGGGCTAAGCATCTGGAGTGGCAGCCTCTCAGCTGTCGCTACACAGGTAAAGGGAGGTCTTGGTGAGTTTCTAATTCAGCTTGTCACCTCAGACTTGCTAAAAGAAGATGAAAGGTACTAGAGTTTTTGAATGAGGCTTTATAAATAGGTGAGACTTTGTAGCTTGTTTGTTCCTGCTGGGCGTGGTTTGGCGTAGGAGCCAGTAAAAATATCCACAAGACTTTGGTCTTCCTGATCATGTTCCTGCGGGGTTCAGGAATTCGTCTCTCTGTCCCTGTGTGTGGAGGACACCATCACCACTGCCGCTAGGCCCTCACTCTCCCAAGAAAGCGCTTGGGGTTGTGAGGAGTGGTGCAGGGGGTGTAGAATTCCCTTCCTCCCCTCCCTACTCCTTTTTCTCTTTTGCCTCCTTCCTCCTCCTTCCTTCCTTCTCTCTCTCCCTGTTTTTTTTTTCCTTTTTTGGCGGGAGTTGAGGGGAGGAAGAGCAGTACTTAATGAGCATCTACTCTTGCCAGGCAATACTCAGTGATGTGCAAAAGCTGTTCCCGTCTGGCACTCAGTGAACTTAGAGTCCAATAAGAGAAAAAATGTCTCAGGATCACAAAAATAAAGGCAGAAGGATCAGTTATGCTAAATAGTTTGATGAAAAGGCAAATGATGCTATAGGGACATAAAACAAGGGGATCTTATTATATAGCTGTGACATTTCCGGGTAATATCATTTCTTAGAAAGAAAATGAGCAAGTTAGATCTCAAGTTGAACCTCAGTTCTACAACTTACTATTTAAACTTGAGCAATGGACTAAAGCTCTTTGAGCCTTAATTTCTTTATCAGTAAAATGAAGATAATAATATCTACTCCCCAGGGTTTATATGTGATAGGAAATACTAAATATAAAGCATTTAGTTGACACAGTAAGAATTTAACAAAGTTATCTCTTATTATTATTAGTACTATAACTCAGCTAAATTAGAGCTATCTTATGGGTTGTTCTTCCTGTCAAATTAAAATGCCACTGACAGCCTAGTTTTTGTGCATATCCAGTGTTTCCAGAACCAGTCTCTAAAATGTTTTAAGAAGTAAACAATGTCTCAAGCAGTCTTTCTGCTAACATGGGCACTGCTGTAGTTTTATCCACTAATGTAACTAACACTTTTGAGGTGTGTAATAACCCCCTGACATTTCCTAAAAAATGCACATATGCAACTTTGTTTCTTTTTCCTAACTTTTTTTCTGTTCACTTTCAGCGACCCTTTTGGTCATTGAAAGGTGTCAAGTTCTTGTTGGCATTTGGGCTATGTTGTAACTGCAGGCATCACAAACCAAAGTCATGCAGGCTGAGAGAGAAAGGGATGCTCTTGGCCAATGCAGTTCAAAAGTCCAGTTCAGCCTCTGGCATAGCCTGATTCCAGTGCTCTGATGATGTCATGAAGGATGGTTCTCAGACTGCCTTCCTGGGCTGTCCTCTGTGTTACCTTCCTTCTCAGGCAGAATGTCCCTTCCTGGTGCTGAGCTCCCACGTTTACCTTCCATCAGCTGAGCAATCCCAGTGGGGAAGACAGTGTTCCCTTTTCGATAGTTCCAGCAAAAGTTCCTGGGTTGGCTCTCCTTGGGCCACCCTGAGACAGTCACTGAAGTGGTACAGCCTTCTCCCTGGCAAGGCCCGAGCTGAATCTGCCTGCTCTTGGCGAGAAAGGATGAGGGAAAGACACCCAAACCATACCACCTCGGAGAGTGGGGGCAGGTGGCTGGCTCCCCAGAGGAAAATTAATGTGCTGTTACTAAAGGAAGTAGTAACTATGCAGACACCACCCAAACCAAACAAAACAATAGATAGAAGTCCATTACAGACAGAAATGAAAACCACCCTGTTGCTGCTTTTGGTTTAGGTGAGAATGGAATTGTTGATGCCTTGTTGGCATCAAGGCATGGCACCTGCTCATTAGCGAGTCCTGACTGTATGCCACACAGTGGGCTCTGTGCTTCTTTGCCTTATTTCCGATACAATAATACTACACGGTGAGTTTGAAAATTCTCCTTTAGCAGAAGGGAACTGATATCTGGTGAAATGTTACAACCCATTCAGAGCTACCCAGCTAGTGTGTGGGTAGTAGCCTTTAGCCCCCAGCTTTCTGTCCCCAAAGCCCATGCTCTGGCGGGGTTAGACACTTGATCATCCTGTTGCCCTGCAGCATCCCCAGCCATGTCAGAGAGCCTGCCCAGCCCGAGGCAGTGCAGCGACAGGCCCCTTAGGCTGAGATGACTGGCACGATTTCCTGTGTGCAGAGGACTAGGCTTCTTTACTGGGATGGAGGTTTGAAAGCCGGACTGTAGAATCCTGTTCTAGGTATGGTCACTGACTCTCCTTGTGTTGCTGGATGACTCACGGAAGGCCTTACACCCTTAGAGTCATCTGTCCGTGAACTAGCCGCAGTACTGTTACGCTGTTGGGAGATGAATTGGTCTGTTTGAAAGGTTGTATGTACTGAGCATTGCACCAGAGATTTAAAAAATCTGTCTCACCACTTCTTTTAACTAGGGGATATGTCTTAGTCAGCTCTTACTGCCATAACAAAATACCAGAGCCTGAGTGGCTGAAACAGTAGACATTTACTTTCCTACAGTTCTGGAGGCTGGAAGTCAGAAATCAAGGTGCCAGCATGGTCGGGTTCTGGTGAGAGCTCTTTGCTTGGCTTGCACACAGCCACCATCTCCCTGCATCCTCAGATGTCAGATAGAGAGAGAACTAGTTCTCTGGGGTCTCTTCTTATAAGAACACTAATCTTGTTATGTCCTGGCCCCACCCTCATGACCTCATCCAACCTTAATTACCTCCATAAAGGCCCTGTCTCCAAATACAGTTCCACTGGGGGTTAGGACTTCAGTATACGGATTTGGGGAGGGCACAGTTCATCTATGGCAGTAGGATACTAGTGGTTCTGTAGGAACCACACATCTACATTGTTATTCCCCACTAGCCCTTTAGGTTTGTCAATGGCACCAAATAAGAGGGCTTGGAATAGGGCATTTTCTAGTACTGATTTATTAATTTTGGGTAAGTGATTTTAAATTACTCATTGAAGTTCTCAGAGCAACAGATCTGAGAAAATATGAAAAAACATGGGTGTTCATTTTACACATCCAGATGTCAGCTGCATGGAAATAGAGGCATTAACAAAGGGTCTGAAAGTGCAGAGAGAGAACTAATTCAGGGTCAATCCAGAGAAGACTTCAGAAAAGTGAACTTTAATGTTGATATCACTGGAGAAGTGGGATTTCACAGGGTATAGGGCAAGGGGCATTCTGAGGCTGGGACACAGTGTTGTATGAAGGTGGACAACCTGCGGCTGAATGTGAGGCAAGGCATAATGCAGAGCCGTGGAAGCTGCCTCCCAGCTAACTGAGGTAGAATTTGGTGCCCGTCAAGTGCCTTGCCCATCCAAAGTACTTGGATCTTATTCTAGAGACCGTAGAAAGCCCTTGAGGATCTTATGGTTAGCTCTGGGTTTGGACAGGCAGTTTTTAACACACTGATTTGGAGGACAGGGAGCCTAAAGTTAGAGGTCTAGCACATGCAGTTCCTGCTATGTGAAATGTCTTTCCTTCTTTTTTGCACCCATTAACCCCTGCCCATCCTTAACATGCTGTTCTTGAGCAACGTCCACAGTAAAGTAATTCCTGACCTGTCCTGATGGAGTAATCACTCCTACTTCTATAATTTATATGTGCCTGTTATCGCTTGTATAACATCATAGTATAATTAGGTGTTTATATATCTCTCCTGCTATTGGACATGAAAGACCTCGAGAGAGGGGGCTGTATGTTTTTTTCTGTTTTGTTGCATCCTGTTCTATTTTGCATTCCCAGTGTTACAGTAGTGCTTGGCACATCGTAAATGTTCTGTTCTTATTTGTTGGGCACAACCAAGCTGACCTAGCCTGTTGTAAAAGTCAGGAGAGAAGCAAGAGAGTGTAGAAAAGGTAGCATTGGTAGGAACCGCAAGGGGAGAGCATTTTCTGGGTGCAGGGAGATTGAGCTGGGGGTGATCCTGAGTTTTTTTTTACTTGGTCATCAGGGTATAAGTTAATTCCCTTAATAGAGACAAGGAGTGTGAAAGAACCACTGAGTGTTGAGGTCAGAGGATGGGTTTGGTTTTTCTTTTTGGTTGCTTAGCGGCCCCAAGGGGTGATGTCCAACAGGCAGTGAAAGTACAGGCCTGAATTTAGCTTTGTGTTATCCCAACCCTTTGAAGCTAAAGGTTGGATCGCAATTGCAGAGGGTGAGAATGTAGCTTTGGGGAATGCTGACTTTTAAGGAAATGATAGAAGAATTGAAATTAACAAAGGAGAATGGAGGTGAGCAGTCAGAGAACTAGAAGGAAAATCAGGACAGCTCCATGTCATAAAATCCAAGAGAGGAGAAATTAGGCACATGTGAGGTTCAGTGTCTGGCCAGAGAGTTCTACTATAGAAGTAACTTAAATAAGAATAATAGCAGCAAGAATAAAAATAATAGTATTTACTGGTATCTCAGTATGTGCTACCTTCCAGGCACTTTGCTAAATGCTTTTCCTACTTCACTCATTTAATTCAAACCTTAAGCCTGTTATCCTTAAACAGACCTGCAGATTCAAACTCAGAGGTCCTCAGTAATTTTTTCTAGGCCCAACAGTTAATAAGTGTTGAAACTGGGCATGTTTTGTGAACTTTGAAATGCTGCAAAGAATACCAAGTGGTTGCTTTATTTATTTACTTATTTTTAGTGCAAGGTAGTCTATGGATATGATGGAAGTTAAAGTTATCTGCTAAACTTAACTCAGTAGAAGTGTAGTTCTTTGTACCTGGCATGGGTAAGAGAATATGTGGTTGAGGTACTTTCCTTCTGAACTTCTCTCATTTAAATTAGTGGATTCAAAATATATCAATTACTGCAATATATCTGATTGCACTAGTATGTGGTACGTATTTTAACTTTGTTTTCTATTATAAGGTCACTTAAAAGCCATCTTTATTTGTCATTGCTTGTATAACTTGACTTTTATATGATAAAGGGAGTTACTTAAATTGGAAATAGAAATCTGAATATTTTTAGCAATTATTTTGTTTAGTGAGTCCATGTGGAGTTGCATGCTTAAGAGACATACACAATAGCAATTTCTGAAAATATTTGCTCATAATGGCTGTACTATTATAGATGTGTTTTCATATATAATTCAGTAAAGAAAAATTATTGCATGTGATAGATTAGTATTACCACATAAAAGTAATGATTTGTACATCCTATTTTAGTGCTGCTAATTCTCAAGAGATAACTATACGGTAATTTCTAAGAAACCAGACAGTTTAATTCTGCTTCTAGTGCCATTTTAATGCATTGGTGTATGTTTGCGGCTGTCGCTTCATCTAGTCCTTATGCAGGAAACCTTTGAGCCTCAAGGATTCTGGCCAGGCCTCACCCAGATATTTTACTCCCACCCCAGCCTCACCAGCTGGGGTTTCCTGGCATTGGAGTGGATGAATATCTCCACCTTTTAGGCCATCTGAGATGATGCTTAGATTTCTCAAACAGAACTGCCACAAAGAAAATGCTAACGGAAATGAAAGGCAATAAGATGCTGTGGAAAGAAGTAGAAGAACACAGGGCTGTTTGTTTTTGAACCTTAATTAGGTGAATCCAACCATAGATTGATTTTCTGGCTGGACTCGAAGACTCATTTATCTCCAGTTTGTTTTCCCTCAAAACAACAACAACAACAGTAACAGCAAAACTGAGAGTTTAGGAATTGTGGCAGAGAAGGAGGGTCAACACTGCCATTTTCTTGCCAACCGGGACTTCCCTTACTGGATTACATTTGTTTTGGAATCACATGCCAGTTTCTCTACTTTAAAAAATCTTATAACATGAATATGATCCTTTTTGCAAAGGTAATATCAGTTGCTTTTACTTCTCTTCCAAGTCATTGCTTATCTTTGTCCACTCTATATTATAGTTAGAAGTCAAAAAACCTCTTGGAATTTTCATCAAATGGTTGGTTTTCCTAATTTCTGTATCTGTAAAGAGGGAAAGAAAGAGATATATGTTTTTAAACTGTAGTCTTCATGAACAAAATATCCGTAAACTTGGTTAAATCAACGAGCTGCGCGTAACTGTTGGATTTCTTTCAAGGTGCTGTCTTGTTACCTACATACTGTGCAAATAACTGTAGTTTAATATAGACATATCTTGATGTGGTTAGATTTGGTAAACCCTCTTATCTTTCAAACAGGCATCATTTATTTAAAATGCATAGGCATATGTTCAGAACAAAGTTATTTCCAGGGCATATATATTCATTAGCCTGTGTGTGAAAATACATTTCAAACAACAATCGTTTCAGTATTTGTTTTTCTTTTTAAACTTTCTTCTTTCTCTGACTTGGTTTCATTGAACCCTAGGCCTGAACTCTTTCAAGCATTCCCATGGAGCCAGGGTCCATTTGAATGTCTTTGACTGATATAAAATTGCATTGTTGATCATATACCCATGCATGATAAGATATGCATAAGAAGAAATCTGGTACAGAAGTATAAATAATACTTATCTTGAAGCCAGCATCTGTCATCTGCTTCAGCAGACAGTGCTTGCTTTCCTCCTAGCACAAAAAGGGCTGAAAGATTTATGGAGCAGCTTTGTTTGTGCTTTGTGATGCTTAATCAATTTTTATTAAATTCTAAATTAAAACTTGGCTTTCACTACGGTGACATCTCTGATGTATAGAACAGTGGGGGAAGAGATCATGGTACCCTGAAAAGGTTAGGCCTGGGTGATCTGAATCCTCAATCTACTTCTTCCTACAGGACTTCTCTTAGTAACTTTGGTAAGTCTGACCAAATCCTCGTAGACTTGCAGAGGAAAAGATAAATATAACCCAAACTTTAGACACTTCAAACTTCTAGAGAATGGGTATTGGTAGTTTGTTTTGATATATATATGCTCATATATGCTCCCATATCTGAGAAAAAAATACATTCTTTCATTGTGCAGGCAGTGTGTTCATTTTGCATTCAGAATGGTCTGATAAATAAAGACTCACTAGTTAGGATTACTGAGAGTCTTAAAGATTTGGTAATTGAGGCCTAGGCTTTGCAACCTTTTGCTGACTAGTTTACCTTGTAAGTTCTACACTTGGAACTTTCTGGCCTTTTTATACAAATTCTTCTTGTTGAACACCAGCACATGGTAGCAGGCCTGCTCAGAGAGGCCAGTTTCTAAATGACAGCTTATTGTCTTTGTAACCTTTTATATATAAGGAACCACAATTCATGAGTCAAATTGAAATTTTTTTTTTCAGGTAAAAGTTTTAAAAATTAGACCTGTGCTTTTTTTTCTTAGATTCTGTATCGGTAAGGAAAGGAAGAATGAGATTTAATTAAAACTGTATTTCTCTGGTGAATACTGATATTTCTGTTTTTGAATTTGCTTTTTCTTACATCTGGTACACACCAGACTAACCTGTATATATTATTCCTTTGGAAACATATGTTTGTAGGCCCTGATCCAAAAGTAGCTTATGTATCTACATTTCAAAGTATAAGGTTTCTTGAAGGGGTGGGAGTAGGGACAAATCTGAGATTTGTTGTTAATTATTGTTTATTTTCTAGGAAATATGGCAAGCTGTAAACTTAAGATCAGAATATCTGTGTTTTTGAATTATGTAATATGCTACTTAGTAGAAAAGCGAATTAAGAAACATTTGGAAGCCAAATCTTAGATGCCGTGGAAAATTAATAATGTGTGCAGCTGGTTCCCTTCCACCACTCATCTTTTCATTGCCACATGTATATTTTGTCTTACACATTACCATTTTTTAGTTACAAATGCCAACTGTAGAGATGTCCATAGCGACATAGTCTGTTTATCTACTTGTTACTAAGTCTTGACATGTGCCTAGCCTTGGTAACGTCTGGTGCCCTATGCATGTGTAGGGAGGGATGCCATCTTTTATGTTCTGAAATTACTCAAAAGCCCAGCCCAGAATGGTGAAATGGCAGGTTATTGCTGAATACATTTGCTTAAAATGTATTTGGTGCCCAAGAGTGTTCCTACCACGTGCTGCCTCCCTCAGCTGCTGCTGACTCGGAAAGACCCTTTGGAATTACTGTGAGGGTAGAGAAGAAACCCTGGATCACTGAAACGGAGACAGCCTTGCTCAACGTGATATGCAAATTAGCCTTGCGGCTGAGCACAGTTGGTCCTAGCTTTCTAACCTTAGAACTACATCTCACACTGTCACTTGCCAGTGCTTCTTCATTGTGATACTCACAGCCTGTGGGGCTAGAGTTTGTCTGCTGTCTGTGTTTCTGTGGAGTCGTTTTGAGTAGATGAACTGAGGCGTGGGAGAGATTGCCAAATGAGGTGGTGATGATGGCTAAAGAGACTTGGACTTAGGGAGTGCTTTCTGGCAGAAGTACAATTCAGGCAGAGTCGTGTTTTTGACCATGGTACTTTAGACACTCTGCCAAGTGTTTGTAACAAGATAGGGCTGTTACTATACTTTGCTTTTAACTTTACTTTTGCATACAGTACGTCGTTCTTGTTTTATAAACTGTGTTGCATACTTTTTGTACCTCTATAAACAAGTGAAGCTGTTGAGTTTTTGGATAAAGTTTGAAGCAGTCTTGTGTTGCTTCCTCTTTGCTTTATGCTCCAACTTGAGAGCTGAATAGTGAGATCTTTTTTCACACCATTTATAATGCGATGCACATTTTGAAGGCAATTTAAATTCTTTTGGCTCCCCAGCCATATGCTTCAAAATGGAAGCATTATACATGTATGGATAGGGGAATAGGTAGGAGATTGGCTCATAAAGATATATGGCTGAGTGTATAGTGGGATATTATTATCATTATGGCGAGGAAGGGAAGGGGGAGGAAGGGAAGGAGGAAGGAAAGGAGAGAGAGAGAGAGAGAGAGATTTAACTCTCTAGGAATTTTTCCAAACTTTAGGTCCAATTTTGCTGAAGAAAATAATATTACAGAATAAGTTAAAAATGTTTCCACAGGCTCTACAAGAACCTTTATACATGCAATTTATATTTCTAATGAGATTTTGGAACTTTACCAGTGTATTATTTGAGAAATTGGCAATACAGTCAAGAGGAATAAATTCTAAGGCATAATTTTTAATGGAAGGACTAAAACTAATATGTTAAAATTATATTCTTGTTTTACTATTGTATTTTTACTCTTTTTATTTTATGATTTTATCCCCCTCCATTCTCACCTTTGCCTCACGTTTTTTTCTCAGTTTATTTCTGCCTTGGAGAAGTGAAGTGTAATATTCTCCTTAACACATAAACTCTTTCACTCTGTCTCTCTGGAGGATATTTTCACTGTTTTCGTAATCCATTCTGCCTGGGTAGAAAACACCAGATTTCTCCAATATTCTGAAAAGAATTCACACTTTGTTTAGTTAAATACTCTGTTTGTGAAATTTTCTCATAATCTCACAGGCTCTTATGGTTATGCCACACTGATCACATGGATATCCGTATAAATTAATTGAGATGATTTTGGGCTGATGTTTGTATGTTAAGTTAGAATAGGGCCATCTTTCTCATTCTCATTTAAAGCTTGACTTTTTTCTTTCCTTTTTCCATTATAGGTAATAAATAACTTCTAATATTAGATCAGCTATAATAAGTAGTTCCTTCTGTGACTTTCCTCAGAAATGGGAATTCTGTGTACATACAGAGGCTGCTGTACTTTGTCCTAAAGGAGATAGGCTCTAGGTTAAGTATAACTGTGAAGGGTTTTCATTTAGAAAACAATATTCTGAGAACATATACACATGCCATTTTCTCTTTTTGCTCATTATATACTGTGCATACAGAAGTGGTGGGAGCTTTTTATAAAAAGACACTGGAATTTATATATTATTTTCCTTCTACCATTCTGTTAAAAAGATAGCTTTCAAAGTTACTCTTCTGACACTTTGAAAATAAAATGCTGCAAATCTTTTTGGTTAAATTATGGGAAATCATTTTGTTCTTTACAACAAATTTCTTGATTTTGGTTTCTTAAGTCCCTCTGTAATGGGATGCATTATTGACTGCTTTTGTGGAATACAAATATCTTAGGATAAACTGCATTGTATAACATAACAGCTTTTCGAGAATTATCATATGATGTACTTTCACCACCAGTTGACTTTGTTGTTTAGGAGACACAAGGGAGAGCTGGGAATTAGGAAACCAAAGAGGGAGGGAAAGGAAAAAAAATCAGAACCTGCATTTCATTCATTCATTCGTTTTATTTTGAGAAGGGTGGAAAAGGCCACAGATTTGTATCTCAGTAGGATGAAATTGCGGTACTGTTTATCTGTACCTTTTTCCCCCTGTGGCAAGAAACGTGAAGAACAGACACTCACTCCCAAAGATACCAAGTTCCAAAGCACTGACTCATGAGTCCACAATGAAATACTAGGATGCAGCCATTTCCTACCTTTGTTTAGAAATGAACTGATTGGACCAGGCGGATGTAAGCCCTCAGCTACAGGGCTTTATAGAAGGAAATGCTTTCCATCTCTCTTAGGCCCTGGATACTGTTTAGCAACTTCTTTGTATTTGACTGAATCAAGCAATGTGAAAATTGTTCCTAGAGTGTATAAAATTCAGGCCCTAGGCCCTTCCCTCTGTTTGTGCTTATACAGTCTTTACCTGATGGCAGAAAGAGGTATCTGCTCATTTTAAGACAGCACATTTTAATTGAGAGCTATGTATCCAACCATCACACAGGTCCCCTTGCTCTAGAGCAGTCCCGTTTTTGTTTGCAGCCTCCATATCTAAATAGTGACCTCCAGATGCTCTAAGATCTGGCCCTGCCTCCTGCTCCCACCCAGGTCACACTCACCTGCTCTCCGAGTACCAGCAGCTCTGGTTCCTCCAACACAGCTCAGTCGCAGGTGTTTCACTACCTGTTCTTTCTGCTGGGACCCTTTTCCCCCAGGTTGCTGCAGGGCTTGCTCACTTGTCTCATTCAGAGGTCTGCTCAAATGCCATGTGCCCAAAGAAAGAGGCCTTCTCCGCTCTGTTGCCATCCCCTGACTCTCTGCTGTGCCCTGCTGTCCTATTTGCCCCACAGCTGCCTGACATATTTTATAGTCACTTGTTTCTTGGTTTATTGTTTCTCACTGCCGCTAGACTGTAAGCCTTGTGTGGGTTGGGACTTTGATCATCTTGTGCTCTTTTTCCTGGCCTAGAACATTATATGCAGAACCTGTTAGATCCCAAATAAATGTCTGTTGAATAAACAAACAGTGTAAACATTCCAGAGATGGTGTTAACCTCTTATATTGGGTCATCTGGCAAGTTATTTAACTTCTGGATGCCTCGGCTTTTCCCATTTCATAAGTGGGGATAAAATTTTTCACACCTCAGAGGTATCATGTAAAGTCTAATGAATAATGAAAAGGGAACTTTAACCACAAGGGGCAAAAGATCAAATGCTGGTTTTCTTTTATGAAAAGGAACTCAGAAATGATGAAAAGGGTATGTGCTTGATGGGCAGGGGTACATCTTAGTTGTTAGGGTTTTCGGAGTATCTGAAAACCTTTCATTTTTTTCGGTGACAATGCTTGTCATGAGCCTCTGAAGATGGAGGAAGAGAGAGCCAAGAATTGCTAAAGCTTGAAGGATAATTTGGAGGCTGCAAGAAGGCAAGAGAATGAGGTAAGTGGAAGAAATTGGCCCTAAAGAGAGCACTTGAAATTCTAGGTTATTGTCATATTACCAGCTTCAGGTCTTGTGTTGACAGTTTTCAGTCAGGTAGCCTTTCTAGGATTTTCAAAAGTGTGATTTTACCTTGAGTGTATCAGGGCTGGAAACAATTGTTTATGTTTATGGAGTTCATAATTTTGCAGTTTAGTATGTGTGGGTTAGTGGCCCTACTGTTCAACTGGATGGCAAATCTGTGCTAGGAGGATACCATATGCACAAGTATTTTCTTAAATAATGTTGGCGTTTGCCACTGGTGTTAGGGGAAGAAGGGAAAAAAAAATGAGAGTAATTCTGGAAACCCTCCAGTAAGGGGTTAGGAAAGAACTTAGGGACAAATGCTCCTTCTTGGAACACAACACCAAATAGTGGTTTTTTGTGTTTTTTTTTTTTTTTAAGTGAAGCCAAAATTAAACACAGTAGAGTTTACTGTTTGCTAATCAGCATGTGTTTACTTTCTCTTCCAAAACTGAAGTTGCCAACCAATACATTTCCTACCCAGTGCTATGAATCTGTCCAAATAAACATGGGAAGTAGTAAAACAATGACACCACATGAAAAATATATCCTCATTCATTAAATAGAATCCAAAAATTTCTCTGGAATTTAATTCTAGCAATGAAGTGAGGACTGTTTGGTCTATTAAGAGAGGATAGTGGCTTCCTCTGTTGGTTAGTCCAGCATGAGATAATGTGTTTTTAAGTGGCTGGGCAACTCTACATGCATGGTTTTTAACCTAGAGAGATGAAAATGGATTATTTCATATCAACCCCTCTCCCACATTCCCAGGGGACAGAGGCATTTGGGGTATAACATACTTTTATGATAATTACACGCATAAGCAGGTTGTAGAATTCAAATAATCAATTTTAATTTCTGTCTGAATCACTAAAGATTACTGACAAGAAAGTTCTTAAGATGAAATTAAGGAGTTCTTCTTCTGGAGATTGCAAACAAAATGGCAAGGAGAAGTTGTAAAGAGAAGCTTTTATTTTGTGGTCAATTTTGGAAAATAAATTCAAGGGCAGTAGCTATAATCAACCTTACAGAGAACCTTAAATTCATAAGGATGGCAGTTTAGCTGATGCACATGCATGTCTTTGTTAAGAAGCTTTGTTATAGGAATGAAAGATGGAGTTATAATGATTATTATGTTATTACTATTGTGGTTTAAATTTGCCTTTAAAAAGTATCCTGTATAGTCTTTATATTAGAGCCCAGACTCCTTCAGAGCTGACTCCTGTCTGCTATCAAAACCTGCTTTTAGGAAATAATATAATATTAGTCATTTACTCTTTAATGTGAGTTTAAATAAATGCTCTGAGCCTTCAGTAGTAATTACATTTAAAACCATGTGAGTATTGTAGAGGTAAGTAGTTAAAGTTCAGGCCTTGGGGATAGTGGTGCAGTCTAACAGGAACAGGCACTCTTTCTGACAGAACTCCTACGGCTGGGTGACTGTTTCTTTCTCCCCGTACAAATAAAGCCAGTTCCTTGACCTTTCATATCAGGCAGGTCCTAGTGATGCTTCTGGGTGAGCAGCAAAACAAAAGGTACTTGGTTCTTTGAAGGCGATTTAGCACCTAATTATAATTCAACAGCACATTAAGATTAGAGCAATTCTATCTACAGCAGTACAACAGTGCTTTTTTTTTTTCTAATAAGAAATTAATTATCTGAACAAATTTACTTCTTGGATTTGGTTAGGTAAATGGCTATAACCAAATAGTAGTTTTGAATAAAACCAACATCATAGCATGTGAAATCCCCTAGGGATCTTTTAGGATGAGATAGCGTATGTCAAAGTCGTCAACTGAAAGCTCTATAAACATTGGTTGGTGCCCTTGTTATCTAATCTAATCACTCACAGATAAGGAACTGGAGGCCTTCAGCACTGAAGGTCTCACACTGGCTCCATGGCTAGCTAGTAAGGAGCAGGACTGTGTCTACAAGTATTGAGTTCCTGAATACGGAACTCGCTCTATCAGGTGGCCACCCATGTTTTAAATGACATCCATAGAATGTCAGATCATTTTATTAAAAGTTTTCCAAGCCTGAATTTAGAGGATTAAAATGTGGAGAGTTAGTGATAAATGCCAGAAAGACTAGCATCAGTAACATTCAACTCCTACCTTAATGTATTAGCCAAGTAGTACCTATAAGAAAGTCATTTGTTCTGTGTCACTGTTTCATCTGATAACCATGCATACTGATACACACACATACAGATGTATTTATATTCCTATATACTTCCTGGTGTTTGAGAATGAATATAGTGGGAGTGGTCTGTGTAGCTTTTGAATTAAAAAGGGAAGTAGAAAGATTTTAGAATAGTGTGGAGTTTGTTCAGCCAGTCTCTCAGCAGGTGTATGGATAGTGGGAATGCAAAATGAAAAAGATGGACAGAGTTCTTGGCTTTATGGAAATTAATGTACCTTAGGTAACTGTAGGGTATGTATAGGGAGACAAGCAATGGAGTTTGGTAGGTATGGAAAAGGTTATAATGTTATCATATAAAATCTTTTGGGAACAAAAGGAAGAGAGACTCGTACACCAGGTAAGTGAAGGCTTCTAGGATGAAAGCTAACACGGAGAAAAAGTGAAAGTTGACCCAGGAAGAGCGAACAGCATACATGATGGCTCAGAGAGAGCAAGGGAATGGAAAGGAAGTCAGTAAAGGTGAGACTTTAACAGGCAAGTCTGTACAGAAGTTGTTTCAAGAACTCCTCAACAGAATAATTGTGATAATCTCCTTTCTAGGTTCCCCTTGGGAACTCTTAAAACTGTATATGAGGTTGTTTTCCTGACCTTAGTGTTTGTCATTTATATTGTTTTTCAATTATGTAACATTCTCTGTAATATGCTACTGAGTAAAATTATCATTATCATCAATAGGTATAAATCTATTAAGTACCTCCACTTGTGAGGCCTGAATATTAAGTCTGCCACATCTGAACCCCGACCATAGTGAAAGTTGAAAAGATTAGGTTGTTCCAGGTATGTTCAGAGGGACCAAGTGTGCATCCTTGGAGTTACTGCTTCTTAAAAATTTTTTGGTTGCCTGCAATTCTTTGATCCAGTGATTTTTACCTCATTATTTCTATTCTAATCTTCTTGATCAGTTTAAAAAAATGTATTTTGATATATTTAAGTCATAAAAAAAATAAACATTTCAACAAATGCATGCATCACCCAGTTTAAGAAATAACATTTGATTTAAATGTATTTGTATGAAATCGAAAGTAATTAAAACTTTAAAGGAATGAATAAGTAAAAAAAATGTTAAAAATATTAATAAAGTACCTGTATGTGTCCTCTTCCCAGGCTCTTTCCTTCTCATACTACTGCACTGAGCGGTAGCTTCTCTCTTAAATGATGAGGCTATTGTTCCCAATACTTTTACTGCACGTACTTTTTCTGACAGGTTTTGTAATGTTTTTGTTGCTGACAATACCAATCTCTCTGCCATCCAATCTAGAGAGTGAGTGTCTGACATTTTACTGCAGGGCAGTTTCTCCGAGGTTTGATCGTTCAGTGAGTCAAAGTCCCCAGACTTCAAATCTGGGTTTCCCAGGAGTCACAGAAGTTCTCAAAGCATCCTCTCCTGACATGTAACATAATTAATAAAACATTGCCCTTCACTCTTGTTTTGGAAATTATAATCAATAGATGCCTTATATATGTAAGATGATGTATAAATTACAGAGAAAATTTCCTTTTGGGCATTGGAGTGATTGCTAATGATGACGGAAGTGCCCTCTGGGTCATTATTTCAGATCAAAATTGATAGACTGGAATTAAAACAAACATTTTAGCTCACAGTACCAGTTAATTTATTCTATCTTATACATATGCTCACTTTGCAATATATGTCGTTTGCAAAAGATATTAAAGAATAACAGCAAAACAGCTAACTGCCAAACTTAAAACGTCACCAAACCTCTTTATGGCAGATTGTTGGATATTTCTCATGAAAATTTTTGGGATCACTTTCTGAGAAATTCCTTCACATCTGGAAATTTCAGCTTCCAGTTACTCATGAAAAAACATAAATGGCTTAATTATTATTTGCATTTGGAAAGAGAATATTTTAAGCTCTATTTGTATGGATTTCACATTTTCAGCATGATTTACTATCTTTAGGGAAAACCACACGTCTGTAAAGGATCTTTTGAGGAGCAGTAGTAATGCAGTTCATTTAGGAAATGCCCTAACTTAAGCTTCCTGTTCTTTCACTCCATGTTCTTAAAAAATGAAGACTTTCTGCGATATTCTGTCAAGAGCAAATGTAGCATGTGTTAGCAGAAGTAAGGAACTAGAGGCAGGCCTGCCCTCTTGACCTGCCCTGCTGAGCATGTCAGTTTGCTAGATGAGAACTGGTAGAAGCCCTGGGCTCTGCTTCAGGGAACCCTGCAGGTAGGTGGTGGGCCACTCCTGATTTCTGTGATTAGAGACCCCTGTCGGTGCCAAAGATGGTACAAAGGCCAATGAATTGATATAAATATTAAAGTACAACAAGATAAACATCTCAACTTTTAATAGGAACTTACCGAAATTTAGGATTCTATGAATCATTTAAGAGACATGGAAGAATCTGAGGATTCTGTCCCTTAAATGTCTAATATAAAATTTTCTAAGGTGATACCCATCTTAGAAAAGAATTTAGTACTGAGACTTGATTGTCAATCCTCTAAGACTTTAAATAGACCTTCAGACTTCATCCCTCATACTCATCAACCATTGCTTGCCTTTTCTTAATTATTTCCTTAATGTGCAGTAAATCTGGTGGTTTGATTTATTAATTTTTCTTTCCTCCAACAAGTAAGAGCAGCTGACTGTCTTCTTCCCTGGTGGCAAATGATTGAGCAAGTGCCCAGGACCTTGGTGCATTTTGTGTGTGTGGCAGTGGGAAGACCAGACATGCACAGAGTTAACCTGTGGCTGCTCTGTGTTAACTGAACATTCCCAATGTGGCGGGGTTGTAATCCCTCAGCAGATGCTCTAAGGGGTCCTGTTATTGTTTAGAAGTGGCTCTTGTATGAGAAAATGCAGCCATGCAGAAATGGTACAAACACGGTTGACTTGCCCACTGTGGCTTACAGTTTTTCCTTTTTAGCAGCCACGAACCCATTTCATCTTTTCCTAGCCATGAAGTGTTGCACTTTCCCTTTCCCTCTCTACACCTTGACCTCATTAAAAATAACGACAATAAACTAGAGTCTCATCACAGTGTTCCTTACTGGTAAGAGGTCCTGATTTACCTTGGGGTCTCTTAACTTTGTTGTTGGCAAGGACTTTGTTTCTTTCTAAGTCCTTCAGCCATATTGTGGCCTTTTGAAACCTTTAAGTCTTGTAATACTATATTTTGTGAAGAAGGGAAAAAAATGAGATTTTTTTCCTCCTTGCTTTTGTTAACCCATTCTTGTTTTAGACTCCAACAAAAAGGGTTTTTGTTAACTGGAGCTTAAAATCAGCCAGCTTGCAAAGTATTCTCCCTTTTTATGCAAGGAGGATTAGCTTGGCATGTTATGCAGTTCTCTTGTATGAACCATTCACGTGTCCTGTCATAAGGTGTATAATTACTGCACTTCGCCATCAGCAATCATTCTTAAGTTAAAACCTGTTTTAAACCTCTCATTAATATAAATCATACTGGGAAGGTAGAAAATACACCTTCAAAAAGAACGAAGTGTTAGGGAGTTAATCTGTTCTTTTCATAATAGACCCAGAGTAAATAATTTTTACATAGTGGTTTTCTCTCTATGCAATCAAAATAGTTTGTGATAAAAGATCTGGTACCGGGGATTGCATAAATGTGCAGTGTTTTATTCAGACAGGATTGGGCTTCCTGCTTGGTGCCAGCCTCGTTTTCTCCCTGTCACCCTTGAACAGTGAAGTGTGTAATCCTCCATTCTTTTAAAGTCAGCCCCCTGACAAAATTCCCTCTCCCTCCCTCTCTCTGTCTCTCTCTTTGCCCCCACCCCACCGTCTCTCTTTCACACACACACACACACCACACACACACACACTCCCTTTCTCTCTCTCTTAAACGTACGCGCACACACACATTCAGGAGCAAATTGTTTTCATTTTCAGGCCTTCCTTTCAGTGAACTGTCCCACCATGCTTAGCTAGCTAGCAATCTAAACTTATAAACAATGTCTCAAAGAATGATTTTTCTTTCTTGGAAGAACCATAGGCAGAAGACTCAAATATCTGTGGTATTTTTATTCATTAGTGGTTGGTTCTAGTGCGAGCTACCTGGGCAGCTCTAAAGGCATGGCCTGAGTTACACAGCTTTCTGACACAGAGAGGCTGCGTGTGCCCTCCCTCTCTGCCTCTGTCACCAAAACCACCTGCCACTGCCCACAGCAGTTGTGGGGGATGGTTGTGAGAACTTCAATCCAAGTTGGGGCCTCCAGATGAGGGGGCTACACAGTCTCAGAAAAAAATGTCTTAAGCTGTTACACATCCTGAAATGCCCAGCCTGATCTGGCCTTTGCACACCTCTCCAAACTCATTTCTCTCTTGTCTCCCTGGAGTTTCTGACTCATCATCTTTACAATCTCCTTTCTCGTCTTTAAATTTGCCCAAGAGCTCTTTTTCTATGTAAGAGCCTTCACATCTACAAATTCCATTTCCCCAGCTTATTTATACTCCTCCTTCAGGTCTAAACTAGGCCAGTCTTCCTTCTTTCTTCCACATATTTTCAGTTAAGTGCCAATGATGTGCCAGGTATTCCAGGCCTTGAGATTCAGGGTTGATTTGAACAGACCATATTCCTACTCTCAATGGGGCTTATATTCTGAGAAGCCCTCAGCACAGAAGTCTTCCTTCACAGTCCACTTCTTGTTAGCTCCTTTTGTGTTGCATTTCCAGAGCCCTCTGTGATTCTTCAGAGCACTTCTCCACTCTGTTCCACAAATGTTCACTAACGCCTGTTAGGAAATATTCACCAGGTTAGGACAAGTTCTGTCCTCCCTGTTGAAGTCTAGGCCCTGGGAGGCATGATCAGACTTCATCTCTCTGTCATGTATCCCAGCAGGCACTCAGCAGATGCTGAATGGATGAATAAAGGGATAGCTTTCTCTCTGCATCCCCAAATATCTTTTATTCTGCCTGAATTCTTTTATATCACCCTGTCATACTGTCTAAAACAATACACCAATTAGAAATTCACTGGGATCAACAGGCTTTTTCTTAAAAAAAATATCAGTTACTGAAAGTGATTATTTTATATTTGTCTTATCTTTTCTTTTAGCACCTGGCACACATGAGTGGCTACAGCAAGAGAGACAGAGGTTGGGTTGAGAGGTGGTAATCTTAGGGCCTGGAAAGGGAGAAGTCTAAGGTGGCCGGCCCTGTGAGGGTTTTGCCAGGGCCCTGGAGCTGGGAAGACGGCCCTAAGGGCATAGAAGGGGAGTGCCAACAGGGAGTTGAGATTTCAGAGCTAAGCCTGGCTTATTCCAGAATTTATATAGAGAAGGCCAAGAACCCCTTTGCTCCTTCTCCTTTGAGAAAGAAGGAAGGGAATGAGTTATATGCCAGGAACTTTGCACATATTATTTCTTGTAAGGCATAATGTTATCTCCATTTGTATTTAAGAATCAGGTCTGTTTAATTCCAGAATTAGAACTTGTAGAGCTGCTGACACTCTATAGCCTCTTGGTGCTCAATTAATGTCTGTCGAATAAGTGAATTTACTGTATTAATACTTGATTTCCATTTGGGTGTAATTCTTCAAGTCAGCTTCCCTAGACTCAGAATTCCTATTGGTACTAGTGGTATGATCACAGAGTTGCATTCTGGGTTGAATTGGGTTCTGGGGACTAGTTGGAAAGCCTAGTCACCTTGTATGATACTGTTTCAGTCGGAGAACCGTGTCATTTCCAGACCACCGACTCACCTGTGAGCTCTGGTGTGCTGATCCTTAGTAAATTGGGATCACCTGTATGTGAATGCAGACATTATATAAAGTTAATTTTATGCATTCTATTTTTTTGTGTGATTTTCACACCAGTTTTTTTTTTTTTTTTTACTAATACTGCGTATAAGTGGCTCACCTTCTCTGGTTTTTTTTAAACATAAACCTCCCCAAAGCCCAATAAGTAGGTAGTACACATAATATTGATAGTAATAACAGCTACCAATAACATCCTACCTAAAAGGATTTAAAAGAAAAAAAGAGATAAAATAGTTTCTAAGATTCCAAAGTGTAAGGTCTTTTGAAATATCCCCATTTCATACTAAGTCACCAGGAACATGACAGTAAACTGTTTTGGGTTTGGGTTCAACTGAAAGAGAAACCACATGAGTGATGAACACTGGTAAGATTAAAACACAGTCACAAAGAGAGACCCTAACAAGACTGAGGGAGCCAAACCCTTTCTTATGTAAGGAAGAGAGGAAGCTTTCTCACTAGAATATTTGCAAAACTAAGCACACACTAATTTACAGAGCTGTTTGAATTTATATGTAATTAATACATCTCAAAGAAATGAAACGAACAATGACATGTTGACTGTTCTGACCCTTAAAATTGAGTGTGTAGTGGTGGCGAGTGAGTTTTCAAGTACCTGGGTGCAAGTAGAGCATTACTTTGTAAAGATGTGTAATTTCTATTAGGAAACATAGGGTTCATTCAAAAATGTAATGTCTTTGATGTCTATATTTCTCTTCCTATACAATTATTTTAGAAGTCAGCTTCAGTGTAATATCTTTTGAGTTACTCCTACTGTTACTTTATGTATTAAAAAAGACACAAAGAATGGATGAGAAATCTGATTAAAGGAAGTGAAATTCAGAATTACTCAAAATGAGTTAAAAATGAAATTTTAAGTCTTTAAAATATTGTTAAAGTATATTTGTAAAAAGAAATGAATTAAAATTAAATTAATAGAGAGGTTATTTCAAAATACTGAGAGGCACTGTAGTTCAGTGGATGGAGCACAGGCTCTGGGGACTAAGGGGGCCCCTCTCTGCAGCTCACCAGCAACATTAATTTGGGCAATGTAACCTCTTGAGGACTTTCTTTCCTCATCTGTAAGATGGGGCTGATAGTAATAGTACCTACCTTGATGTGCTGTATGGAGAATTAAAGTCAACTTTTGTGAAACTTCTTATAAAGTGCTTGCTCATTGGCATCTACAAATGGTGGCTATTATCGATAGTTATATAGCATTGGAGGAAGCTGATATTTTAAAATTGACTCCAAAAAGTCGTACTGTACTGTTGTTAGTTTTCATGACATTCTATTACTTAGGTTCAGGGAAAATGCCCAATTCATGAAAATTGAAAGCATCCCTGCTTTTTTGTTTTGTTTTAATGTGTTATAATACATTTCAAGTCTGAAGAAGAACATTTGAGAACGTTTTCCAATTCTTCACTGAGTTTTAAAATTTTTGTCAGTTTTTTTGTTCATTCAACAGACAGGTTCTGAGCACCTACTTATATTTCATGCCATATACTAACTCTAGGAATAAAAGGAACAGGGTCTATCTGCAAGGATATCACAGTCTAAAAAAAAAATTTTACCAGTGAAACTGGTAATCCATTTAGACAGTGGTAAGTGGCAGAAACCTCTGAAGTGATAAATAAGTTTTTAAAATTGTAGTATCTTTCTGGGCATGTATAGAAAGGATTTCACACACACATGCACACACACACACACACACGCACACACATCTATATACATCTTGAGTTAATGCTAAATTAGGAAACTATTTGAAATCTGAACAAAAAAGTCATTTTCAGTTTATGGCAAAGACAGAATTATCTGAATAACTCCAGTTGTTCATTTCTAAGTTTTCTTTAGCTATTTTAGCCTAATGTTTATTTTTAAAATGTGATTAACAATCATCTAGAATAATTTAAAATATATGCTTATATTGATAAAGGTCCTATGTTTTTTTCTTTTTAATTTTAAGACTCTTAGGCTTACATAGTCATTGCTTTTCTTGATGGTGGTTTCACTGAAGAGATTTTGACCAAAAATGTTCTTCAGGTACTGTTTTTTAGCTTATTAAGAGGGAGATGATTCATCTCTTAATGAATTAATGTTTTTAGCTTTAATTACAAAGCCAAATTTTTATCATTAAATGATTTTAGAAAAAAATACACTCTTTAAAATGTATAGTACAGACCTTTTCAATTATTTTATTAATACTGTATTGAACCATGAAAGGCAACTTAAGAGTAAAATAATTGAATCTTCTGAATTAGTGCTAAAAATTTTACCTAATCAGTATTTCAAGTCATATTTTAATCAATTTTGTTGACATCAAATTCATTCCAAAGGAAATTACTTATTTCATCACAATGACCAAACATCATGTATGATCATCATAAAAGAAAAAAATTTACTAGAAGCACAAAACATTGGCTTTGACCTTTACATATTTTGTTCTGTATTTCTGAGAGCTTTTTGTGTCTTTTTGTGGAGAATTCCAACAAATTTGAGAGTGAATCTGATACATTGATAGGGATAGATCTGCCTTAAAACACAATGCCTGCTTATTAAACTGGAAACGTACTATTTTTTAAAAATTAGTCTTTAATATCACCAGCAGTGATGCTTTCTTCATGTTGTTTTCATAAAATGAAATTTCCTATAAGCTGAAAGCTAGTAAATAACAAAAAACCCAGACACAGCTCATCACTGTTTGATCTGAAGTTTTACCTTAAGATGCATTGGATACAATGCCCTGTTCCTGAGAAAGAATATAGTGTAGGGGTGAACTCAGTACCAAATAATCACTAGCCTCTTAAAGACAGCTTTTGTATTTATCTAATTTTTATAGCATTCTTTGAATATCCATATCAAATGCATTCAAAATATAGAGAAAGCTACAGCTCCTTCTTACAAAACACTTTCAAAGGAAAATTTATAAAATTGAAAAAAAAGTTTAATATCCTCAAAGTGAAGAAATTATATACCTACATGAGTGGTAAAGAAAATATTTAATTCTGGAAGAGAACAAGACAAGGGAGGTCATTAACTGGGATCGCATGTATCTTGATTTTTGTTCAGGACATTTTCAATTTTGGTTATTCTCTTTGCTTTTCACCTGTTTATTTCTAGTAGTTAGATTGTAGTTTTCCGTGATTAGGGAAATAGGGTCTCCACACCGAGCCATGATGTGGAGACTAAAAAATAATGATATCTGATTGTGACGTCAATGGACAGAGGTCTCAGCAAATGGTGCTGTAGCTTTTTGTAGCCCAGGACTCGTTTTCCACTTTGTGCTTGTTTGAATGTGGCTCTCTGGGTAGGGTGGCCATTTCGTAAGAACTGTTTAATTGTTCAGGGAAATACAGTAAGGGGTGAAATTGGAAGGAGTAATTTGTGGAGGTTTTTCTTTTCTTTTATCAAGAGCTTATTCCTGTGAGCTTTGATTTAGATTATTTTGAGGGGCAGATAAATGCTGATTTACTCGAGAAGCAAAATCCTAGAAGACACACAGAACACCCATTAGTGCCCTCTTGGCCAACTGGCGTATAGTTGAGGGGCTGATATGACGCAGGGTGGTTGGGAAGGAAGCCAAAGCCAGAGCCTGTGAGCCCAGGTGGATTTCCAGGCCCGTGTTTTGGTGTCAGTCACAGGCATTTCCATTTCCTTATTAGACATAGACGTAGAGGAAGGTTTTAAGATTTTGCAGTTTCTTGAAATTAGATTGGCCTCTAACCCATTCCTTTAACACATTTTCCCCTTTTTCTTCCTCTCTTTTAAACAATGAGGGAAAACATGAGCTCCTGAATTTTTACCTTTGGATTTCTGCCTGCTGTCGAATTGTGCAACAGGGGAAGGACTTAAAATATAAAAGAAGTATAATTAGGTAATTAATGGCTACCACATTGTCATACATAGTGCTCTAAAATAAAAAAAATTCTGAGATGCTATTTTTAACAGTGTTCGTATCTAAATGTTTCTAGTGGGAAATATGGTGGGAACTGGACAAGTTAAAATTGTTAAATAGGTTGCAATTCAGAAAAACAATGTAACACAGAAGTTAATTAGCATCTTAAGTTAGAACCAGAATTTTATAGACACTTAACCAATAATAAGTGGAGGACTCAGCAGGCTAGATTAGCTCAGTGATCTGCTTTGCTGCTCAGAGTGCAGCCTGCCTTCTGTCATGATAAGATTTTTGCATCAAGTCCAAGCTCTATGATCTGGGCATAGTATGTAACCTTTCTGAGCTTCTGTTTAGTTGTGTAACTCATTACACAGAGCTGCAGGGGACATTTTGAGGGAGCAGCAGAAAGGAGGAATGGATCAATGCTGAATCCAAAGAGTAGGAAAAGTTCTAGAAAAGAAGTGGCATTTGATCTGGTCTGTGGAATGAAGGTTTCTCAGCTTAGTGATGAAGAGAAGCATAGCTTGTCTGGGGGGTACCATAGACAGGCGTGCACAGTGGCCCAGCTCCCTGGGGCTCCAAGTACATGGATTAGTGTCAGGGGAGCTGAGCCTGATATTTGGGAAAAGACCCTTGAGGACCCTGAACACCATATGAAGTGACTTTATTTAGTAGGTTTATATTTCTCATGTTGTGTAACAGATTCCCATGAAGTGAGCAGTGCAAAAGCAACACTCATTTGTTAACATGCAATTCTTTCAGTCAGGGGTCCAGCTCAATGCGGCTGCATTCTCTGTGTTATTACAAGACTGGAATCCAGGTGTGTGCTGGGATGAATTCTCATCTGGAGGCTCTGGGTAAAAGTCCATTTCAAGTTCATTCTTATTGTTGGCAGAATTTAGTTCTTTCTGGGAGCTAAATTGAGGTCCCCATTTTTTTGCTGCCTCTCAGGAGCTGCCCCTACTCCTTACCATTTGGCCCCCTCCACCTTTAAGCCATCAAGGGTGCAACCATTCTTTCTCATAGTTTGAATCTGTGACTTCTGAGACCAGATAGAGGAAACTCTGCTTTGGAAGACCTCATGGGATTAGATCAAGGTCACCTGGATTACTTCCCTAACTTAAGTCCATTGTGCCATATCACATATCTAATCACTGGATAAAGTCCTTCATATTCACAGTCCTGGGGACTGTGCAGAGCATGTAGGCCAGTTAGCAGGAAATTTTAGGGGCTATCTTAGGATTAGTCTTCTATAAGAGGTAATGGAGAGCTACTGCAGGTGTCACCCCAAGACAGTTCCATGTTCCAAGCAATGTTCTAGAACGTTAACATTTGTGTAATATAGAAAGTGTTTTGGAAAAATGAGAGACTGAAAGCAGTTGACAAGGGAGGAAATTTTTTCAATAATGAAAGAGCTTTACTACTTGGTTATATAATGTTTAGTGTTGATTTAGTATAGTTTAGTTTGAGAAGGGCATTAGGACATTGAAAATAGTGATCCAAGGATCAAAAGGAAGACTTGAAATTTTCTACTTCCTGATTCAAGCCAAGATTTTATTATTCATTTGTGTTTATAAAGGGAAAGGTAGCATGTGGTGCTCAATAGGGAGTCTGTTAACGCCTTCCCCTCTTAATCAGAGTATTCTTGATCTGCTTTATATACTAGCATTTCATTTTAAAATTGAATTTATTATTTCATTTTTATTATTTAATCTACAAGTTAATTTGATGACTGCTAGACCTTGCTAACAGCCTCATTTTATAAATGTGGAAACGGTAGCTCAGAGAGTGGAAATGACATACCTGCTGAAGTTTGTTAACTTTTCCAAGTATGCAGTTTAGTCTGAGAAACAACTCACTGGTAAAGAAGGAGTAGAGGGCATAAGAAAGGGCAGCTAATGAAATTATGTCATGGATTCAAGAGACGCCAGGATTCGCTTGGCATGAGATTTGTCAGGAAATCTTCATGGGAAAGAGTAGGTCTCAGCCTGGCTGTTAAAGGAAGTAATGGAGGGAAAATGAGAATAGTCTAAGAATAGATCTGCATGTAGGGCCAGCTCTGCAGAGTTGAGGGGTAAGATGAACTTGAGAGGCGGTGGTCTAGTGGTTGTGAGCTTTCGGGTCTTAGCATATTTGAACCATTTTGTCTCATTGAGCCTCAGTTTTCCTCCTGTAAAACTATTTTATAGTTAAAACCAGTTGAATATTTAAAATCTTATATATCCACCTAGTCTATTCATACCTTACAGGGTTGTCATAAGGCCCAAGTGAGATAATGTATGTTTAGCAGAGTACCTAGTGTACTAAGACTTTAAGTGTAAGACTTTGCAGTGGATGTACATTGCCATTATTACCAGGAATAATTAATGAGATAAAAATTCAGTACTGATTATGTACTGAATGTATAGCAACCACTTGTAATATTATTCCTAGAATGAGCTACTTCAGACTTTGGAATTTAGGAAGAGGGGCTCACCTTTCCAGCCAAGAGAAGTCTTTCACTTTGAGGTGCAGGACAGTAGCCAGATTACAAGGGAGAGCATTCTGGATTTCCAGTGAAATGTGAGACTGCCTGCCAGAAGCACGGGTCAGGAGGGCAGAAAGACTCCTGATGTGTCAACATTTGGCTCGACTTGGGGACACAAAGTTTAATACCTCACCACGTATTTCAGTCCTAGAGGTGCCTGCAGACTGGGAATGGGGAAGACAGGCGGGTAGACAGGATAAAACCTAGTTCAGAGCAGAAAACTGTCCCTGGATGGGGGAGGGAGGGACAGGAAGGAAGACAGGGATGGCATGTGTGTTTGTCCGGGGGTTTGGGGGTTAGATCTCAGTGGATGAAGAGCTGAAGCTCTGGGTGACGGCAGAAGCTCATCCGGACAAGGCTGGTGTTTAGCACTGAGAAGGGCAAGAGGTGAGGAAGTTACACTTTGATGACGGGAGTTTTCCAGAAGGGAAATGAGGGTTCCTTAGGGAAGAGTAAAGAGCTGGGAGGCGGGCAGGAGGAAGAGGAGGAAGTGTGGGGAGGGCAGAAGTGGTGAAGCTTCTTAGTGTTGAGGGCATGGGGGTGATGTGTGTGCAGAGACGTGAGAGCGGTTGGCTGTGATCCTCTGGCGAGGATGCCCCGGTCCAGCGTCCAGAGACAGCAGGAGGAAGCCGGGGCTCCGGGGCAGGGCTCCTGGTTTCCCCAGAACTCCAGGTCTGGTAGAAAGGAGGACCCCCTTGTGCAGAACCAGCTTGCCCCTTAATAAAGCCTGCCATCCGGATACCTGGGGAATGCCACGTCTTTCCCCTAGGACTATATGTGGAAATAGAATCAAAGCATCTCTCTCTAAGTTTGTGAACAAGGGCTTTAAGACAGCTTCAGAGAGGTGTGCTTGCCTTGTTTATGATGCATCACGTGCTAATTAGAAAGACCTGTGCCCTCTTTGTGGTGTAAGACTTTGCAGTGAATCTACATCACCATTATTATCAAGAATATCAAGAATAATTAATGAGACACACATTTAGAACAGGTGTCTGGTAATCCTTGATGGAGAGAATTCAGGGGCTCTTGTTCCCTGAGTTTGCCTTCCCTCTCCCCAGAAAGGAGGCAGATGAGCCCCTGAGTCCCCAGCCTGTCCAGAGGAAGTTCCTTGGCTCTGTGTGAAGAATGCATGGTTTGCTGACACGACTGTTTACATGGGACAAAGGCTGGCTGCTTTGATGCTCTCCCAAGACGAGATGGAGAAGTGGCTGGGGTGCCAACCAGCCCCTCACAGGGAAGGTACTCTAGTTCCCAGGGGAGGAACCTGTTCCTTCAGAGCCACAGGGTAGATTCTGATGTCATGAACCAAGAATGCTTGATGAGCCACTTTATTCGCCATAGCTTTAATTCACTGGATAAAGAGGAATATCCCACTTTCCTTGTCATCTGGAGAACTCTGAATTTCTTAAATCTCACCAAATGTAGTGTTACTTACTCAAGCTTTCTTCCTGAATTCTTCCCTAGAGTGTTTGTAGCCAGTTTCATTTATCTCTGTAATGTTACCATTTTGCAAAAGAAACCAAACCAAACAAACCCCAGCAAAAATACCTCCTCCATAAAACACAAACAATGGGAATAACATGTGAAGGAACAATTCCTGGCTTGAATCAGTTCTCTTGCAACAAATGTGGAGTTGTTTGTAATTTTGAGTAAATGAGTCTGCAAACCAAAATAGTGAGTAGATTTAATTTTAGGTTTACAGTTTTGACATTGTAACCCAGAATTACATCTTATTTGGAGAACTCTCTTCAACTAAGACTCTTTTTTTAACTTAGTGCCACAAGATGACTATACTAAAATTTCTCTGAAGTAATAGTTCCATCTGTCTGTCTATATATTAACCTAAACTAATATAGATAATAAATAGTAATATTTATTACTGAGATAATATTATTGAGATAATAAATATCATTTATTATTGAGATAATAATATCATTATTTACTTACATCGTAGGTTTGCTGTTCTTACTGAAAATGTTGGTAGTTCTAAATATACCAAATTTTAAAAAACAACAACAAAGACCCCTTAAACACAGCAGAGAGGAAATGTTCAGATGATGTACCAGACTCCACAGGATGCCATATTTCAGGAAAGAAAAAGGCAATGCAATCCAAATTTCTACCATACTGGATTATCTACATGAGTTTTATTAGCCATCCTTTCATGAAGAAGGAGCACTTAAGAAATGATTTTGTAGTTGGAGAATGTGGCAGTTATTTAATGGTACCCAGTGAAAGCTAGTAGGAGACTCAGAGAGGAATGGTTTTAGGAAGCATTTCTTTAACAGTCGTTCTGTGCGGTGCCCCCAAGAGCAACATAAACAGATACTTAATAAAGTCTTTTGATGGTGGCCTTGGTTAGAAGGAGGGTAGAGTATAAGTGAAATTACCTGGATTTATAGGACAGAAAGCTAATAGAAATCTAGGCAGCAGCTATGATCAAGGCCCATGCACTTAAATAAATACATGTTCACTTTGAGCTCATGGGAAAAAGCAGACAGTGCCTTTCAGATGCCCAACCCCTGACTAGGTCTGGGCAGTAGTAATAGCCTCTTTTGACTCTTGGTAAAATCCCCAATAAGCAAAATACCAAAATCAAATATGAAGAGTGAAGGGGAGTCAGTTGACTGGCTGAATGACGTCTGTAGCCCTTTGTCTCTCAGGAGGCCAGGAGCCCCACTCAGTTCCATGATAGCTCAAGGTCCTGCTTGTCCAAGACCTTCAAAGCTTCACATGCATATGTGAAAAGCATTTTCAGGTGCCTTTATTAAACCTACATTGGCTTGGACAGAATGCCAGTGGGTGGAATCTTAGTTTTATCACGTGCTGCTTGAGGAAAAGCACTTATGGCAGTTCAAGAAAGGCCTGAAAACAGAAAGAGCGCTTTGGTGTTGTTATTTGGAGTCAGACTGAAAGTATCATGGAAACAAAACCATTCGAGACTTTCACAAAACATCATCTTATTTTACACTTGGCTTCTTTATAATGATAGTGTTCATATTTCTTGGACAATTGGCCTTTTCCTTTAGTATGTTCCCTTTGGGAAAACATGTGCCTTTCAAATGCTGCCTGTAGCTCACACCTCATCATTCTCGTTGCCTTGTTACGCCCAGCAAACTTGCCTGCTTCTTATAAGTGCCCTGAGACCCACAGAGTAATACAGGAGCTCTCAGCAAGCGCAGGAGAAACTGGGCCTGCTGCAGAAGGTGCAGCTCACTGGCAAAGTGTCAGGATCTACAGGATGATGTTTTGTGCCCCATCACTGCCTCTATGTATTTTATTTTCTTACCCTCATTTTCCCTTCGCTCAGATTGATTCTCCTATTTGCCTTTTCACAGTAACATGCACATTTTTCTAGGTGTTCTCAAATCTTTTGGGGGAATGAAGTGGAGTATAGGCAAGTAAATAAAGTTTGATATGTCAAAGTCCTATCTTAAATAAGATAATTATCAGTATGGTCATTCGGAGCAGAATTTAATGAGTCTTCCAAAATAAATTTAGAGTTTGCTTAGTTGGTATCTTTTTTGTATCTCTGGACATTATTAAATAATTATGCAATGAATATCTTATCTTCTGGTTACTTATCCCCATTCCAGAAATAATTTGTAAGACAATCTAATTAGATTCTATCTTCTTTAAAGAAGAATTAGTGTGGGTTGAATATAATATATGTAAAAGAAATAACCTGGGAAAAAGTTATTGCCTGGAAGGTCGGAAATTACTATTGTTCTTCCTTTGAACATCATAAGATGATTGATCAAAATGGTCAACTTAACAGAAAAAATTTAACTTCCAGGGATAACATATTATGAAATAGTCAATCATTTTATATATTTTCCATTTATTTTATTAAGCTTTTCCCAATAGCCTTTTCCAAACATTGCTCATAATTTACTTCTGCTGTTATAGCAATATTTTAGAAGATGGGTGGGGCTAGCTGTTGTGGTTGTCAGTGTAAAGTGCTGTGTCTCACACAGGCCAGGGTGTTTATTCTTCCTGAAATGAGTGAGCTTTTCCCCTGGGTCTGTCTGATGCAGATTCCACTGGAAGAGTTGCTTATTTTCCTCTCCTTAAAATGACTCTAAAAGTGATTTTGACAAATACAGCATAGTCCTTATGTCACATGGGGATGATGAAATTGAAGTGACTCTTGTGTAGTCTTAACCTGATCATTGTGACCAGGGGAACATGAGCCCTTTTGAGGATGTGACATCTCTCTCTTGTGGGGGACCTCAGATCCTCCTCAACTTTCTACACACACACACACACACACACACACACACACACACACACACACACACTTACCAATGGATACAGTTGAACCCTGGCAGGACCCACTTGAACCCTCTTTTGGGTTTTCTCAGACCTGAACTTTTTAAGTTTCTACCCCATCCTCACAGGGACTTCACGGGATCAGCAAAGGGACTTGATGTACTAATCTGTGCCATGGGTTCATGCAGACCTCCCCATGGGCTAATCCCAGCTTGCTGGTCAATTCTTATTTTTTGCAAATGATTATTAATTTAAGAGGATTTCAGGTATTTTATTTTTCATTTACATTTATTTTAGAAAAATGCAAAAAGAAAAAATCTTGACCGGTGGCAGTAAGTTTCTCAGCTAGTTGTTGCTGCCTGATCTTTTCCAAACAAGATAAAGTCTGTGTAATTTCTTAATGTTGAACATTATTTTTGACTAAATTTGAATTCTTCTGTGTCCAGTAGAATCGAAAGTGTACCAGCTGTATCGTCATTACTAAGAGTGATGATAACACTTACTATTTATTGCACGCTCATCATGAATAAGGCACTGTGCTGGGAATTTACATAAAGTGTCTCAGTTCTCACCATAGTACTGCTTGGAAGAGATTACTGTTTGCCTTTTACATGATAATAAAAAGATCTCTTAGATGTTGGGCCATTTATTCAAAGCTACAAAGCAAGTGAGCAGACAAATAGGTTGAAAATTCTTGATTCAATTTTGCTTTGATAATGACCAATGTTTGCTTTTCGTAATATTGGAGTATTACATAGGAAGTTAGACTCATTCTTAGTACATCATTCAGAGAAAACCACTTTTAAAAAATGGTACATCCTTATATGACTTCTTGAGAATAATCCTTATAGTTTATGTGATAAATTATAATGTACCAGTTTTAATTTTTTTTCTTATGACTCTTTGATGGTATCTTTATTTTCCTTACAATTTAATCAGGATACATTTTAAATTCAGCATAAGCAAGAATTCTCAGGGCAATATAGCTTTACACATTTGCTTTCTGACATCTCTTACCTCCAAATACTTAATTCCTTCCTTATTTATTAATTTTTATCAATCATTTATTCTTAAAATGGTCTTCAACAGTATGTAAAGGTGTTTAATGTTGCTCTTCTATTTTTTATTTAACAGCATGAAATGTATACCAGAGATTATATTTTAAACTCACCATTTTAAGTATTTATGTGTGTGTCCGTGTTTTTTTTCTGTTATAAATATATACTAGAAAGTCCATGAGAAACCTATGTGAAAGCGTGTGTCTTTGGAGATTAAGTAAAGATTGACTTAGCTGTAATTTTTCTATGTCTTGCTCTACTAAATAAGCACCCAATTAATGAGTTTAACATAAGTTACTTTTACCCACCTATTTACTTGGAAAAATTAAAAAGTAATACATTTACAGAAAATAATAAACTATTACATATGGGTAAAACTGACAAGTAAATGTCCTTCTCCTTCTTGTTTCTGTGTGGCCCGTACTCCCAATCCTGAATTTCTTCTGTTTCATTAAGATTTTCTTAATGAACATATAAGCATAGGTGTGTGTATAAGAATGCATATTTTAAGTAGTAGGATATTTCAAGTTTAAATTATATAGTATGACTATCTTCACCATGCCTGCCTCCCTCCTGTGTGGGAATAAGGAGCTCTCAGTAGGACATTCATACTCAGTAAAATAAGAATACATTTCAAATGAGAAAGAGAAATGGGGGCCAAGGAAATTGAAGTGGAGAATCAAAATCCAGAAAGGAGTATGAATATATGGACTATAAAGTTCCACAGTGTTGCCTGCTAGATTAAGAAGTGTCATGAAAGCAGGAGTTTCCTGGTAGTCAGTATAAAAAGGGAGACGTAATCAGCAATATAATTGTTTTTAGTCTGAAAGGAGGAAGTATGACAAGTCCATAGAGGAAAGCTGTCAGTAGGATTTCCCAAGGTTTAGTGGGGACCTTTATATCAGGGTTCCAGGAGTGACGCCTAGGTAGGTGGCAATGTGTGCCTGCAGCAGATGAGGGAGATCCTGCCCCAAAATGTGGATCTGCAGGTGCAGGACTGGCCACAGTCCTGTTTTCTGCTTCCTGTTCAGAAATTCAGATTTCAGGATGGTGACAGCAGAGCATTAAACCAAGTGGCTGCACAGGCCCAGAAGCCGGACTGCTGTGCCTGGGGTAGCCTCGAGCAGCCCCAGACCTTTCAAGGAGTGGAGCGGGCTAAGGGAGGGAGGGAGCTACCGTATGCAGGGCTGTGTTCAACTAAGTACATGTGGGCCTTCTTTGCGTCTTTCTTATCTTTGCTGCTTCTTCAGGAAGGGGGATTGGTGGTGGGCTAGGGGGTGGCCTATTTGGGGGAGTGTGTTGGGGGAATGTGGAAGCATAGGGAGGACTCTGCTAGAAATATGTGCAGTGTGGCTGGACAGCTGCTGGACAGACAGAAAGCGGCTTCAGGGTGTGAAAGGAAAGGGTGTAAGATGAGGGCGAGTCTTCTCCCTTGAGTGCTGCAGAATGGGAGCAGGCACCCTTATAAGCCAGACCCTGTGTGTGGAGAACAGAGAACAGAGATCAGTTAAGTACACGGTCCTGTTTCCTTGTGGTGTTAGGAAAGAGAACCACCCTTCTTTGCAGGCACAGCAGAGGGGTATAGCACTCACCCTCATGGTCTTGGATGGTGGGAAAGGCTCCCTGGCTGAGCCAGCCTTGGGGGGACCCTGAGGGACGAGTCATGGTAGAGACCTGGGCGCCCTGGTATTGTCTGGGAGCTTTGGGCTTTATGCTCAGGCCTGTGGGGGAATAACTGAAGGCTTCCAGAGGGTAGCATGTTCAGAGTACATTTTCTGAGGTGTTTTGCATGTTAATATGTAGTGGTGCATCTCAAAACATGGTCTCCAGATCAGCAGCACAGGTATTGCCCATGGGCTTAGCAATGCAGGTTCATGGGCCCTGACCTGACCATCTAGCAAGATCTCTGAAGCTGGGCCAGATACCAGGTTAGAACAAGCTCTCTAGGTGATTCTTACGCACCTTAAGCCTGAGAATCATTGCTGTGGAGAATGGATTATAGAAGGGACATAGAACGTGCTTATTGTAAATCCCTTATTTGATTAATGACAAACCTGAGGGCCCAGGTGAGTAACTAACTTATCAAAGATTAACTTAGTGGTGGGTAATAGTAAGACTCAAGTCTCCTGACTGTGCCCAGTCTTTCTGCCATGTAAACTTCCCAGGCAGGGAAAGGATTATCATAACATTTTTAAAAGGAAGATGTAATTATATGTTATATTACCTTTCAAAAACAGTGCCCACGAAAGTACAAATGAAAGTAGTAAGTAATGTATGAAATGTCTGATATATAATTTTTGGTTATATCATATTTTGATGTGACGCATGTTATGTTTGTGTGTCTCTGAGACTGAAATGGGGAAGAAGGAAGTGACTTATCTAAACTTAAGCTAATTATTCTCTAAGCAGTGATGTACTAGCTCTCCAATCTTGGCAAAACATTTAATCTCTTTGAGCCTCAGTTTCCTTATCTATGAAATGGGGATAATAATACCTACCTAAAAAGGTTGTTAGGATAAGGTAGCTTATGTGAAAGTGTTTTATAAGTTTTAAAGCATTATAAATGTGATTGATATTATTATTTTTTATATAGATGGAATGTAAGTCCATTCATCTAGCATTCACTGAGCATGTATTATGGGGAATATTGTAAGAGCATCTCCCAAATAGAATACAAGGCATCTTAGAAATATGATTGTATACAGAGGAATTAGAAAACTTTTGAAATGGTTTCCTAAATTATTCACATTATTATTAAGTAGGAAATCCATTCAGACTCAATATGGAAAATTTTGATTTGAAATTCCCAATCCTGTACCTTAGTTCCCTTCTAACATTTTCTTGATTCTTATTTTAGTAGAGATACTTAATCAACACATTGTAAGGTACATTCTACATTAGTATCTTTAATTTTGTCCTTTAAGGGGCAATTTAGTTTCAGAATTGAAAGAGTATAGATTTATATAACCTTCCAGAAAAGCAACAAAAATGTATGAGTAATTTCTAAGTAAAATGAAGTCAATGAGTGGTTTATGTGACTCATTCAATCTTAAAATGAACAGAGTGGTTTTGCTTTCATCAATCAAAAATAGGTACACAGTTATTAATACGAGTCCTTCGGTTTGCTTATTTAAGCAGGTCATAGAATTTCCTTATAGCCATAGGCTAGGTTCTTTCATTAATTTATTAACTTTTGTCTCTGGTGTGAGAATGGTTCATTTTTAAGAAATGTCCACCTACCTTAGATGTAGCACATATTCTTTAATAAATTTCAGTTTGTTTGCATTTTTAACACTATGGCGGTGTTCCATGTAATACCAGCTAAATTGCAGTTGCCAATGAAGCCCAAGTGATGCATTCATTTGATGTAGATATTCTGGTTTAGAGATAATTCTTTAAGTGCTTTCATCTTTTAGGTGTCAGTTATTGCTGAAGATCTTTCTAAAGCACATATTTTTTTTCCTTTAAATGTAATACCATTGTTACAACTTAGTCATTTTTAATAACATGGCACTGTACAGTTCAACTTGGATTTCACTGTGGGGTCTAGGAGAGTGCTGACCTGGAGGGGAGGGGCCCCCCAGTGGGGGAGGCATGGGAGGTGGAAAGACCAGCAGACAACTGCGCAGGTGGTTCACAGTCTCTGATAAATGAACAAAACTCTGGTCCTCACCTTCATCACCTACTCCCTTCCCCTTGTTTTGCTCCTGCCTCTGGACTTAAATTCCAATTAGTTCCTTATACTGAGTAACTGTACTAGTATCTTTTAAGGGTAGATGAAGCTTTTTCTTTATTTGCACTGCTTTTTATGGTAGCATCATCTTTAAGTCATTAAGATTATTTTATTTTACTCTATTTCTTAACCAGTGTAGACCCAATTTATATATCCCCTATATCCTGTTTCTGTACATTTCCATGACGCTTCATACTACTGCTCTAGGAAATGGAATATACTTCTTTTAAGAACCTCCCAGATCCATTAATATATGAACTCAAGTTGTTTTTAATGCAGCTTTGTAACTTATTTCTAATTTCAGGTTGAAAAAAATATTGCAGGTAAAATTACTATTAAACACACACAGTACGTTATTTTAAAATACAATATCGTGGGCTGTCAAGCTAAGCACAGTCTTGTTTTTAAACAAAAGATTGCAATTTTGTCGTGGGTCTTTTCCAGATTGCAGTGATTCCTAACATGGTAGAAATATATTTATATAGTCAGTACTCTAAACTTTTAGGGAATAATTGCTGAGTATCTGGCTTTTTGGCTGAACAGAGACAAAATAATCATGAACACACAGATCCACAATTTCAATACAATTTCAACCTGTTAACTAGGTTTTCCTGTAGTTTCACTTAGTCAGAAGGGAATTTACATAACTTATAAGAACACCCTGAGTGTGCAAGAGATACAGCTATTTTGATACATATTAAAATGGACTCTGAATAAATGAAATTTGAAATGGGAAGTTTTTTTTAGGAGTCATTCAAGAACATTTACATTTGAAAGTCAAAAATATTCTTTCTGGTTTTTTTTTCTAGTGAAAATTTAAACAAAATTAAAATAATGAATGATGTTTTCTACTAATTGTAATTACCTCTTCTGCTTGAAATTTTATTTTTTTGGCCTCATATGAAGTGACAGATCATTATAGCCAATTTGTGGTTTTAACAATCAGAAGTAACCGACTAATGATGCTATTCATATTTGGTTAGGGATTAAAAGAGAGTCCTTTGTGTGTGTGTGTGTGTGTGTGTGTGTGTGTGTATGTTTTAGTATATTTCCTTCACAACTGAAATGCCAAAAACAATTTGTAAAGCTTTTCTCAATCTTTTGAAAGTTTCAAGTTATTTTTTACAAAGACATTTTTTTTTTTAAGGAAATAGGAACTTTTGTCCTTATAGTGGAGCAGATGGAAGGGTAGAGATCTTAATCATAAGAAAAATGTTTTAAACGCCTTCTACATTTACTACTGTACTTGTACAACTTGGATGCCTCTCTATGTATGTAGTTTCATTCAAGTTTTCTGTTTTTCATTCTGAAAAGGAAGCAAAATACTGAATCCTTTTTCCAAAGGAAAATGTTTGTAGTGTCATGCAAAATGAGAACAGATGGTACTGCAAAGCTTTGGGGAAAAGTATCGCACTCCAATTGAAATTGTTAGGCACAGTCAGAGACAAACGTGAAGCTACCAATTATTGCAGTTTTTTTTGTATGACTTAGTTCAAATTTGTACAACAGAAAGTTGCAAGGTAGAAGTTAGCCTCTTATATTAAATAAAAGACATTTACTAATTTACAGTCCAGACCTCACTAAGTGGATGCCCAAGTAGCCAGGTTTTATTAGGAAAAAATAATAATCAGAGAGAAGCCACCCTCATCACTTAAAATGTATTCTATAATTTGGGGTTTCACAGTGGGCAAGTTTACCCAGATGCAGTGTGACAGCCTATTAGCAAAATAAACTGGTCTTCTGAACTTGGAGTCCTCTGCTCTTTTCCCTCTAGTTTTAACTAGATTAGCTTTTCAGGGCAGCTGGGCTTGGGTTGTGGTAGGTGCATTAACTTCTCCCCACACTGTTCGGACTGAGCAGCAAAGCATCTATTACCAATACCATATCCAAAGTGACGTTTCCATACAGGCTGCCTGCTGTTTCATTCATAACCACAAAACAGACTGAAATGACTTGACTTCTTTTTACAACTTGCAAAGAGTTAATGGACTGTGCTGGCCCCCTGCCAAAACCTTTAAGAAACTTTATTAATGTGTTATGAGGCTGGGACACCATAGTGTGGGATTTTATTGGTTATTCATCTTAATGAATAAAAATATGTGTGCACAATTAAAGCCACGCTCTCTAGCAGTTGCCTCCTAATAAATGTTGAGTCTTTGTCAGTACCCGTCATTGCATTTGCTGATCAATTTTGATCCTTTTCCTTCTAAAACCTAATGTTATCAGCAGTGTAATAATGTGGACTTTGTTTAAAGCAATGCCAGCTTAATACTTGAAATGAGTAATTATTCAATGATGAAAAGAACATTCAAAAGAATACTCTTCTGTGAAAGTGACTTTAAAAAAAATCTCCATGTGAAAAATCATGTCATAATCCACATTTTATCATTACTTAAAAAAAAGCCTATGATATATTGATTCCTTGTAAGACAGAATTTATATTCCTTTTATATATATATATATATTTATATTTACATATTTAAAAATTTTTTTATATAAAATATATTTTTGTTGTAGATCGTGTGGGAAGGTGATATTGGGTAGGCAGAATAGAAAGTGTTCTTCCTGTCTATTCTGTTCTGACATGCCAGTTATCAGATATTTCATGTTTATTTTCATGCAGTTTTATTGTCCTTTCACTTCTGACTTTTTCTCTCTACCTCCCTAGGGGTGGAATGTTGCAAGGACGGAATGAGGGCAGAAACCATATCATACTGAAACTAAATTAAAATATAGACTGAGTGGATCAGTGGGTGTACATATATTTAATGCTGAAGCTATTTGAGAAAAGATTAATATTTTTGTACCTTTTGAATTAAGTACTTTCTCTCCCAAATAGAATACAAGGCATCTTCAAAAGAATGTTGAATGGATATTTTCAGTTTGTGAAAATAATCCCAGGTACCTACAGATGAGAAAACCTTCAGGGCATTTTTTTTTGGCAAAATGATTTTTCTATTACAGTCATCCGTGTGAGGAAATTTTATGATACTCTATCAAAAGTGCTTGTGAACAGTTAAGAAAAAAAAAAAAACTTTTGATAAGTAGAAGCACTGAAAGAATAAGTACATTACGTGTCCAAAACAGTAAGATGCAAGTTTAAGCCATGCCTGTTTTTATGAATTTGAGGAAGAGAATAACTTAATTCAGACTAACCTTTCTGACTCATCTGTGGTTTTGCCTCTAGAAGAAATGAGAAAAATTTAATTTACTTGAATTAACAAATTTAGAAGTAAGTATAATTTCTTCCACTTTTTGGCAATTTAACCTTGATGTTGGAATGGCTGCCGATTGGCATGAAAATATGAAGAGCCATTGAGTTTGACACCTATTGGCTTGTCCTCTTACAGGTGAACCAGAACTTGACCTGATTTTTAAAAATGGCCTACCTTGGGTCACTAAAATAAGATTACACATATGAGAACAAAATGTGACGATGAGTCATGGTGACTTCTGGAGGATCCGTCTATTTGGGGAATGGGAAGTCATCTTTCAGCCGAGTTAGCTCTCCTCGCACAGCGGCCTGTCTTTTCAGGTCGAGGCCTGTGCGGGAGGCCCTCGGCTTTGTGAGTCTGATAATGTGCCTTCCGGGTTGTGATGAACCCCTCGGTTGTGGCACAGAGCAGTTTTCCTTTGAGTCTCACCTGAGGAAGAGGAAGCCTTGAGAGCGGCGGTGCGCGGTGGTTTGTGTCTTCTGTGCGGATCAGTAGGCAGACGAGCAGACCTGAAACCCTGGTTCAGTACAGCTAAGACTGTCGGAACCTTCGTGGGGTAAATGGCACCCGGGGAGACATCAGACTGCCATTTGCGAGACGTGACTTAGAGACGGAAGCGGGAGATGAGCCTGTGGGAGTGAAGGGCGTGGTGGCTTTGAAAAGGGCGTCTGGGGTCCCCGTGTGATCGCAGCGCCCAGCTGGCCCTTCGCCTTTCAACTGAGTGCCCCGCCTGAGTCCTCAATTTGTGGCCTGCCATGGGCAAAAAGGCTCCTCTGGTCTCCTCCTCCCGGTTTGTACACATTTCCAAACCACAACGTAAACTCACCACGATCAGCAGCCTCCACTGGAGGGAAGCTTCCACTGGGAAAACCGGGGAGTTACCTGTCAACAATTAGGAAAGTTGCCCAGAGAACCCAGGAATTGTAGAGGGTAACCTCTACCTGGACTGTGTTTTTTTTTTTTTTTTGTCTAATGTTGACACCACTAATTTAAGAAAATAGCAAATTTAGATAGGACCCTGGAGTCAAATTTGTGTGAGTTTAATTCCTGGCTCTTTCAGTTATTAGTGGAGGCCTGGGCCTTTCTTGTCTGAAAAAAAGGGATGATAATAGTAACACCTACCCCATAGTGTTACTGTGAGGATGAAATCTACATACATCATTGAGAGCTCTGTTGCACATGTAAACAAATGTCCAATTGCTGTTAGCCTTACGGTTATTTTATTACTATTCATCCACAAAGATATTTGGTGATAAAAAGTATAGGATAACATTTGCAGCACATACAACATATGAAGCATTAGTGTTTTATGTAACTAATTGCATTTATCCTCACTAGGATCCTTTCAGGTGTAGGTATCAGTTTTACACATATTGTACTGTGCTGAGTCCTCAGCAAGACATAAAATATATGACTTCCAGAAATGTGTGTTCTAGTTGGGGGTTACAGATTATATCCACTTGGTAATAGTTTTTTGTAAAGCGTGTGTTAATCCCACAGTTCTTTATATAATGGTACACAGGGTTTGTTTGCATATTGTAGGTAACAACATTTGTTGAATTCCTTTGTTTTGTTGAACAGATTGTTATTTCAGAATTTGGGAACTCTCAAAGAAGAAAAGGTAAAAAGTTAGCAGTATCACACCATAAAATCTCATGAAAGTAAGAAAGTAAAATAACTCCAGTTTTAAAAGTATTAGTGAGTTAATGGTGGAATAGAGAGATTTTCTCAACACACTCACTTTGGTTCACCAGTCTGTTAAGACTGTCCTGCTGTTATACATGTGACTTTGACCCTCTTGATAACTAATTAAACAAAAGCTAAAAGTCCCTAAGTGTCCTTTGCTTAGTACTGTAATAATGGTGAGAAATTTTGCTGCCTTCTGTTTCAGGTGAATACTGAAGAACAGACACTGTTCAGATATTTACCACTAAGGAGACACTAGGTGTTCCATTGTGATGGGGATTTTTACAAATTAAGTAAAATTTATTGGTGTGGCTGTGCTGAGTGTGTGGACATTACCATTAAAGCTAGAAAGACTGGGTGTTTAGCGAATAAGCTCTCGGAGTGTAATGAGTGCCGCCAGTCTGTGTCAGCATTATGGAAACCTTTCACCTCCGAATTCTCTCTCAGCAAAGGCAATGCTGGATTCAGTTGAAGCTTAGAATTACGGAACAGCAGTCACTGCCAATAATGATTACAGGCTAGTACACAGGGCCTAGTGTCTCTCAACATGAGCTTAAACCTGTGGAACACCCTAAAAGAGAAAATTCTGGTGACCTCATTATGTAACATTTGGCAGCCGTGGGCACAGCATTGTAGCTGGGGCTAAAGTTTAATAGAGAAAAAAAAAGAAAAAGGCCAGAGAGATACACAGTGTGATAGGTGTACTTCTGCAGCATTTTACCACTACTTATTCTTCGAGTTTTCCTGTATGCCTACCATCATCAAATATGTATGTATATAGTTCCACACAGTCCCTTCCTCCCCGCCTGGCTGCCTTTTCTCTCAGCCCTTGAAACTTGCAGAGACTAAGGATTTGGCCTCAATATTCACAATCAAGTGGTTTTGTGCTATAGGTGTTTGCCCTGTGAGGGTATGAATAGTTTTTTTTTAATATGTTAATTGAATGATGTAAGAGAAGCACAGCCTCTTAAGGGAGGAGAAGGAAACATATAAAATGTTTTCCTTGCTGTCATTCTGCATACACATAGGCTTTGATAAAGACGGAATATACACCATGTCAAAGTCACGCCACTGCAAATGGGCCAGTGTTGACTTTGCTCCTGCGTTTCTGTAATATATTTCCATATGGTCAGGAGTTTCCTTTTCGTTTTTTCCCACAAAATCAATCGAGTTTCTTTCATTAGCAGAAAGCATTCTGGGCACAGGAGTCACCGACCTGTTGAGGTGAGTGGAATTTCAGAAAAGACCCGTGTCACCACTTTCTAACTTGTGGCATTCCAACATGCATTCTAGTTTTTTAAAACAATACTTAAAAAAAAAACAAAAAGCTGTGGTACCCGCTCTCCTTTATGTGTGAACCACGCTTTTCTGGCGTCCCTGGAGACAGACGCAGGCCCGCGCGGGCGGCGGGCGGCCGGCGACATTTCAGGAGGCCGCTTGGCAGCCATTTTAGATCTGCCCGCGCAGAGCTCCTGGCTGCCAAGAGCTGCCGCCGCTCGGTGCCAAGACACTCTTGGCAGTGGAGATAAACTTTGTAGAGATACACAGTCCAGAAATATCTTATAATTACAAAGCACAGGGGGCAGAATGTTTTTACAATACAGCTGTGCTAATGTAAACATTTAATTTGGCAGCCTTCTCCACCCACTTTTCAATTAACCGGGTTTATGCAGATACTTTAGGTCTGTAATAAACTTTACTGCTACTTCTCATAGAGTACAGTTTAGGAAACGCGGATTTGAGGGGCTTTTTTTTGGTGGTGGTGGTGGGGGGAGTTTCCATGCACTTAGAAAAGCACAATGTGAATGTGAGGTTGCCATAAAGGGGAAGTGTGGCTCTCTGTCTCAGAAAATGCCAGGCCTAGCTCAACTCAAACAATTGCTTTAGGGAGAAAAAAGATGTGGGGGCTGTTTCCTTGGCTTCTAAAGCCTGCAAGAGGATATTAATAGAAAGAGGTAAAATCACTTATACAGCTACAAAAAGACACTTGTGTTGGTGATCATTAAAAAAGATAAATGTCCCCTGCAATGCATGAGACTGTTTCAGAGATAAATTCCCAATAACAGTTCTTACAGATATAATTATAATAATTGTGTGATCGCCGTGATAATTATTCTTATGGAGTGAAAGAAATAATTTTCTCTGTAAAGTAGCATTCAACTCTTCAGCTCACAAAGCTAGTCAATAGATCCTTTTCAGCTAACCTAAAAAGTGGTGGAGGTCATAGAGCTTTAAAGCTAAATTTGGTTTTAATTGACATTGTGAAAATGAATTTTTTTCGTAAGGATTATGACATCATATTTTCATGCTGTCTCTTTGCTGACACATCTCAGATATATTAGAGAAAACCATATACATGCCATACGTGTGGACAGGATTTTTTAATTTTTCTTTAAGACATAGAAAATTTTCAACTCATTATTTCCTATCTCTATTTAGAAACTTTGCCTTGGCTATGGGCCTTAAAAGTTAGCTTTTTTTTTCCCCCCTCTTGATGATGGATTTTCATAATAGAAAGCTGCTTTTATGGTGTTTTCCCTCAGGACTGCTCTTAAGTCCCTCACTGAGTCAGGCTCCATCGCCTTTCAATCTGTGGGGTGTGACCACAGAGCGATTTCAGTCCAAAGTTGTATTTGACTGTTCAGCTCCCAAAGCTAGTCAATAGATCTCTTTCAGCTATCCTGAGAGATGGTAGAGGTCAGAGAATTTTAAAGCCATGTTCTCCTTATTTTATAGTCTTGTTATTTTTTCTGCAATAGCTGTTTTGCCATTGTATTGCTTTTATGTATTCTGCTCATCACAGCTGAACAATGTATTTGCTGTGGCTTTTATTCTCTCAGATGTTTTACTCATTAAAAAAAAAATCAAACAAAAAAATTGGCTGGCTCACTACTCAATATGTGCATATGTGTGTGTGTAACATGTCCATTTCAACTTCACAATGTGACCATTCTGGATACTGCTTATTTACAAATTTTAAACAGAACCTATTTACCTGTTAGGAAGTGAATGAGTGCAGATTAAACTGTGAAGTGCATTCAAAACAGAAACATATCATGCTTTGTTCACTATATTAGGCTGAGTTCTAGGGATGATATGTGGAAGCTGGTGTATGTTCAATCCTGTTTGTTGTTTTTGTTTTTTAATAAACAAGCAAATGGGTAAATCTTAGTAAAAATAACGATCAGAATATTGAGTGTTAACTAACTGTATAAAATGGTAGCTCATTATGAAACTTCCTTTTAGAATTCTGCCTTTCCTTGGAAAAAAATGCTCTTCGAGTTTCTTCGTGGATAGTTTATCCAAGATAACATCCTTTCGGCAGATTAAATGAATTTCCAAAAATCACTCAGGGTAAATGGTGGTATAAGGAGGTCACAGTCTTATGGGAAGAAGTGAAGTATAAGCAAGTGACCCTAATGTAATGTTAAAGTCCCATGTTGGAGTATGAGCAGAGGTGCTGTGGGCCTGGAGGAGGCCTCCTTAGGTGAGAGAAAGTAGGTTCAGTGAAGAGGGACAAAATTCAGGGGCTTTGAAAGATGAAGCAGGAGTTTATCTGGAATCAAAGAAGGGGTATTCAGAAATAAAAACCATATGGGCAAATGCATAGAATCCTACAGTTGTACAGGAATTTCAAGAAGCATGCTAGAGCTTAAGTGTTGAGAAATTGGGTGTGGATGTAGGAAGGGGTAGAAGATAATGGTTTGTCAATTGGCTGTATTGAGAGGTGAGGCTAGGCTGGGACCAGATGATGAAGAGCTTTGAATGCTATACTGTGTTGGTCGTAGATTGTTTTGGGCAATTGGAGCCATCTGTGTTTTAAGGAGTGAAGTGATGTGACTCCTGATGGCAGTGCAGAGGATGGACTGCAGTTTCATTGCGAAGAATGACTACTAATGGCCTGAGAAGGCCGAGGCTGTTGTCATATAGATAATGAAGTCTCAATTAGGGATTTAGCATTGGTTCAGGTAGAGATGAGGAAGTGGAGTTGAAAGGTACAGTCTAGTTGGATTGAATGTGAAGCTTTAGGGAGATGAGGTTCTAGATGCCTGAGTTTGCAGCTGGGACACTGAGTGGACATGGGTGCCACTGACTGAGATACGGACGGGGAGGGACTGAGCAGGCATTGTGCATTTGCGACATCAGGAGGGGTTGTGCAGTTAAAAATACAGATTAGGGCTAGAAATAAAGATTTAGAGTCGTCTGCAAATGGGTAATATTTGTAAATGCGAAGCTGGTTGAGTTCGCTCAGGGGGAGCATGAAAAGACAAGAAAGAGGGCCACTAGAGGGGTTGTCTTAGGGATCATCAACATGTGAGTGGTGATTGATGAGAAGAAGCCCGCCTCAGAGATTGGAGGGGAAGTTAGGGATACTTGGCGTCCAAAGTCATTTAGGGAGTCTGGGAGGGTCAAGGCAAGTTGTGGCTTATAGTGATAGCAATTTTTGGAGTTTGAACACATTTATACCTACTGACTCCAAGAGCTGATGTTGGGCATGAAGATTGTTATTTCCTCATTTTAAACAGTGATCTGAGAGGATTGAGTTTTGTCCTTGTGGTGCACTCCTTGGTGTAACTTCACCGAAAATAGGTTCAGTCATACTGGGTCCTGGGTCGCTTAAAGCATTAATATTCTGCAGACCGTAAGAAATATCTGGCAGAAAACAATAGATTATGTTTAACTTGTAATCTTTTCTCCTAATTCTGAGGAGGGAATTTTACATTTTTCTCCCCCTCCATCTAATTTCACCACTGGCTACTCTATTTAAAGAAGCAAAAACCTCTTTGAAATGTTCGTGTATGTTTTGGAGAAGGCATGAACAATTTCACAGAAAATAAAAGGAGATAACCCCAACCACTGAGCATATCCTTTAATTGCTCTTACCAAGCCTTCAGACATTCCCCTAGGGGGAAAATTATGCCCCCTTTCCCTGGATTCACCCCGTTGGCAGCAGCAGTGAGGAGTGATTTATTTGCACAATCCCCTCTGCTTCCCTTCTCCCTGTGTGACTCCCCAGTTTAGCAGTAAAAGACTCAGAAACTGGTGATAATGTGCTAGTACCTGTAGATTATATTAGAAAATGTGACTCAGACAACATGTAAGTAAAAACAGTAGCTGGCTGCAAACTGGGTGCAGCTCTGCAATCTCCTGGGGTATCTTTAAAGGGTTTTGTTATTTTTTTTTTAATGCTTGGGACCTCCAAATGTACTGAAGTTCATACACAATATGTAATATTGACTTCAGAGTTTCCTCTGAATGAAAAAAATGGACAAGTGCAACACTTGTTAGTTAAAATCAAAAGCACAAACATATATGGCTCTTTGAAAAAACAAAAGATCTGTAGGCATAACTGGACTCCAGTATATTTTTACTTGGTTTTATCTTTTCAGCCCTTACTGTCCTAAGATGCTGCTTCACCACTTCCTCAAGGAAGCACAAACAAGAGCAAAGTAAGTTTCCGAAAGTAAAGTTGGATCTTGTTTAAGTAGATTAGGGTCTGGCAAACCGTTTCACTTTATCAGGCATTTAAAGCAGATGATATATACTGTAGCTGACTGTGACTTGCCAATTAGCCGGGCTTTCCCCACTGTTTCTGGTTTGGCAGCGACGAGGTGGCTCACCCTGCTGCACTGCTGCCTGCCAAGGACACATGGCCAGCTCCCGGCTTCCTGTCTTCCTCTTTGTGTCCTGGCCTTGCCTTCCAGGGAGCTGCCAAGACACTGTTGCCAAAAATCTTCCTTCAGAATGGTCAAGCAACCTCAAGTCACCTATGCCAATATTTGTGTTTTCTTTTTAATCTTTCTGTGTTGGACGTGGAGAAAAGCACATAACTGACCATGCAGAAGTGGAACCTGGGGCTACTATGGACCACTTGGAAGAAGCAACGAGAACCCAAAGGATCCCTTGGCTAGTCAGGGTATGAGGTTTCCAGTAGAATTCTATTTAAAGCTCTGTGAAGTGTGATAGAGTTCAGAATGGTTCAGTGTGGATTTGGATTTAGTCTGCTTTTTAGGATTCACTATACACATGTGATTTTTGGCTGAAGCTGACTCCTGGTGCATCACATGGCAGGCAGAGAGAGAAAAGTGGAGACGGGTCTTGGCTTAAGGACTGCATTTTTGTTTGTTATTTTAGGACTCTATAGTCGCATACTACTTTTTGCTTTCCTGTTTGGTGTCTGTGAGCAAGTGTCCTTGTAAGCCATCTAAGAAGGCTGTGAAGAATTATCTGGGATGCCTACTGGAAGTGCCACTTTCTTGGCCCCAGTGCTGCCATGTCAATCACAGCCACTGGGGGCAAGGTCGAAGAATCTGATGTTTTAAATAAGCCTCTTGAATGATTCCGATGCTCACTAAAATTTGTGGACTGAATGAGGAATGAAAACGAGGCAAGTAGCATTTATTACCGCCATACAGCACATTGACCCACGTGTCTCCTTTAACTGAGCTTATTGGAGACCTAGAGCTTGATTTGACCCTTTTGGTTAGATGCAAACCAGCAATAACAAACCCTTTTCAGAAGATAGAAATAAAAAAAAAATAAGAAGAAACTATCCAATAATTGTCCCTTATTTGAACCCTAAATTTTAAGATTTTTATAGGGCTTTTACCATGACACAAATGGCCTCCACAAGTTGTGTACTGAACAACTCTAGAAGGCTCCCTCCCTGAAGCCTACACTGCCAGTAATGCTCCTTGGAGGTGTGCAATGTGATGAGCCAGGTGATACCGCTCATAAAATGGAAGTTCAGTGTCTTTAATATTGCATAATGTGCAACAATTTTCATCTCTACCTTGGAAAATTCCATGTGAGGAATGTGGAGCTCTGAAAGTGCCTTAAACTGAGTCACCTACTAATTTTCATGGCTGTTGGCATTTACTGAGGCGACCCTGTGTAGTCTGCCTGTAGTCTTACAGAAAATTCAACATGGCCCCAATATTCTCTTTTCGTTTTTCATGTAAAATTGTCTGAATCACTTTCTTCCTAAACTCAGTTTAATTTTCCTTAGTGCCTTTTGTACCATGTGATATGCTATCTTTGTTGGAAAGGATGGTATAGCTTTGAACCTCTTTTCTTCATTGTTTGTAGCACTCCTAGAGACGGGCCCAGGAACTTCTGTAATTTTGCCATTTTTTTTCTAAAATTTGCTGAAAAGCTGCAGCCTCAGGGACACCTCTGCTTTCTGACATGACTAACACACACCACACTAATTTGGAACACATGTTCTGTCAGAGTGTACCTATAGCCTTGGGTTCCAAATTTGCAGCTTCAGCATCTTCCATTGAAAAGAAACAGTGTATTTTCTTTTCTTAAGCTCCTCCTTTGCCTCCCCTTGAACCATAGTCTTTTATCGCAGTAATAAGGAAATGTGGTTATGGGCATAATTGCCATGAGGCAATTGTACCCTTGAGGACCGGCAGAATTTTCTTTTTCTATATCTGAGGGCTGTGCTCTATCAAGAAGCTCCATTTGTAAATAACTCAATTAGAATAATAACAACAATGTCTTTATTTTTATGGCAACTTTCCCTATAGAGATCAAAGTGCGTTGGAGACATCCTATCAGACTCATTGTTCTCATACCCCAGTGGACTGGAATAAAAAAGTTTTATTATAGCTCGTTTGAGATAGGCGGTTGAGGCAGAGAGAAGTTAAGTGACATCCCAGAGGTCACAAGGAAAGTCAGTAGGGGAAATACAACGAAAAGTCAACGTTTCCTGTTATTCTGCAAGTTATCAAGCTACATTCTTTCCTGAGCATTGAAAAGGATGAGAATAAAGCACAAGCTTTTTTATGATTGCAAAATAGTGTAAGTGAAAGTGTTTTGAAAATTGTAAAGGTGTTATTGCTATCTTAATTACTTCATACAAATGGAAGTAAGAGCCTTATTGTCAATATCAAGTTGTTCCAACATATATGACATGGATTTTGCAAATTCTGGATTGAATGAGTCCAGACTATCATTAATGAACAACTGATGAAAAAATTACTTTTTCAATTTTGAGTCAAGTAATATGTTTAGGCATTTTATGTCTCTTTACAATTTTTAAGCTTGAAAAATTTTGTGAGAATGAAAACAAACTTTGAACATAAAGAAGCTGAGGATCAAAGTTTCTCTGCTTAATGAAACTGCCTAACAAAAACTTATCCAAGTAGACTGACCTTTTCTTCAAGGTTTTTACCCATATACTCCAAACCTCTGAAGGTGGATGTGATAAATTTAAGCCCTAATTTTGTAGTGGGGATAGGAGAATTGGGAGTAAAATTGGTACTAATCTTCCAGCTTGATTTCAAGGATCCTTGGAGGACACGTTCTCTGGGGAGGGGACACAATTAACTTGATGATTAATTATTATTGTTTGCTTTGTGATTAACGGTGGTATGTTTTGGCTTAGGACTGTTGGCTCCCAAACTATGACTATCCCGTGTGCTGGTGTTGGGGAGGGTTGGGTGTGGCGGCATGCCCTCCCATGATCCGAATTGCCCTTCTGCGAAGTAGGAGTTGAAAAATCAGAAATACCCCAAATTTTATCAGACCTGGTCTTCCAATGGGAAAAACGAGAATTTAGGCAAACTATAGATGCTTGAGGTTTTAAAGCTCTCTATGACTTTCAAAGTTCTAGGCTGAGTTTGTATTTCTTCCCTTGGATCCAAGTAAATGAAGCTCTCTTCTACTTATCCTAGAGCTTCCCTGTCAGTCTCATGGGAAGAGTAATGGCCTTGAGACTGTCTCATCATCGCTGCACCTCTTGCGGTGTCTCCCTGCTTAATGAATGTTAAGCTGAAAATGAATCCAGGTAAACAGGTGAACAGAAAATAAAGTTAAGCCAATGCAAACCTGTTAGTAAAATAACACAGAAAGATAACATCCATCTTTCAGGAGCATGTTTAGCACAGTGAATGGACTGAGGAGATATGTGCTATTCTCAACTAGTTGATTGGATTATATCAGTAATTTATTCCATTTTTGATAATTTCTGGATGATATTAGTAGAGGGTGTTCAATTATTCTATTATTGTTAATTAATTTTTTTAAAAGGAAAGCTTAAACAACATTTTCTTAAGTCCCTCTTCCCTTTTATTTTTCAAATGCCTTCCCTGGATACCAGGGCTCTTTTCCCCCCTTTTGTGTTGTCTATTGTATGTGTGTTTTCATGGCATGACATGCACATCCATAATGCCACAAAAGATTCTTGCTCAGTGAAAAGAAAGCTGGACAGTGTTGTCACTTCAAAAACACACAGGTCCCTTTGTATGGGAACCTAACGTGAGGAGGAAGTATTGTCTGGAGATCCAGATTGGGGTACCCTAACTTTTTATTCAAGTTAGGTCTGGAATCCTAACTAATATTGCCGTCACTAGTATTGCCATTGGGAAACATACCTAAATAAATGAGAATAACACAGCAGCATGGTAAAAGTCTCCCTGCTTATAGCTTAGGTCATTTTCTTTGAGATTGTATCTCAAACATCTTTGAGATGTTTGTTTCATGTCCTTGTGAAATTAGCTGGATTTTTCATCTTTCTTTATTCCGTCAAGTATTCTTTAGATACAGAATTTGCTGAAAAATCTATTGTTTTGTCAACTTATGTAGAATGACAAACATTATTTTCTTATAAAGAGCTGTTGTCTGCAGTAGAATCATAGACTCTGAGAAGTGACTGGTGGTTACCATGGGGGAGGGGCTTGGGGTGGATGGGTGGGGATGCCGAGGGGAATAAAGGGGCACAAAAATTCCCAATCATAATTTAAATTGGTCACAGGGATAGTAGTAGAGCATGGAAAATATAACCAGTGATTCTGTAACATCTTCCTATGTTGACAGATAATAGCTGCACTGGTGGTGGTGGAGGATTTAATAATATGGGTAACATTGAGCCAATATGTTGCACACTTAAAACTAATATAAGATTGTATATCAACTATACTTCATTAAAAATGAGCTGTTGTCCTTTATCTCATTTCTTAACCAGTCTCATATGGGGGAAAAGATCTGTGGCCTTTTCAGGCAGGTGACAAAGCTTTCTGGGTTTGTGAGAGGATGTGACATCAAACCTTGCTCTCTTGGTTTCAGTTCTGCTGAGGTCATTTGTACCCAAAGACCTTCGCTTCTTCTAGCAATTCAGTGGTCCTTGGAAGTAAGTTAATGGTTTCAGCCCTATTTTTGGGAAGAGAGACCCCACAATCAGTACTTTCTAGTACTTGAGTTGGCATTCTCAGCCAACATGCCAAGACTTAAGCAGGCCTAGAAGAATGTGATTTCCTCCCAGGTCAGGCATAGCACATTGTGAAGAGGTCTAGCTGTTGTCACACTGACAGATTTAACCTTTCCATGGGAGGCAGCATGTGTGTGTGAGAACTCTGGGTTGAGTTGGTACAACCTACCTTCAGTATCAGAAAGTCTTTTGCTTATAAACTATTTCAGTGTTATTTTGTTCCACTATATTTGCTGTGACATTTTTAAGTGGATGAAGATTTTATGTTTATTGGCTTCCAACCAGGTCTGCAAATAGGTTGTTTGAAGGTGGAGATTAGTTCTCTGCTTCATCAGCCCATTTCTAGGAGGGTGCCTCTTTAAACCTACTTCTGGGCCAATTACATCTGTAATAATTTCAGTTATCTGCTTAGTATAATGTAAACAATTCAATTTCCCTTGTTTTATCTTGGCTCCAGCTGAGATATATATTCCTACTTGATAGTTCTTAAGTCACAGAATTCATACAGTATGTTGATAGAGCTGGAGATGACTTCTTATTGTCTTTATTTGGACTGCAACTTGTAATAAAAGTTTAAATTTTGAATGTGTGTAGTAAAAAAAACTGGGTAAGATTTAGATTCACTTTCTATCTGGCATTAGACTTCTTGCCTCTTACCCCCTTTGCGTCTTACCCTCTTTGCGAGAGAAATTCAAGGACTATCTCTGTCTTGTGGTCTCAACATTATTCCTATGGTTTTTAATATCTGTGCAGCATGTCTGCTGTCATATTATGGAGGTTGACTCTTAGTTTATCCATTGCATCATAATTTTCTTATTGAAAATAAAAAGGAAGAGTGGGAAAATGCAAAAAGTAGAAATTATTGCTAGATGTACTTCATGATTATTTTGTGCCTATTTAGACTATAACCCATTTTCCATTTCAATTAATATTTATGGAATTAAATTTACAAATTTTGCCTTAAGTGGCATAGGTTGACCAAGAAAGATTTTAGGCTTAGGTTTAAAAATTTAATAGATGGTGATTTTCAGTTGATACAATCTCCATATGATGGTGGTGGTAACTATCACAAACTAGGATGATAGTGTTTAAAAGATATGAAAATAAACCTTTGAGGCAGATAAGATAGCTCAAGATGATTGAGAGGAAACCCAGGAACATGGTAATCCAGTGGTATGCTGGCCTCTAAGGGCACCCACCAAGCCCCACTGTCATCCTGTTCAAGTTCTGTCAGAAAAAATTGGCAGCATATGAATTGATGCTGCATGTTTTCCATGATGTCACTTCCCTCCAGTGGGGCTGTTATCGGGCACACTGTGAAACATCAAGCGTATCTGTACTGTTTGCATTGTGATTGTAAAGTTTTGGTATTGCGAGTTCATATACACTACTTCCTTATACATAATACACAAATATTTCTAGGTTATCTCCTATTTGTGGAGAGTTCAAGGAAAGCATCATAGATTATACTGTTCTGATAGAAGAAAAGCCTTTTGTGTATTCTTCTTTTATGACTTTTGCTATGTGAAAATGCTGGGTGCCAAGTGATGTCTTCTGAACTATTTCCTAGAGAAAACAGACTTATGTTGAAATTATTTCTCTTCTCAATTATGTATTGTTCTTATGTTGGTGTCTATTTAAGACAACCCTTTGATTATCTCTACATGCTACTGTTAGCTATTCAGACAACTGATAAGCAATTCAAAGTTGTGTCATAAGATATAAATAAAAGAGCAGTGTTCTATAAAAACAATCAGATTCATAATTGATCCAGTCAAGGAGCCATTATGTTTGTAGGAAAATCATATACAAGTTAAAAACCCAGGTCCCAGGTAACTTATTAAAAGTTGAATGAAGTGACTAATTATAAGATGGTAGAAAGAAGAAATAGTAGACCTGGATGGGTAGGTAGGATTATCAGAAGATCTAGAAGAGATGTATTTAGAGTTTGGAATTAAAAATCTAGCAATTGGTCTTTTTTTTTTAACCTTGATTATCTTATGTGCCAATACATGCATTACAACGACTTTGGGATATAGGATTTCATACATGGTATTGAGTGGTGGCGGTGACTTTTTCACCTTTTTTATGAGAATAATAACAAATACTTGACATTTATTCCTATTCTCAGTGGTATTATATTTAATCTAATAGGGTTAACTATTACCTCACATTTATTTTAGAACGATGAATATGTCAAACCTCAAGAACTGTATGTGTCTATCTGTCAGAGTCCAGAAAAAGACAATTCCTACCAGAGGGTCTAAGAGAAAGAATTTGTAAATGGGAGTGGGGAGGGGGAGGGGGAGGGGGAGGACAGGGCAGTTAGGAGCCAAATGGGCAGTGAGGCAACCCAGACCTTCGCGTCAGCAGGGCCACACTGCCATAGCGAGAGCTGGAGAGGTAAAGGGAGCCAGGAGAAGGTGGCTCCAGAGGCCCTGAGCCGCAGCTGCCTGAGGGGTGTGGGCACCACGGAGACAGGGACCATCCAGGGGATGCTAGAACCACACAGGACACCTAGCCTCCTGTTGGGGATACCTGTCAAAGCAGAGAGAAGGGAAGAAATGCCTCCCTTCTCCTTTCTTTCCACCCTTCAAATTCCCAAACTCCCACTAGTACCCCCCATTGGTTGGAACTAGCCTGAAGCCAGAGCTGAGAAAGACAGTTTTCAGGGATAGAGTGAGGCAGGGCTCTGAGGACAAGTTACCACGATGTGGCGATTCTGATTTTTGGGGTGGCATGGAAGGATGAAACTGATGTAATGTTCAGCATGTTAATTTTGTAGGAGGGATTAAGTTTGCATGATGTTATTTCAAACCTTGTTTTATCAGTTCTTTTTTTATTGGCATCAAGTTACTACATTCTTTATCCTATCAGAAAATTTCGCTTATATCTTCTCGTCACAGCATTATTGTTAGATGCCATTGATAATTCTCCATGAATGATTTTGTTGGTTAATTTTTGAATTTTAAACATACCTTGAATGTCAGGAAGAATATGATCTTCTCTAATTAGAACCAGGGTTTAAAACTGAAAACAACAGGTGACAGGCTCAACTGTTTCTGTGGCAACTAGCTCTGACAAAAAGTGACAGAGAAGCTCCCCTTTCCCTTTTCTATCTTTTGGAAGCACCAAGAACACACAAGGAAAGTTCAGCTGCCCTTGGAATCAAGAACTATCTACAGGTTTGAGATAATGGTGGGGTTTCTTGGTTCTTTGGTGAATTTTTTGGAGTTTGGGTATACAGCATAGTTTGTTTTTTGATTGTAAGGTAATGTCAGTTTTGAAATGGCAACATAATAATCAATTTGGAAAATTGAACATCAGCCATGTGTAATGTTATGTGCAGTGAATATAAATCTTCGTAAGCATGAGAGATGAGTCTGCAGTAACAAACTTGAAGTTGGTGTGTGTTAAAATTTTGTCACATCTGGAAGGCATTTTATGTATAAAATTGCATAGGTTTGATACCATTCAGGGTTAAGACATATGGATGGGACATTATGCAGAAACTTGTTCTTCATATTCTTTAGATTTAGCATAGAGATTTTTAATCATAAGGAGTCCATTTGGATTTCTATTAAATACAAATTCAGTAAAATGGCCAAAATGGAACGAATTTTGAGCACATGGTCCACTGCTCTGCCCCCTGTATTCTTGATTTCCTCCTTTAAAAATGGATATACCTCTCATCTTTTTTATCCTTGTTTCCCAAATAACCATAGTGATGAAGAGTGGATTCCATGGTAGGCTTCTATACCAGGCTCTTTATTTTTCTTTGTTAAAATAACCTTAATTTTAACTTTCCTTTTCAATGACTATTTGAAAGAATATTCCCCCATAAGATTATAACAAATCTTCGTATCTCCACTGGGTTGTAAACTTTTCAGAGTTCTTTCAAATATGTTATTCCACTTATTAGAATAATCTTGACCTTTCTTTAAAAAAAAAAGGGAAAAAATTCATGTTAGCCATTTTTTTTCTTTTTACATTATCAAAATTGAGATACTTTCCTATCATGCAGTTTTAATTTATAGGAGGATGTTACAATCTTCTCATTTATTTCCTGATTTTATCCTTTTTCTAAAATGTTAGTTCACATGATGTATTATTCAAATAGTTTTATTCCTGGTAAATCAGTTTTTGCCCTGAAAACATGGGGACAGAAGTTCTTTGAACCACTTATCAAGGAACTGTTAGGACATTTAATACCATTATCTGCCACATCAGCAAGCTTCCTGTTTCATCAAGTGACTTCTCTGATTTTTTTCCTCCAACATGATGATAAAGTTATTTCATAAACAAAAGCAGTATTGAATCTCTGACACACAGATCTACCTTACCTTGGTAGAAAGTGTATAATCTTTGTCCTACTTTAATATTCTGCTAATTATTATGCACCTTTAGATAAAACATATACATTTATTTTTCTGTGACTATATCAGTGGAGACTTAAGAGCCATAACTGAATAATAACGCAAGGGCTAGTTATTAATCATATGTAACTAATAGGGCATATAAAAAAGAGCCCATCCAAATTCATACAATGATTTAAGCACAAGTATTTTAATAATTTGGGAAAGTATTTTTTTACCTAACATAATGGAGAAAGCTACTCAAGTAGAAAAATTCTTTTTAGAATCACATGCCTATGATAAAATGGGCACTGCAAAAGTAAGAATATGACTCTTTGGTCATTGACTGAGTCAATTGCTAAATTTGTATTTCTGGAGAGGTTGCAGACACTCAAGAAATAGAATATGTATAGATAATAACCAAACAAGTAAAAGTTATGAGTGACATCACTGGCAGTTTATTTGTTATTTGAGAAAGACAAAAAGTGTTTTAAGTTATATCATCCATCTAGGTCTTATTCACTGTAAAATAGTGCTCATTTATTCACTAAGTGTTGATTATCTACTATATGCCAGGGACTATGCTAGGCAGTGAACAAGACTAACATGTATCTTGACCTGGTGAATTTTACATCTAGCAGGAAAGCTGGAAAGTAATTCAGATCTTTATTTACCTGGGTTGTTAATGTTTGCAAGGGGAAGTATAGACTGGAAACAGAGGAGGACTAACTGGGTGGGGTTGTTTTGGGGGTGAAGGAATAGGAAATTAAACTTAAAGCATATTTTACAAAATGATCTGATCTTTCTCCACAAATACTTGTACATATTATCACTGTTGTATGAAGTTTTTTCCTTCTCATTCCTGTTGGAGATGATTAAGGCTAAAAGCTTTTACTTCTTTCTCAGCCAGTTTTAAATGACTGGGCAAGACGAAAACTCATTTCAGGCCCGAAGTGGTTTGCTCAGGGTCAGAGTACAAGTGGTTGGCAGTGACTGGGTGGAACCCAAGAGTCCTAACTCTCCAGACAGCTTTGAGAACATACGTCTGCTCCCTGAGAGGAAAGTTGCCAATGAAATATTAGAAAGCCTAGTGTCTGGTTTTAATCTCAATATACAATATTATATTAAATTTGGGCAAAATACATGAACCAAGATAGCACAAAAGGGCCTCATGTACACAGGCATGTGGTATGTGTAGGACTTAGAATAATGCATGAAGACCACAGGACAGAATAAAGCAGCTAAGTAAGTCACTATGCCAAGCAGTGTAACAAGTGCTGTTCAGGACTTTGGAGGTAAAAGAGCACTTATTTTTCTATGCTTTCCTTTTAGGAGAAAATTTAAGATGAATAGGATCATAAACATTGCATTTGGCTAATGTTGAAATTTTGCATTGATTTTTCAATTTGCCTCTATAATTCTGTACTTGAGTCTGATGACCTTCTGGTTTTCATTTCCAGATTCATATTTCACTAACATTCTTTTTGCACTACATACCTTGCTATAAAATGCAGGTTTCTTGGTTTCCAAGAAAAAAATCAAAGCATATTACATAGTATAGCTGAAGTCCACAATGTGTCCCAGATGGAAAAGACAGCATTCATCTCATCTTTTCCTACTGGATCTGCCTGGGGTTTGGAAAGTACTTCATTGTTTTCATGTGGCAACTCACATCGGCAAATTGTTCCTTAACGTACGCAGTGGCGTGTTCATCTAATATAAGATATGGGCAGCATTTATGAAAGATTATAAATCTTACAACTCTCTTCAGAACTTAAAATACAGCTGGAAATGTTTGGCTTCCAACAAACATGCAATCTTCCTAAAGTTGGGAAAGAAATGTTTTGAATAAATAATGTCTTAGTTGATTTTTCTCTAGTGCAAGAACTGTTTTTTCAGTCAAAATCATGCCATAAAACTCCTCCCTCCTCTACACTAACGCCCCTGCCTCTGTATTTATATGATGCTGGTGCATTAATTTTTTTTTTTTTTTAGTATGCCAGATTGCTTTGCCTTGTTTTTAAAGATAGAAAACTGGATTTGCTCCCAGGGACTCTTTCCTTAACTAGGCCAGTTTAAAAACTAAACATGTATTGAGTCAGTTAATTAATTTAAATGAGATTACAAATGAAAAACATATTACGCAATCTTGATTTAATTACTGCATTTTATTTACTTAATTGAAAACACACTGTAGAAAGTTAGCAATCTCGACAATGATCAGTATGGTGTCTTTGCATTCTATAGGCTGAAGCCTTCGGGAGCAAGAAGTGTAGATGATGCTGGTTGTGATCTTTGGTTCGCTCAGTCCCTGGATCGGTAGAGAGTCACTGAACTTAATGTTAGGTCGGCAAGGTCAGATGCGACTATCCCCACTCTCATCTATGGGGCTTTTGGTGCTAGTTAATGAAGCAGTGCAAACCTCTGGTCCAAGATCTTGGCAGGTTTAAGGCTTTTTGTGCAGGGGTGTTTGTATCTGCACCGGTCAGTAGTCCCTCCCATGGATAGGTTTGACTTGCTCTTGTATGCCTATGTGATCTTTTTCCCCCTTAAATTCCAGTGGCCTATGTTTTTCAGCTAATTCTTTGTGGACAAATTTGGCTTTGGGCCCAAACAAATCCTTATTTTAATCCTTGTGATATGATGCTTTGAACCTAATCTCTGTGTTAAGCACAAAAAGTGGCTCTTTAAAGGAGTTTAATAATAGAACTAGTGGAATGTGTAGGGATAAGAAACAGAGAGTATGTTACATAGCTCCCTTATTCTCTATTTTTCTCTGGTTATATTACTTCATCTGTGAGGAGCGTCAACAAAGCAACTTCTTTTAAAACTGCAAGTCTGTTGTATCCAACAAACATTTTAAAATCCATATTAATCAATAGAAATCTGCAGAGGTGATCTGAAGGTATGGGCCTTTAGATGGGAAATAATTTGGATGAAAAAATGTGCTGAAGAATACTTTGGAACCCACAGTTCCTGAATATTATTTTGGTCATGCCAGTGTTCAGAGAGGTTTGATTTCTCTTCCTGCAACTAGGGGAAAGAGTACAGATTCAGCAAAAATATGTCAAGGACATCATTAAAAATGAGAGTTAACACTTTCCTTGGATAGCTGCCTAACCAAGTCTTGCAAGTGGGTGCCCTGTAATGAAATGTCTTATTGAGAAGAGACAGAGAGACAGAGAAGGGGGAGGCAGGGATGAAAGGAGAGAGGAAAGAAGGAGGAGGAAGGGAGAGAAGGAACCAGCATTTTCCTACACATTTACATGCTTATGAGAGACGAGGAAAGCACTTAGTTTTCCCACTTTCTTTGTGTGTGTGTGTGTGTTTATGTAATAAGCATTTAATAGAGGGAAAAGAAAATATTGTAAAACTATAGTTTTGTGTCCCCTCAGTTGATGAAGTAGTCCTCCATTAAAACTGAAGCTTTGTAGTATTTTGACTCTGCTGGAGAAAATATGGCAAATTATGTAATCAGAATTGTAATTATAAAAGCCACCTCACCGTAAATCCCAGGAAAATCAGTCAGTGGAGGAAGTAAACTGCCGAGAGTGAGGTGTGCCACTTTGAGCAAGGTGAGCCCTAAGAAGGAGAGGGAGGTTTGCCCAAGGAGACCAGTTTTCTCCCCTCCCCTTCAAAAAGATAGATGCTTTTGTGGTACTTTCTGTGTCCCTACTATAAAATGCATGCATTTGGACCCTTTTCCTCAACATTTTGTTTGTTTCTTACATCTTGACTTTTCTTCTTAAGTGATTCTTTCTGGCATGCTATACATTTCATTTGTAAAAAATACTATTTTAGTACATTGGTAATTAATAATGCTTTGTAGAAAAAGAAGGGGACTATTCTAAGCCTTAAAATAAAATCTCATGGTATTCTGTAGTTGACAATGGGCTATTTCTTTACCTGCTTAAAGCAAAGGAATATGACAAAGGGGCCCTTTATCACATGATGACTAATTTTGGTTCTAGCAAGAGGCTATTTGTAGGTTAACAGGTTACGATGTGGGTTTCATTTACTCTTTTGATATCACTTGATATAAAAGCTATATTGTTACAGAATCATAGAATTTTAGATAAAAAAGGGACCTATGTTACATTGTTTAGTCCCTTCTTTGCACTAAAATGACTGCAAATTAAAACCATGCCTCTTAAATTTGGTTTTCCTGTTGATATTCAAGTCATAGTGTCAGAGAATGAAATTAATTTCTGGAATAAATTTGATCTAGGAGTAGAAAGACAGCTTATATATGAAAGTCATTAAAAGCTTTTGCCTTCCTGCTTACAAACTAGGGGCCTGCTTCCTGGATCCCCACCAAACTTCTCTTCCCTTTGTAGGAAAGAATCAAAAACTAATTTCTGATTCAAATAGTTCCTCTCACCTACCACCTCCCATTTCCAAATATTCCTTCAGGAGGCAAGGGAAGCACACCTGAGCCTTTACATTAGGCCAGGAGACGTAGCCAAGTGAATGTTCATCTATTCCCTTTCTTTGCCACAAAAAGTTGGTCTGTTTGATTTCTAATGTATGTTCCTGCACAGAGGAGCCTACCTAGTCTTTCTTCTTTGAACACTTCTGTAGTTTATAGGCAAGTTTGTTTTCCATTCATTTGACTTACTCAACCAAATGTGTCAGGCACTGTATCAGGGATTAATTCTGCAGAGCTAAATGGGGCAGCATCCCTCCCTTCATGTGGCTCAGAGCCTAAAAGGGGTGACCTCAACATGGGGAATTCCCTGAGAAAAAGGGACACCGTTTGCAAAGACTCCAAGGTGTCGATGTAGGCGGCACACAGGGGACCAAAGGGTTTAGGTGTGGCTCAGGTGTTGATTGGGGCCAGATCGGGAAGCCTTAAATGGCATATTAAAAAATTGGTAGTTTTTCCTGTGAGTACTTGGAATACATGTAAGAGTTTTAGTAGCACCATGACTTGAGTATCAACAGGAAAACCCTTTAAAAAGACCACCTTTTCACATATATAGTGGAATATATAGTAGGAAGATATGAGATCTGTTCCTTTTTCAAGACCCTGTTCCTAAGGTCTCCTCCATCTGATATCTTCTATGACATGCCCTTGCCCACACTTCCTAGAAAGAACCAATTGTTCCCTCTTGATATGTACCCATTTATAGCGCCTATTGCAGTGAGCTATTTTTTTATTTGTATATTTATTTCTCTTTGGGCAACCTCTGAGCTCTGGATGGCACAGAGGTTTTTTTTAAAACAATCTTTAAAAGGGTATTATTATAAGTTAAATGGAAATTTAACAAGCTTATGTGGAGAATCTATTATTTCACAAACATCAGCAACTGAAATATAGGTGTTCTGTGAATCTTACAGGTTCACTTTTATTTGATGCTTACATTAGTGACTTTCAAAAAAAGATCTTTTAGTTTTGATGACCCACCCACCCATAACTGATCACTGAGTGCTCGGCAACACATATTTAACAGGTCATTATTTATTTATTATCTTTTATGTTTAACAAGCATTTTATTGGACTTGGATCAGATTATCAGTAAAACATTACAATCCTTTGGCAGAGAGAATCCAAACTACATTGGCCTCTCTTTAAAGTGTTGATTCGTGTATATAGATGTCAGTGATGATAGTAATAGTTTCCAATTTAGGGAAAAAGAAGAGCTAAAGGATTTTCAAATATATGAGAAAGGTTTGGAATGTATTGGTAAATGGTAGAAAGTAGGAGGGAAGTTAGGGAGAAGGTAAGATTCCCAGAAACATTTAATCTACTGAAAGATCATTTGGCGGTGCATGATTTTAAGATTGCATCAGAAACAGTCAAGGAGCAGTGCCTCTGAATAGGCAGCCTATCTAGAGAACATATGTTTTAGTAGGTGCCATGTAACTTTGGACAAGTCATTTAAATCACTTAAGAATCCCAGGATCTTCCATAAAGTTGGGTCATTAGGGAAACTGGTCAGTCCTAAGGTAAAGTTTAGATATTAGAAGAAACATGAAACGTTGGGTGCTTTTTACAAGAGAGTTGGATGGGAGGGTCAAAGAAAGGTTGCTTATGGTCACGTGGTAATGTGAACCTTTTCTTATTCCTGGAGAATCTTCAAGCTGGGGGAAGAAGAATTGATGGAGTTAGAAAGTAGTTAATTTAGAGAAAGCTTCATTAACTATATTTTTTTCTTAAAAGAAGAAATATATATTTAATTCACACCTTTAAATCATAAAGAGTGGGTAATAGGAAATTTTTGTAAGTATGTCATACAAAATGTATTTCAACTCTACATTTATGTCTAATGAAGTTGGAAAGAGATAAAGAAATGTAGACAATAGAGATTGAGATCACGGAAGAAGATATAAAATGTTCAGAGAATGACAGAGGACTGGTTTAGGCTTGCTGCCTTCAAGATCTATTCCCCTCTTTTTCTCCATAGCATCAAAATCTTTCTAGACTCAAGACCCAGTGTGCTGGGCAACCCACAACCCCCATTATTACCACCGTTGTTTCCAAAAGACTTATCTTCTGGAAGGTAATCTTCATCAAATGGCTGGTATTTACTGCCTTTTATGTATAGAATTCCTGAGAGCCTTTCAAGAGTAGTGTCTTCCTCCTTTGTGGGGAGAGTGGGGTGAGAGCACTTAGGTAAGGAATTCTCAGGTGGGCACACACGTGCCCATGTTCAGTTGATTCACCACAGATAATTTTAGATGCTCACACCGGATGGACAGAATTTAGTCATTTCTCCCTTCCTGAGACTTAGTCCATTAAAAATATTAACCATTTTTTAAATGTGACCTTTTTGTTTAAGAATTTCTTTCATTTATAGATTGTGTTAGATGTATGTGACCAGTGCTTGATGTTTCATGTAACAAAATCTTTGCAACAATGTTATGAGGTAGATAGTATTATGGTTTTAACTATGAAGACTCCAAGGCTCAAAGAGTTAAGTAATTTTGCACAGGATAACACTATTAGTGAGGAGCAGAGCCAGGATACACTATAACATATTAAGTGCATACAGACACACAGACACAGACATTACACACACACACACACAGGACTTGAGCAAGTGATGGAAGTGGTCAAATAAAACCTTTGAGTATAGAGTAATATGAGCTAGGTGATGAATTGGAAGGGTTTTATATGTGGTCTGAACAATTCCTTCTCTGAAGTTAACCACAATAACAGCTCATTTTTGGTTTCTTTGCCAACTGCAATTCCCTGGTTACTTCCTTTCCCAGCAGTTGGAATTCAGTGACCAATAAAAGGTGACATAAGAGTTAAGAGCAGATTACAGGGTTAGGATTTACACTCTAAAAAAGTTAGTGTTCTCCTGCTTGCTCTCTGAGGAGTCCCTCCACTATGACTTTGGGATCCACTCTATGCTGTTTTACTTCATGAGAGAACACAGACTTTGGAGTATGAGGGAAAATCGTTTGCCATTAAGTGCCAGATCATTTTAGAAAGTGGAATACTTATTAAAAGCAAGTATGTGATTCACATTTAGTGTCTTCTTTGGCTTTCCTTTAAATGCTGGTGGGTTTTTTTAGTAATTATATTTTTTTCAATTGAATAGGTTGGTCTGCAATTGTTGGAAATGGGTGAAAAGGGTAATTTGCTGCAGAAAAGAATAGGGTTTCCTAAGTGGGATGTTGTTGTAACATGGGGTGCCATTGTTTTAACTAAATACTTTCTTAGGAACAGAAGAAACTTTCATTCTTTACACTAATGGACCCATATTTTAGCAACCAGGTATTGGAAAAGAGTTTTGTGGTGCCTTTTTGGAGTTGTTTTTAACTAAACCTGCTAAGGCTTATGTGCAATCTACAACTTCTCTTCCCTGAGGACAGCCTAATTTGCCTCATGTTGTGTCCTCATGAAGGCAGTAAGAGCCGTCTTGAGGGGTGCATGTCTAGACCTCCGTAAATGTGAAGTATAGAGGGGAAAAGAAAACAGGCGTTTTTGGTCAGTGTGTGTGTTAATATACATTAAAGAAATTCCTCAAAATGTTCGAGTCACTTGAGAAATTAAATTGGAATGTAGTATCACTATTGAGGGACATTTGTCAGAAGAACTCAAGGCAGAAATAGCTGAGGCTATAGCAAAATAATATAATTTATCATTTTTATGTAACTATCATACTCCCTGCCTGGAAAGTGGCCAATATTGTACCATCTTTTATAAGGAAGGTAGAAAGAGAAAGATTGATCTCCTGAATTATAAGTCACAGAGTCTTGCCTCAATTCTAGAAAAAAAAATAGGATTAATGGGAAATGAGAGACAAGCTTTTTAGAGAGTACCCAACTCTCTTTGTTTGCAGGAGACTCTAGGTGGAATTCAGACTGTGTGAACAGTCCATACCAGTTTCTTTACTTCCATTTTGGGAAATCAGAAATAGACTGGAAGGGTCATGGGGGAACCACTAAATATATTTGCTAAGAATTCAATAAAACTGTTACGGGGCAAAAAAGAAAAAGATAGTTAAGGAAATGGGATGAAAGGGTAAAATTCCAATCTCAGCATTGGATCTAGTTATCAGCCACGAGGCAAAGGGCAGCAATAAATAACCAAGTTTTATACAGAGAGAAACTAACAGGATGTCCTTGCAGTTAATGGCAGAAACAGCAATTGCAATATGTTAATCAGTTATATGGAAGAGCAGAATAACCTTGCTGAAAATAAAAACTGCATAAGATTTTCCTGCTTAAAGAAGACTGGATCCCTGTCTTGGCTTAGGTACAATGGCAAGGTTTCAGGGAAGAGGCTTGTGGATGGCCAAGTATCAAATTTTGTTAAAATTTATGATCAAGTTCAAAGCCATGAACTGCATAGTGCACACCTAAGGAGGACACAAAAGAAGTAGACAGAATCACTGCCTCTGCTTGGAAGTGGGCAATTTAGTTGGGGAGACAAAACCTACAGACTAGAACCAATGAAAGATTACAAAGCAACCTGCAAGTAAGTTTACAATCGTATGGGGCAAAAGACACAGATAAATGCATAGGGGAGGTGGAGGGGAGAGGAGAGGAGTGAGCAAAACACAACAGTGCGGGATGTGTTAGGTAAGTCATGTTGCCTAACAGTAGCACATCCTCCACGTTCCTTTCTGCAGCATCGATGAGGAATAATGTCGTAGGAAATTCAGATAATACTGCATTGATCTCTTCTTATCTGTGGTCTGTCCGTCTATCACAGATAGAAATTAAATTGATCCAACAATTTGCTCTCCACAAAGCCATGTTAGTTTCTACCTAGTAATTTATGCTTTTGTTGGTGTTTGCAAATCAATTGCAATTATGGGATGCAGACAAATCTGGGCCTTCATCCAGCAGGTTGGGGGATTATTGGAGTGGATATGTGTGTATGCTTATGAAATCCTGGAAAAATGGACTCTCGTTTCTGTGTATTTTACTCATTGAATAAAAACATTTTCAGGTTTTTAAAAACATGTTTAATTACACTCCAATTGCATTTTTAGGCAATGAATCTGCTTTATTTCATATTGCTACTGACAGGCCCAACCTTCAAACCACCTTTAGAGGCTTTGTACCAGACCTTTTGTTTCAAAAAGCCTTGCTCTATCCCAAGAATATTATAGACTTACTCTTCTTTTTTCCTTTTGACATAGAAATATGTCCCGACATTCATCTAGTTTGATAAATAGAATGTTTCTGCTGAAAGGTTTGGAGAAGTATACCTTCTTTAAACACTCGGCTTCATTGTTGTACCTTAATTTTTTTAAAGTCCTTCTGAGGATTGTGAAATTCTTTCAAAACAAATTAAAAAGAAAACATTTTCTGTGATTTCTTTACAGATTCTGGACAATCAGGAAGTCCAAGCCACAATGATCCTGCCAAGAATCCTCCAGGTAAATACGTGTTCCAGGACATTTGCAATCTGACATTGTTGGAGAACAAAGGTACCACTGTATAGATAAACACCCCGTAATTGGTCAGCTGCCTATTTTGTTCTGGCAGGCAGGTATGATCGGGACAAGATGTGATTCACAGTGGCAAATACTTCTATCTGGGCGTCATCAGTATTTACCTAATCACCAACATTTTAATTTTTGTTAGTGTGCCTTTGAAACGAATATGCACATAGTTGAGTTGTGTGTGTCTTTTGGGTACTAAAAGTCATTGCTGTTTGAAATGACAAAAAGCCTTTTAATCTTTCCTTTCAAATGCACAAGAAAAAGTCAAAATCTCCATACTCTTACTATAGTTTCTCAACTCCCATTACTTCAAAATGGGAGTTCTGGTGGTGGTTGGTTATGTTTTCAGCGAAGGAAGGACTTCTGCAAAGGAGTTTTACTCTATAGGGTTTTTATTGGATTCTCAGAATCAGGAAATAATGAAATAGGACTTTTCCTTTAGTATAATGTTTGCCAAATACCCTTTTTATTCTCCGAGGTTGTTTCAGATCTGAAAACAGTCTTTTATAACTTGCCTGTCTTCCTGGTTTTGTTGCTTCTAAATCTGAACATACAGAATTTGACTTAGAAGTAGTGTCTTCTTGAGGGATAAAACTAGCACAAAGAATTTCTAATATTTCATTAGCATAAACAACTTTGACTATACCTGTGACTTTGGTAAAAAGAGTGTTCTAAGAATAAATGAACCAAACCAAATCAAAACAAAAAAATCCAAACTAGCCACATAGGCCCTCTACTTCCCGAAATAATCTCTACTGCTGTTCACGGAAAATACACCAAAACATTTTTTAAAAGTAATAATAAAAATTTCCTCAGGTAGACTCATTTTAGGTCCTTCATTGTTTCATCTTCCCTGTCATAATCTTGCTAATGTGAGATTGAATTACCTGAAGAAACCCCAAAGTTACTAGAAAATATGTCAGACTAGTCTTGTTTTCAAGTGATATAAAGATAGAGCAAAGTAAATGAGCAAGTAAACAAGAAAAGTCAAAACAGAGTATGTTTTCCTTTTTGGATCTTGCCTGTATTCTGTTCTTTATTTATATCTTTGGACAATTTTTTTCCAACTACATATTAACATATTTTGTACTGTACAAAATCAATACTCTTTGACAAAAGTAGTAGATACTTTAAAGATAAAAGGCACTGATTAAATAGATTTAAAATGTATATTAAGTTTTTCTTTCATGAAAATCAGTAATACTATAAACTGATCACAAAGCATTAAAGGAACTGAACAATTTTAATATAATTTCCTGTTACATTTATTAGTTTATTTTTTGTGGGGATGGAAATTAGAATCAAAAAGACAAACTGGTCAGAATGCAGTGAAGTTTGTCAGAAATTTTCTGAAGTTGAGAAAATTTCTTTAGTGTGTAGTGTTTTTAACTTTACTAAAATTTCTTCTTTTTAGTTGACTAATACTTTCTCTGTGCAGCATGAGAGACAAAAATGGATTGTATCCAAACATTTTTTAAAAAGCTTCTTCACTCATTTTACAAAGAATGGGAGAGGTAGGGTGGGGAGGTCCTTTTAGTAGAAAAAGAGTTGATAAGTATTTCAAGTCAGACTAAACAAAGGATATGTTTTTTTGCATTTGAATGACAGCTTGATTTAAAATTAATAAAGCTGTTATTGTTTGAAATGCATTTCTGAACATATACAGAATTATGCTTACTTAAAAATGTTCTCTACTTGAGCTGAATGAATATTCTTTGAATAGTTATATAATGCCAGAATTCAATTTTTCAATATTTGTCAAAAAAACTTGGTTAAATTTTTCTTTTGCCACATTCAATGTAGCATTGTTTAAGGTACCTGGTTGTATATAATATGGTAAACAGAAAAATCAGGTAGACTACCTTTTTCACCATTTAAATTTTCCTTGGAAGTGAAACCTTTTTGAGAATTATTTCTTCAAACTAGGATGTCGTAGATAAATGCTTATTATTATTAGTTGAGTATTATATATATGTAAGTTGTATGTCAATTATCAGCTTTTCAGAATTAGAGTATAATAAAACATATGCAATACCAAAATTAAATGCAATATAACTAGAATTTTCTTTGATGATTTGGAAGCATTCCATCATTTTAACATACTTTGTGTATCACTATATTATGGGTTTAATCATACAGGTTGTTAAGGAATTCTGTTTAATTAAAGTAAGAGTTATCTGTAATATCTTGAAATCAAGCCCCTCAGAATACAGTAGAGTTTCTAATTTGAAATGTGAAAAATCAGAACTTTGTATGGTTTTTGTTTTGCAGTCAATTGGGATAAATCATACATATTATTAAAAGCACCTTTCCTAAGAATAAGCATTTTTGAAATTTTAGAGCATAATGTATCTTTAGGAAGCTCTTTTCATCTCTGTATTCCAGCTTTGGCTAAAATGAAATCTCCAAAGTTCAGATTGAGTATCTCAAGAAGGTACAGTGTATTTATGGGAAAATTCAACTACCATAAGCAATGAAACAATCAAATCATTTTGCTGCTAGTATTTGTGTAACAAAGAGAAGCTCAACTTTTCAGAGATCACCTTGAGCGCTAATACTTTCCTAAAGTTTTCCCTGGAGAAATGTACAACTCACGGACATTGCTACCATCTACCCCTGTCCTTATTTCCTAACTGCTTGGAAAGAGAGGGCAAAAATTCAAGCCCTTATACTATTTGTGTTTTAATATTTTGTTTTTATTTTTTTTACATGGTGGGGATGGGCAACATAATCTTTTCAGGACACAGGTGCTTTAAAAGTCTGATGGTGCCCATGGATATAACATTGTTATTTTGGTCAAGAAGCACAAGGCCACTTCATTTTTTACGGTGCACATTTCCCTTGTTTATGACAGAGTCAGAAGTCACATATTTCTATTCAGTTACTTCTTTTTGAATATTAAATCAATCCCTCCCTAGCAATAGAACTACAAGCTTCCTTTCTCAACCACAGCAAACAACTGTTGTGGACTGAAGGAGACTAAACATTAATTTATGGACTTTGACCTAATTTTATTAGGTCAGTAACTAAAAGCTCCACTGTCACTTTTAGGAAATGTGTGATCAGGTTCTAATCTTTTAAAATTAGCTTTGACTTGCTCTAATATTTTGTGTCTCTACATCCTTGGACTGTGATCTTTTATGTATCTTAATCTCAATCACCTGCCTAATGCTAGAATAAAGGGAAAACAAGGCAATCAGAAGTTAGATTTTTGCCTGTAAGGCAGTTAGAAGCTGATGCTTCATTAGGAGTTCAGGAAGGCTATATATGGTTTTGTAGGGAGCTCTGTCTTGGATAGAAAAATAACATAAATGTTGAATTCTAGAGCAGACTTGCAAATTCTATGATGAAAACTTATGAAGCATTCAAAGTATCATTTACTGGTGCTTTCTTACTTGGAATTACATGGATTTAAAATCCTAAATTTTTTTGCTAGTTTTATAGGCAGCACACTATTTTGTGTGTTGACTTTAGCATGCAGTTTGGAAATCTCCTGGGAACCATTGGATCATATATTGTGTGAATGTCAAGTAAGCTACCTCATAGCCCTCTGGAACAAAGATAGAACTAAAATAATAATTGAATAAATTAAAGAAGGAGTATCTGTTAACTAGAACATTATGCTCATCTTGCATTTAAAATATTCCCTATTTTATTATGTGGATATGTGTGTGTGTATGTATTAGATGCCACACATAAGAGAGACATTACAGTATTTGTCTTTCTCTGTCTGACATTTCACTTAGCATAGTGCCTTCAAGTTCCATCCATGTTGTTGCAAATGGCAAAATTTAATTCTTTTTTATGACTGAATATTATTCCTGTGTCTGTGTGTATCAGAATTTCTTAATCCATTCATCCATTGATGGACACTTAGGTTGTTTCCATATCTTGCTATGCCAAATAATGCTGCAATGAATATGGGGTGTATATATCTTTCAAATTAGTGTTTCATTGGTTTTTGATAAATACTCAGAAGTATAATTACTGGATCATATGGAAGTTCTGTTTTTAATTTTTTGAGAAACCTCCATATTCTTTTACATACTGAATGAACCACTTTACAGCCCTACCAGTAGTATATTAGGGTTCCCTTTTCTCCACATCCTTGCCAACACTTCTCATTTCTTGTCCTTTCGATACTGGCCATTCTGACAGGTGTGAGGTGACATCTCATTGTGGTTTTGATTTGCATTTCACTGATGAATAAGGATGTAGAGCAATTGTTCATGTACCTGTAGGCCTCCTCTATATCTTCTTTGGAAAAATGTATATTCAGATCTTTGTTCATTTTTAAATCAGATTGTTGTTTTTGCTACTGAGTTGTATGAGTCCTTTGTATATTTTAGATATTAGCCCCTTATCAGATATATTATTTGCAAATATTTTCTCCCATTCAGTAGATTGACTTTTCATTCTGTTGATGGTTTCCTTTGCTATGCAGACATTTTTTTAGTTTGATGTATTCCCACTTGTTTGTTTTTCCTTTTATTGCTTTGGCTCTTGGTGCCAGATTTAGAAAATCATCACCAAAACTGATGTCAATGAGCTTATTACCTTTGTTTTCTTCTAGGAGTTTTATGATTTCAGGTTTTGCATTCAAGTCATTAGTCCATTAGAGTTAATTTTGTGTATGGTGTTAAGATAGTGGTCCAGTTTCATTCTTTTGCATGTGGCTATCCAGTTTAAAGCTGGACAACATTTATTGAAGAGACTGATCCTTTCCCTGTTGTATATTCTTGGCTCCTTTGTCATAAATTAATTGGCCGTATATGTGTGGGTTTATTTCTGGACTCTCTGTTTTCTTCCATTTATCTGTGTGTCTGTTTTTATGCCAATACCACACTGTTTTGATTATTACAGCTTTGCAATATAGTTTGAAACCAAGGACTGTGATGCCTCCTAAAAATTACTTTGGCTTTTCAGTATCTTTTATATTCCTATAAAAATTTTAGAACTTTTTGTCCTATTTCTGCAAAAAAATGCCATTGGAATTTTGATAGGGATTGCATTAAGTCTGTATATTGCTTTGGGTAGTATGGACATTATAACAGTATTAATTCTTCCAATTATGACACAAAATATCCTTCCATTTACTTGTGTCTTTTTCAGTTTCTTTCACTAATGCCATATGATTTTCAGTATACAGATCTTTTACCTCATTGGTTAAAGTCATTCCTAGGTATTATATTCCTTTTGATGCAATTATAAATCAGATTGTTGTCTTAATTTTACTTTCTGATAGTTCATTGTTAGGGAATAGAAACAACAGATTTTTGTGTATTGTTTTATATCCTGCAACTTTACTGAATTCATTTTTACTTCTAACAGTTTTCTGATAGAGGCATTAGGGTTTTCTATAATATTTTTATGACATAGTTATGTCATCTGCATGTAGTGACAATTATATTTATTCCTTTCTAATTTTAAGCCTTTTATTTCTTTATCTTACCTAACTATACTGGCTAGGGCTTCCAATACCATGTTGATGTTAATAAAAGTGGTGAGTGGGCATCCTTGTCTTGGTCCTGATCTTAAAGGAAAAGCTTTCAGTTTTTCACTGTTGGGCATGATGTTAGCTGTGAGCTTGTCATATATAGCCTTTATTATGTTGTAGTACATTCCCTCTACATACTTTGTTGAGGGCTTTTGTTATAAATGGATGTTGAATCTTGTCAGATGTTTTTCCTGCATCTATTGAGATGATCATATGATTTTTATCCCTCATTTTGTTAATGTGATGTGTCACATTGACTGATTTGTAGATGTTGAACTGTCCTTGAATCCCTGGAATGATCCCATTTGATCACAGTGCATGATCCTTTTAATGTAATTTTGAATTTGGTTTGCTAATAGTTTGTTGAGGATTTTTGCATCTGTGTTCATCAAATATATTGGCCTGAACTTTTCTTTTCTCATGGTATCATTGTCTGGTTTTGGTATCTGTATGATGCTGGCCTTGTAAAATGAATTTGAAAGCATTCCCTCCTCTTCTGTGTTTCTGAAACAGTTTGAGAAGGATTCTTTGAATGTTTGGTAGAATGTTTGGTAGCAGTGAAGCCACCTGGTACTGGACTTTTGTTTATTGGGAAGTTTTTTATTACTGATTCAATCTCCTAACTAGTAATTGGTCTGTTCAGATTTTTCTGTTTCCTCATGATTCAATTTTGGTAGGTCTAGAAAATTCAAATTTGGTAGGTCCATTTCTTCTAGTTGTTTAATTTGTTAGTGTGTAGTTGTTCATAGTAGCCTCTTATGGTCTTTTATATTTCTATGGTATCAGATGTAACATCTTTTTCATTTCTGATTTTATTTGAGTCCTCTCTAGATCTGTCAATTTTGCTATCTTTTCAAATAATCAGCTCTTGTTTTCATTGATGCTTTCTACTATCTTTTTAGTCTATTTCATTTGTTCCTGCTCTAATGTTTCTTATTTTCTTCCTTCTACTAACTTTGGGCTTCATTTTTTTTCTAGATCCTTGAGACAAAAAGATCGGTTGTTTATTTGAGACTTCCCTTGTTTCTTATTACTATGAATTTCTCTCTTTTGCTGCATCTCATAAATTTTGGTATGTGCATTTCCATTTCTATTTGTCTTAGGGTTTTTTTTTTGTCTGTTGATTTCTTCTTTGTCCAATAACAGTATCTATTAACTATAGCAATGTTCTGGTCTTGCATTTAAGAAATTCTTTAAAGCATAAAAATTTTGAGGTTGATTTCTTCCTAACTCTGAAATGGACAGAGTTCACATGAATGAAAGCCAACCAAATAATTGTCAAGAAAACCAATTCAGCATCTGTAGTTTAAGTTATCATCTGTTAGAATTACTAGAGCTCATATGTGCTTGACTTCTCACTTTTTTTCCTCAAAACTTAGAATTTGGGACTAATATAATATTCTTTAATAGTTACAGCAATAATACAACATTTTTCTTTGCTCTTTACATATGAAGGCAGATACATTTACATAGGCCCTGAAGGACCATCACAGAGCATGTTTATCTTAGAATATGGTGTTCAAAGTCATAGAAAGGAGAACATTTACTCTGATTCTTTTTTTATTATTATTATAGCCTATTCCCTCCTCAGTTAATAAGTTCCTACTTATTCTCATATGCTCTCAGTTATTGTATCTACCAGAATCAAGATGTTTTTTATGGGGAAACTATTTCTGATACTTAGAAGTAATTTTAAACTTTGGCATTAGACAATGTAAAGAGGCTATAAACGGGCTTTCTATTCTTAAAAGTATAAATAGAAAGGCATTGAAAGGATTGGTTAACTGGTAAGACCTGACATCATAAGTAAAGCTTTCAAGTAATTTGAGAAAGGGGTCTGTGTAAGCCAGAAACATTTTTCTTCTTTATTCTCTAATTTTTAAAAGACATCACATTCAGTAAAGTTCTTAAGTGTTCAAATTTAAGATAGAAATCAAGTAAAGGAGAAGAGGCTGAGGGATGTGTATTCTTTATAAATTACTCTTAAAAAGCCAGAAGAGTGCACAGCCCTCAGTCACTTATTTTTATAGACTAACATTATAGATATTTGTGTACAACCCACTCCCCAAAAGTTGATCTATATAGCAGTTGGCCCTGTGCCCAACCTCTACAATGGTTCCAGCCTGATTGTTTGTGATATTAATTTTGGAGGAAAAAGATAATTAGGAATATCTTATAAGGTCATGAAAGAAGGAGATTTGTCCATATCTCCCCAATTACCCATCATGTTCAGCAACAAATTTTAATTGAGTACCCACTGTTTGTCAAGTTCAGAACTAAATATTACATTCCAGGAGGCAGGGTGTGGGTTGAGTCAACTCTGAATGAGTAGACAGCCATTTGCCCTGTGAGAGTTGGGAATATATACGATTCCACACCAATAAGCCTTGAAAGAGCTGTCTATAGATGGATTTTTCAACCACAGATAAATTGAATGATTGTCTATAATGTGCATGGCACTAAGCTTGATATGCTAGGGAAGATAAAAAAGTGAATTACACATGAATCTTTCCTCCCAAAACTTTTCTGTCCATAAATACATACAATATTTTACATATACAATGAAGAGTAAATGTTATTTAGTGTTACAACTCAAGTGACAAACGAGTTCAAAGTTATAAAATACTGTTTCCAGTCATTGTAGGGAGCATAGTAGAGTGGAAAGAGCATGAATTTGGGAATTAAAAATTTCCCCTCAATCAAGGCTCCATATTTTACCATGATTATGAGGACCATGAGGAGTATGAGCAAATCAGTCAACTTCTCTGGAATTCAGCATCATCAGTTACATCCATGCCAGTAGTAAGTAGCAGATGCTTATAAAAGTGAGGATCTTTTCATCCTATTTTTTCTTCCAGCTGGGCTGGTCAAGATTTCCTGCAATAGATATCATTTCCAAATAGATATACTGTGAATTTTTATACTGTATTCCTATAAAGACTTAAGATCACATAGAAAAAGGTACAAATCAAGATAAGATGTGTAAGGATAGAATGTTAGAGATTATATAAAAAGGGCCAGAGAAGCAGATATTTTCAGGTGTCATGGTGGAATAGTTATGATTTTTAAGCAGTCCATTTTGTTCTAAGCCTTTTGACATCAAAAGGAATGTATAATGAAATACTGTTACAGTTTTTAATAGTGGTATGAGAAAGAGTACAAATGTATCATTAGAGATTGTTTTCCCCCTAGCAAAACACTTTATATCTGAGTCCCTTTTATTCACATTGTATAAATATTTTTCCCACTTTCCTTTCCATAGTGTTCTTTTATCTGAAGCCACTAACTTTTCTGTCTCCACTGAAAATTTTCTCTGTTCCTTACTCTTCCTGGCCCTTTCCATATTTCTCCCTTATTGTTAACTCCTTCCTGGCAACTTGTTTCTTATTTTTTAAAAATGCATCTTTTGCCCCTCATTCAGAAAACCCACTTCAACCAGCTGTCTCATCTTTCTCTTCTTTTTCATGACAGGACATGCAAGACTCTAAAATTCCTATTGACTTCTGTTGCAACTGGGTTTCTGCCCCACTTGAAATGAGTCTCATTAAATTACAACTTTTTATGATCTGGTCCAGTGATGCCTTTCTATTCTATTCCTGCTTCCATGTTCTTGAGCATGTATTTGGTTCAACTGACCATGCTCTACCTGAAACTTTTTCCTTTCTTTAAAACAAACAAATGAAATTATTCTGTTGTGATAAAACTACTTAACATGAGAGCTACCCTCTTAAATTTTTAAGTGACTATAGTGACGATGTTGTACAACAGATCTCTAGAGCTTATTATCTAGCTTATCTAACACTTTGATTAGCAACTCCTCATTTTCCCTTCGCCTAATCCCCTGGCAACTGCCATTGCACTCTGATTCTATGACATTGACTTTTTCAGATTTCTCACATAGGTGGAATCATGCATTTGTCTTTCTGTGGATGGTTTATTTCACCTAGCATAATGTCCTCAAGTTTCATCCATGTTGTTGCATGTCACAAAATTTCCCATTTTAAGAAAAGGCTAAATACTATTCCATTGTGTGTATATACCACATTTTCTTTATCCATTCATCTGCCGACAGGCAATGAAGTTGTTTCCACCTCTTGGTTATTGTTAATAGTGCTGCAGTGAACATGGGAATGCAGGTATTTCTTTGAGATCCTAATTTCAATTCTTTTGGATAAATATCTTGAAATGTGATTGCTGGATCATTTGGCAATTCTATTTTTAATTTTTTGAGCAACCTCCTTACTGCTTTCCATTTTTGCTGCACCATTTTTCATTCCCACCGAACACTAGGAAACAAGATCCATTTAAATAATACAGGGGTTACAGAGGAAATCTCTAAACAAATCAAGAAATATTTAGACTGAATAAATTGTAATTGACACTGGTGGGATGAAGCTAGAACAATGCTGTGAGGGAACTTTTTAGTACTCACGTTTTCATTAGGAAAGCAGAATGTTTCAAGTCAGTAATCTTAATACCTACCTCAAAAAATAAAAAGAGCAAAATACAACCTAAATGAAGTAAGAGGAAAATGTATAATAAAGATTGAAACAGAAATCAGTGGCATTAAGAGCAGAAAGATAACAGAGAAAAATCAATGAAATAAAGTGCTAGTCCTTCAAAATGATCAATAAAATTGACTAATGTCTAAGAAGATAAATGAAGATAAAAAGAGAGTTGACGTATTTCCACAATCAGGAATAAAATGGGATTTAAGTATGGATCCTGCTGCCATTAAAAAGATAATAAGGGAATACTTCAAACAAGTCTATAAACAAATTAGAAAACTTAGGTGAAATGGAACAATTCTTTAAAACAGACAGATTATCTAATTTATCCAATATGAAACCAATATTCTTAATAGTTCCATACCTATCAAATAAAATAATATGTATTTTAAAGTATCCCAAATGAAGTCTCCAGCCCTACATGGTTCACTGAAGAATGCATCAAACATTAAAGCAACAAATGAAAAACATTACACACTGCCCTCCTAAAAAATAAAAGGGAGCAATACCTCCCAGCCCAACTTGGGAGGCCATTATCACCTTGACACCAGAAGCAGACAATGACAGTGGTCAAAAAGAAACAAAAGACTGTGCCAGAACACCAGTTTGTCTACATCCTCCACAACACTTGTATTTTGTTTGCTTCGGTTTTGTTTTTATGACAGCTGTCCTGACAGCCGTGAAGTGAGAATCTCACTGTGATTTTGATTTGCATTTCCTAATGGTTAGTGACATTGGGCCTTTTTCGTATACCTATTGGCCATTTGTGTATCTTCTTTGGAGGAAACTGTCTTCAAGCCCTTAGCCCATTTTTAAATCCGTTTGTTAGTTGTTTTGTTTTGTTTTGCTCTTCAGTTGTAGGAGTTGCTTGTGTATTTTGGAGACTAACCACTTATCAGATATATGATTTGCAACTATTTTCTCCCATTCCATAAACTGTCACTTTGCTCTGCCGTTGTTTCCTCTGCTGCACAGAATCCTTTTAAGTTGATATGGTTCCGCTTGTTTTTTGCTATTGTTGCCTGCGCTTTTGAAAACTGGACCCTTTCCTGGTAATACGAGAACCTCGTTTTCTTTCAGTTGCTCCTGATGACTTCCTTCTTCTTAACCAGAATTTTGTATTTAGTTCTCTATGCATTTTCAGCCTCCCCTGTGACTTTTAAGTTCATCCACCTTTTGTTATACCTAGATATGTATGTAGCTTTGGAACAGATCTCTCTTCTAATGTTTCATGTGCGCAACTACTGTTTCGACACATTTCTCTGTGTCCCAGGGTAACACAAACTTAACATTTCCAAAATTCAGTTCACTTTCTTTTCTACCAGACTTGAGTTTTTCTCTGGTAAAATACATTGGGCCTCCAAAATCTACCAGACACCCTTGGTTAGAGTGGCTCATAAGGTCATTCTTAGGAACCCTCTCTCTCATCCTCTACATATTCATTCATCTTCTCCTTTTAAGGATCTCTTTAGTCCACCCCCACCTCAGTTCCCTTAGCCTTCTTTTTTTGGGCTCTAGACATCATTTCTTGCCTGAAATGTGCAAAAAAAATGCCTCTATTTTCCCCTTATTCATTCTTTCTCTAGTCCATATGTGATTACATTTCATAAAACACAAATCTAATTTTCTTAAAAACACCTGATGGCTCACTACTTCCATGCCCATATTCTCTGCTATGGCTTTAAAGCTATTCATCATCACATCCCAAGTTTACTAAATTCCCTCCCTTTCTCTTTCTTCCACATGGTACGCTCTTTCCTCTGCCAGGACGGCCGTATTCACCCTACCGACCCTTACTTATCTGTTATGCCCAAACTATTGCATGCATCTTACTGATTCTCCCAGGCAGATAGACATCTCTATCTCTAGTATGATTCCTGTTTTATGTTATGTTTATATTTGTTTACACATGTCCCTCCCCTCCTCCACCAGTAGACAGTTGAATTTTTTAAATGAGTAATTTACTACTATAATCCATTATCTTTTTTTGCTTGACACACTCTCAGAAACATTACTCAAGAAACCACAGGATGCCAGTGGCTTCTGGAGTGTTAGTCCAACTTCTGCACTTTATTTAGGAAACAGGGAAAGGAGGTTAAGTGATTTGCCCAAGGTCCCAGTTAGTTATTGACACATGTAAGTTAAAACTCATTTTTTTATGGGTCAAAACCTTAAATCAGTAATAATCCCATGACATTAATAGTACATTTTTTCTTGCATGTCCCCTGCTGCCCCCGCTAAATAATACAATTGATTGTGGTGTGTTGCTTTGGGAGAAAATGAGAGAAGTTTAGCTTCAGTATGCTTGGCCTAAATGCTTATGAGTGTGCGCTGTCATGAAGGGAAAGAAATGAGAGCCTCTGTGTTGCCGTGCCCTCTGGGAGCCACCCTTGAGTCTCTGGGGGCAGTGTGACAGTTGTGGCTGCTGGGACAAGGGGTGGTGGGCAGTGGGTGAGGAGATGATGGAGGCAAATCCCAGGTGACCCATGACTTGGTGGGAATGAGTTTGGGAGAGATGTTAGCTGGGGTTCTGAGGCCGTGCGATCAGTCCAGTGATGACGGGGAGGCAGCTTCCTCTACACCAGGTTACCTCTGCTGCTGGAGCTCAGCACCCATCCTGTCCTCTACTCCATCTTTCCTCGAACTCCTCGTGCTTTGCATTTGTACATTTCAGGGCCCCCTGTGGTGCACAGTCATCACAGGGGGCCCTGTGGTGTGTCTCTGTACAGGACAATATGTGTGGTGTGATTTAAGCTGAGCAAATATTCTCCTTTCAGGAAGCTGTGGAAGAAAGGACTAGTTGTTGGGATATAGTGAGTTACTGAGGCTATTTTTTTTCCTGACCTGTATGGCAAGATTTCATAGTATTTGAGATGAGGTAACATAGAGAACAAGTGAAAATTTAACTTACTGATGTAGGTACTTAATTTATACTATACCTAGTTTCAGAAACCTCTGAAGAGGCCTCATATCTAAACAGATTGCAGTTTGTTTAATATTAAAAGACATCGCTGTGACTTATTTTTCTTTCTTTGTTGAAGATCTGGATTCCTTACAGGGACAGATAGCGTCCCCACATGAAAGGAGGTCTCAGTCCTAAATTCCCTGAGGTTAGGTGGTGACTCTGCCCACTGCCCTAGGCAGGTTTGGGGATTGTTCTTTCACCTGAGTGTCTCAGGCTCTTTTTACAATGACTGCCAGCATCTGAAGCTTTCTCTCAATTTAAATTATTTTCCCTCTCCATATTTACAAGGTCTGCTTTTGCAGCATATGACTACAATTTAATAATGCAAAGCATTTTCCTCCTCACAGCTGGAAAGCTGGGATTGTTCTGTATCACAAATAGAGTGGACTTGCTCCAGGTTAGTTAAAATCACTGAACTCTGTAGAAGCTAAGCTGGTGGGACATATTGTCCTGTACAGAGACACCCAGGGAACCCCACTTGCATATTAAAGCATCATGCTTGGAAAGAGGAATCATTCTATAGTAATACATTGCAAGCAGAATGAAATACTAGTATATATATTTAAGTTTTAATCTGTTTCTACTATATAGGATTCAAAGATGTGACTTAAAGGCATTAGGCAAATCTAAAGTTTCATTTCTTCTTTGTTTTTCTGTGAAAGAGTATCAAGGTATCAAATAAGGTAAGCAAGTACTTTTGTGTGGTAATTTGACTTTTGCTCACTTTTGCATAATAACGTCAATTACAGTAGAAGAATTTAAGAAAAAATCAGATTTTGGTTTTCAAAGTTATTAATCTTTTTGGGTCTTTTAACTATGAATCATTCTGGGTTTCAGGGACTTGGATTCTTTAATCTGTTTTATATAATAGAACTATAGTGATACACTCCTGTTTGCACTGAACTGTTTCTATTTCTTGATCCCAATGAATAGATTTCTCTTCTCCCCACCTCCATTCTACACATTCAGCATGTTCATGTCCCCAAGGCGTTCAGGAGAAAGAACACAGAAAAATCACTTTACTTTCAGATTTGATCTTATCAGCATTAAAATCATCACACACTCTTATTAATGACATGAAAGAAACAGTGGTGTGATTTTTTTTTCAAGTTTTATATGGTTCCATTTATATGACATGCCTGGAACTTGCCAATCCATGAAGACAGAAAGTAGATTAGTGACTGCCAAGAGTTTGGAGGTTGGGAGAAATGGCTCCACCACTGCTAATGGGTAGGGGGTTTCTTTTTAAGCTGATGAAAATGTTCTGGAGTGAGATAATGGTGATGGTTGCATGACTCTCCGAATATACCACAAACCATTGAATTCACTTAAAAGCGTATATGACTTATATCTCAATAAAGCTGTAATTTTAAAAAGTGCTTGTGAGCCATTGGGAGAAAATTGTCTGAAACTCAAGGCTAGGATAGAGATTGGGGATTCTTGACCTAGGGGGTCAGAGACCTCAGGAGGTTGATGAAGAGGCTCCAGGGAACTCTGGCACAAGGAAGTCACATGGTAAGTGTGCAAGTGCATTTCTCTGGGCTGCATTGTGTCTCAGTGGGGTCCCTTAGTCTGGTAAGGTGCAGAGGCCACTGGCAGGTTCTGATTGTAAACAACATGATGTATTATAAGATACTGGCTCCATTGTTTATTTTGTAGCACAAAAAATCCATAAAACTGGATTTGCAGTTTTGACATTTGGCATTTTGAATTGCAGTTATTTTCTGAATTGAACTATTTCCTAAGTGAAGCAATGTTTTCCAAATAAGCAAGGAATAGGAGATGATCATCAGGACATAATAAAGCACTCTGCTATTTTATACCTTATATGTCCTTGTTGATATCCAGAAATAACCCACACAAATTACATTACTTTACATAGTGTTGACAGGTGAAGAGGGCATGTCTATGAGTTTTTGAGAGAGGATGTAGAAAGATAAGCAGAGAGATAAGTAAGGGCCATTGATGGAGTTAACACTTTTAACAGATGAGGAAGGCAACGTATTTTTAAAAGAAAGTAGTTGGTGTTAAATCTTAATGCATTTAAACATATTTACACTCTGTCCTTTTAACTAATAGTATGTGGATAATTTTAGTAGTTTTCCTAATTTCTGTAGCTGGCATTTTTGCTGTGGGTCTTAATCCCTATGATATGTCCACTATAGGTCTGTGGTGATCTCCATAATGTACAAAGATGATTATTTCATTTCCCTTTTTATGTTTCAAAGGTTCTCACTGTAAACTAAGCCTAATCCTTAGCATGGTATCTAATATAGCCTTTCATGATGTGGTCCCTGCTTTCCCGTCCACTGTCCACATGGATCTTGCATTTAGCTTTAGCCTTAGCCATGTGCCTCTCCTTTGTGTCTTTATCCATGTTGTGTCTCTGCCTATAAAACCTGTACTTCCCGGACACTTCATCAGTGTGACTTGTCCAGACTCTCTCTGCAGTACAGTTTTACAGTGATAGTACTTTTTGAATTTTTATCATTATTTACTTGTCTGTTTCCCTTGATGGATTCTGGATGCCCTCAGGTGAGGACTATATTCTCCCATTTGTAAACCTAACTTTTAAGTCCATATCTTGCCGGAGACAATGTTCAGCAATGCTCAAGGTTTATGAAATGGAGGCTTAAGTCAGTAATAGGCTAAATAAACTTAATGTATTCTTGCAGGAATGAGACCATTCGCATCCCCAGAACTTGACCTAAGTCACTAAAAGCAGGATGTTTCATAGGGATAGAAACAGAGAGCCTCTCTGCCCTGTAGGTACACTACGCCCCAGCCATGACTCTCTGGGAGATACTCTGAACTTTGTGGAGCATGGTCTCATGATGAATTTTGTAGGGTTTCATCAGACTGAGAATTGTAGTGCTCTGATATAATTACTCATTCAGAATACTAGTCTCAGATGAATAGAGTTTCTCTTCTCCCAAACTAATCAATTGTAGAGTGTAGAGAAGGCCTTTTTTGCTGATTTAGTGCCATTCTTTACTGAGTGTACTATACTCTTGTTAGAGTTTACATGATCAGGAATGAGGGAACAGGTAAGATAGTTTTCTAGAAGTTGCAAAAAAATAAAAGACTGATGGTAGTTAATATCTTTAAAATTTTTCATGATTACCTGAATGTTTTCTGATGCATTTCTGATTATTTTTGTGATATGGAAATACTGTTGCTTTCTAAAAATTTGGAAACCAATGTTTATAGATAACTTGCTCAAAGAGGTATTTATTTTTACTCTATTGAGGTATAATTGACATAAAATTAATTATATATCTATCTATAAAAGGAAAAGGAAGATGATTTATATAAACACAATATAATTAGATGATTTTTGACATATGTGTGTACCCATGAAGCGATCACAATCAAGCTGATGAATATTTCTATCAATTTCAAAAGTTCCCTCTGACTGCTTTGAAACCTATCCCTTTCTCTACCCCATTCTCAGATGACCTCTGATCTGCTTTCTGTCAGTCTAGATTAGTTTACATTTCTGGAGTTTTATATACCGGGTATCATGCAGCCTATATCCATTTTTGCCTGACTTCCTTAATTCAGCATAATGACTTCATGATTTATCCATATAGTTGCATGCATCAGTAGTTTATTCTTTTTTATTGCTTAGTAGTGTTCTATTATAGGCATATACCACATATGGTGTGAGGGAAGAATGATGTCTTTTTTTAAAACTTATGGATATCCAGCAGCACTATTTAAGAGAAATTTTTTTCTCCCTTGACTTGCCTACTCTCATCAATCAATAATGATCTACTTATTTATCTATTTTGGTCCATCTCATTGATCTATATGTTTGGGAGTTTTTTTTGCCAACAACAAAATGTCTTCTTGATTTCTATACCTTTATAACAAGTATTTTAAATAAGTTTTAAAATTATTTAAGAGTCCTTTGTATTTTCAGAAAAAAAGAAATCCTGCTAGAATTTTGACTGAGAATAGAGAGATTTAAAGATTTATTTAAAGAGTAAAGATTTATGTCTTTTTAGGCATACAGCAGAACAATTACAGTTAGTTATTTGATGTAAAGTCCACATTTCTGGCTTAACTTCTGATTCAGATTCTCCCGCCTCTTCACTATAATCTCCATGAGGATATCTAAAACCTTAAAAACTTCCTCTAAGCACACTCAAACTGAGACTGATGGACAACCCCTTGCTAGAATCTTATAGGTTTATCCCATAGTTATCTGTCCAGTATAGACTGAATTTAAAAATTGGTGGTTTTCCTTTCTTTTATCTCATGAGAAAGGGCAGTGTTGGTTCTCTTAAAATATTGTAGACATTTTAGTTTGATTTTACACCCTCCTGCCCCATCATCCCCTAGGTTTAGAGATTTTTTTCTGTAACAACTTAAAAGGTTATAAATCAGAGAACAGGGTTAGGAAATGAGGGACAGAAGGGAGTGAGGGGGAAGAGAATAGGAAGACATCTAGCAATATGATTCCATTTCCTAATGTTCCAAGTTCCCCACTTTGGGCTGGATTCTAACTTCTTAGGACCATAGATAAAACCCTTTGTAAACTTGGTCCCATCTGCCCTTCCAGAGCCATGCATTACAGAAATTGAGGGTTTCCCTGTACTGTGTGGTAGGATCTTACTTATCTGGGTAGGAGGGTGAGAAGAACCTGCCTCTTTATAGCAGCTGCTCACTAGATGAAGGACCAGCAGTCATTGGGAATTAGCTAGGAGCTGTTTCCATCAACACTGATTGTTACTAACACTACCACTATTGCTATTACCAGTGAGCATTTATTGAGCCTTAAGCACTTTACATGCATTTTCTTAATCTTCACCTCAAATATATGAGTTCAGTATTATTCCTGTTTTATAAATGGGAACTGGGAGGTTAGAGAGTTAAGTGTTTACTCAAAGTCATTAATAGAAAAGGAGCAAATCTGGAAGTTGAACTGAGTTAGAGGTACTTAGCATAGAGCCTGGCATATAATAAACTCAATATTCAATCTGAATTTCTGAATTTAATATATTCAGTTTTATTTAGGAATCTTGAAGTTGCACTTATATGTACACTTGATCTTTGGTTGTTTACTTGTTGTGATACAGGAGGTTGTAAATTTTTTTAATTTTTGCTGGTTTAGTAAAGGCTCATGAAAGAGCCTTCTTCAAGGAAACTTGTCATCACGTTCTAAGATCTGGGAGAATGTAAATAGCATTGGAATTTATAGGCTAAATAAAGGATAGATAAAATCCAGCTGTGCACCTATCTGTACCTGGTGCCATTTTTAAAGGTGGTTTTTTAAAATCACCTTTTTATTCTGTTCTAGGGTTTTCAGATTTAGAAGTGTATATTAATCACTTGTGGATCTTATTAAGCTGCAGATTCTGATTCCAAGAGTCTAGTATGGAGCCTGAGCTTCTTCATGTCTACCAAGGTATTGGTTCTGGGACCACATTTTGCATAGATCCTAGAATAGTGGTTCCCAAACTTCACTGCACATTTGAATCACCCGGAGAATTTTTAGAACATCCTCATATCTAGTTCATATCCATACCAATTATTTCAGAATAGCTGGAATTGGAGGCATGAGCTATTTTTACAAGAACTCCTGGTGGTTCCAATGGTAGACAAATTTGGGGAACCACTGCACTAGGTTAATTGGTATATTCAGATTTCCACTTTGGTCAATTTTGTCTAATTTTATTTTAGTAGGTAATTGCCTGTTTAAGTCTTCAAAATTGTGGTCAATAAGCTTCATGTTCTATTCTCTTACAGTTTTTTAAATGTATTGGTTTCTATGGTTATGTCTTTCTCCTATTCTTGTATACTTTTCTTTTTTCTTAATGAGTCTTGCAAGTGATTTTTCTGTTTTGCTGGTCTTCTCAGAGAATCATATTCCCTTTTATTTTCTGTTTTAAATAGTCCTCTTTTTTCTATCTTATTAATTTCAATTTTTATTTTTAATTACTTTTTGAATTTTTCTTGGGTTGTTTTGCTGTTCTTTCTCTTCTCTTAAGGTACATAATTTTCCTTTTCTTCTGTCTTTTTCTTTTCATTGCTTTCTAGACAGGTTATAATTTTTCCTTTGATTTTTCTGCTTGATTCATGGCTTATTTTCTTCATTTTCAGGTAGTCCATAAAATTTGGTCACTTTCTATTTTTTACTTTTAACAAATTTTTTGCCAAAAAAATGAGACAGTATGATCTGAAAAATTCTGTACTTTTAAGAATGTGTTAATGTTTCTCCTTGGATGTTGTCAATTTTTATAAAATTTCCATGGGCAAACCAACAAAAAGAAGTTTTATTTGAATGATATGTTAGTGTTTGTCTAGTAGTCGTGTTCAATTCCAAGAGAGATGTATTCAAACTTCTTACTATAACTGTATTTTTACCAAGTGTCTTCTATTTTAATAGTTTTTGTTTTATGTATTTCTTCACAATATTGTTTGGTGCATATGAGGTTTATGATTTATCATCTTCATTAGTAGTGCTTTTATCCATTCATAAGGTTCTTTATCCTGTTTATTATAATTTGTCTTAAATTCCATGTTAACTATTGCTAATCAAGACTACTTCTATTTGTATGAATTTGCCAGATTTCTCTTTTGCTTACCATTTTGTTTCCAAGTATTGTTCTTGTTATCATTTTGTCTTAAGAATGGCCCTTGTAAATAGTGGATTTTATTTGCTTGATCTGATCTAATACTCTTTTCATGGAATAGGTCAGTTCACTAACATTTATTGTAATAGTTGATATACTTGATTTTATTTCTTCTCTTTTACTTTATATTATTTATTTATTTTATTTCATTTTATTATTAATTTTTACATCTTATATTCTTATTTTGATGATTTAATTGATTTAGTTAAATTTACTGATTTAATTTAATTGATCATATTTTGTTTTTTCTGTCAATTGCCTTCCTTTTCTCTGTTGGAAAATGAAATGTCTCTATTGTTATTTGAAATCAGTAAATAATTTTCAATATAGAGCTATTATGGTTATTGCTGTATTTTAGAGAAGAGAATTGTGAGGTTCAGAAAAGTTGCTTAACTTGCTTTAGGTTTACAAGGGAAGGGGGCATAGCTGATTTTTTAGTGTAGTTTAACATTATTTAATATAATTATGTGCATTATAGCATATTTTAATATAATATTAATTTAAGTAACATTTAACTTAATTTTACTGAACCTTTAATTTTACTATAATTTTAATACAATTTTACTATATTATAAAAATAAAATAGCTCATTTAGTAAAATGTAAATGTCTGTGCTGATAAATTTAAAAAACTGATGAATTTCTTGGAAAATATATAACAAAATTATCTCAAGACCAGAAAGCAAGAGTAAGTTTCATGAAAGATGCAAAGTTGTCTAAAAATCTGTTTCAGATTCTGAAAAGATGATTTTACCAGTGAGTTTTTCCAAACTTTCAAGAAATTTTCCCATTTAAAAAAAAAAATAATGACTGTCACCCAAATCATTTTATGAATCATGCATATAACCCTGGTATGAAAACTTTACAAATAAAAGTGAAAATTCCCACAAACGTATCCCAACTACATTTACAAAATTTGGAAGAAATTAGCAGACCAACTTAACAGTAAATTAAGAGTATCTTCTGTTAACAGCAAAGATAATTTAACCTAGGGATTCAGTAATATATAACAATAAATGCTGCAAGAAAAGAAAAGAATAATCTCTACTAAAGCCAAAAAAGTGTTTAGTAATATTCAATAACCATTGTGATCAGAAAACTTTCAAAAACTCTGAGAAAACTATGTAACATTATCAAATGATGACAAAAAATCAATCATCAGTTAACATTCAACATTATCGTTAACTGTGAAACTCTAGAAGTAATCTCATTAAGAATAAAATATTCCTGCTGACACATTTCTGATTTTACATATTTTTGAATGTTCTGTTCAAAGAAACAATACATACATAACTGAAAAATTCAGCTTTATTATAATGAAATAAATGAAAATTATAAGTAATGTAATGATATATTTTCCCTATCAACTTGCCACAATTAAAAACAAATTGCTACTAATATGACTGATATGTAATTCTGGCAGCAGAGTGGTGACATGGACACGCTCATGATCTGCCCGAGGGAGTATAAATTGGCAAAAACCTTTATGGAAAGCAGCTTGACAGTTTTTACCAAGAGCTTTGAAAGAGTTTGTGTCCTTTGACCCAGTAATTCCACTTCTGGGAACTCCAGCCTAAGGAAATCATGAGAATTGCCGACAAAGATTTGTGTATGAGGATGTTAATGGCTGTGCTGTTTATAATGTTTTTTAAAAATGGGAAATAACCTAAAATGCCAAACAATAGAAGAACGGTCAAGTAAAGTATGATGCAGCCATGCAGTGTGATGTTGTACAGGGATTAAAATCGTGCTTGAAAAACTATTTAATTGAAAGGGAAAGATACAATGTTAATCAGAAAAAAGCATGATACAAATTCACTTAAATTTGACTCAATTTTATAATACACATATTTTATATATATAATATATGTGCAGGAAGAGGTTTGGTGGGCTAGAAGGAAAATCTAAAAAACATAAATAACATATTAATATAGCAGTATGAGAATGTGTTAAAGTCAGAAAATTTCCGACTCTGCCAGATGACTTAAATCACCATCAGGGATTTATTTACATTTCATATTGAAGGAAAAATTTTAATTCTAAATTAATACAGAATGTTAGCTTTGGCTATAGGCTGAGATTCTGTCTCTGCACAGAGAATCACTATCTTTGCAAGACTAGTGTGACTATTTCATAATCACAGTTTCCATCCATGGTTAACACAGACAGTTCAGATAAGCTTGAGAAACTGAAGATGGAGCCATGTTTACAACACCACTATGAGAAAATCACCAACGGGTTAGTTATAGTAGCTGAAGTTATGTGAGGATTGGCATAGAGCTAGTGTGAGATAATCTTATCTTCTCTCCCTTTGCAACCCTAAACAAAAGGATTTAAGCATTTTTGCACTCTGTTGAAGGAGGTGAACAATTAGAATCATAGGCCTGGAAAATGCCTGTGAGATACCTAGTGTCCTATTTTTACTCCAGGTGAGCCATGCAGTTAAACACCCACGTGTAAGAGTGGAATCTGAGCATTTTGTAATGGTCTTTGGAGGTGTTCTTATCCCATATCCTACCCAAAGTGAGAATTGCTAAATCTAATAGCGGTCTTTACAGACACTGAGAAATCCCCTACCTCTGTATAGAGACACATGTTTCCTCATCTGTAAAATGGTAACACTAACATGACAATTCGTGGGATCATTGCGAGCATTATGTGAATTAATGGTTTTGAAGATCTTAGCACAGCAGCTTTGCATGTGTTCATTATTATTACCTTTGCAAGGTTTCACATTCCTTTCTAGGACTTTTCTTATTGGATGACAAATCTGTTTACTGAGCCAAAAAACAGTTCCTGGAACTATGCAGAATAAATCTAATCCAACATCTACATAGTAACAGTCCTTCAAATTCTTGAAGACAGCTTTCATGAATTTAATAACTGCTTTCTGTGGCTTTTTTTTAATCTCACGAATAGAACACAGTAGACTATAAAAATGAGCGTTATCAGTCTTCCTTTGGATTTTCTATGTAAATGTTGTTTAACATTCAAATGGTGCTGATTATAATTTGAGATATTAACAGTTAGATATGCCATTGTGTCCCTCTGTTATTGTTTGTAAAGGAGGTTAAACACTGTATTAACTTCTGAGTAGTGATTTATTGTTGCTTTTGTTAGAGAAAAATTAAAAAATAAGTAAAATAATATAATTTGATATTGCCTTTGAGAATTTTAAGTTTGCAGAGGTCTTTATTTCCTACTCAGTTTTATTTTTTAAGAAGCTTACATGTAGTGTAAATACAACATCATATAAATGTTGAGTTGTTTGTTGCTTCCTGGCTTAAGCTGTTGTATAATATTGCTCTGAAACCATTAAACAGCTGGTCTGTTTCAGAGATGTTCATCTTTCCTTTGGTAGATGAAGGGAATTTAGTATATGAATGTCTTCAAATTGCTTCAAGATCTCTGGCCTTTGGACCAGCTGTTGAGATCCACAGTGGTCTATGTAGCACATGAAAACCATGTTTCTGGAAGGCTACAGCAGCCTGGAGGTTAAGGATAGGGTTGTATTAGTAGCAATAGTCTGCATTTTGCTGAATCTTACCCAATATATTATCTCGGGGCTCTGGACCTCTTCCACAATCCTTTCCAGTTATTTTGACAAAGGCATGAAGTGTCGTCTTTTGTATGCTTGTGAGCAAGCACTATTAGCTGTTAGCTGTGACTGTCATCCACTAATTCTTTTCTTTACCTGCCTCATCTTAGGTAATGCCTTTCCACCGTAAATGCTGTACTTGGGGTGGAGATGAATGAAGTTGGCAGCTTTCTGCCTCAGGTGCTTCTCCTGGGCTACCCAGGTGCCTGATTTCCACCTACTACTGTGCCCATAGGTGGCTGCTCCTTCCATTAAGATTTGGCTTCTACCATGTCCACATACCACTGCAGTCATAACAGGCGTGGTTAAGAGCCCTGACTCCTCACTGGAGGAATAAGGAAAGTGAACTTCAGATGATAGTTACTTATGGAATTGTTATTATGTATTACATGTGATAAAATTTATTAAATATATTGATTGTACCATTTATTCACTCATTCATTCATTAGGCTATTTTACAAATATTTTTTAATATTATGCTTAAAATACTTTAAGTTCCTTGTCAATTATTTTGTACTAAATGCCTAAAGTTATACATTAGTACACAGCAAAATCAGAGGTATAATCTGATCCTAACCATTACTGCTTCCCATTCTACCCAAAAGCCTAAATGACCTACTCAGCAAATGAGTTCTAGGGAATAACAAGCATCAGTAGACATATCCTTCAGTCTTAAACTATTTGTGTCTATGCTGTTATAAAATTATTAAGTGTTCATTTGTGACTCTGTCTCAAAAAGTTGAATTCAAAAATTTTTTTCTGCAAGCATTTCTTTAATAGTTACTGTATATATAGGCACTGAGTTAGTAGTAGAGATGTAGAGATGAACAAAACCCAGTCATCCCCCCCACACACGCCCCTACCCCCCACCAAATAAAGCAGCTGGATAACCAGTATGAAATGAAATACAAGACTTAAAAACAGATAGCATGGAAAATTTGAATGTGCAAAGTGATGAAAAATAAGTCAAACTAGGTGATATGTGAATACAGAAGAGATTATTTCTAGCTGGTACAGGGCTTTGGAGAGGAGGCTGGAGGAGCAGTTTATGGAAATGATGGTGCACGGGCTGAGCATTGAAGGATGAGAGCACAGAGTGTGGAAAGAGGGCCGGGCCCTTGGAGGGAACCGCATGAGAAAGATCTGAGTGCAGGCATTTACAGAGCTCAGTGGCAGGAGGACAAATAATCTCGTCTGATTGGTTAACTGTAGGAGCTATACTCATGATAAATAACATTCTTCATATTTAATGTGTTTACCATATTTAAAATTTTGTTTCCATATATATAATAAAGTATAACTTCTTATACTTAAACACAACAATAGCAGTATAAATCTTTGTATGCAATGATAGCCTACAGTGGTTCAGAAAATTAACAGCATCTTTTTCCCAAACCACATAAAAGAAGTCAGTGTCCTCTTTTCATGGCTTTTAGCCCCTGTGCAGCATTGGCTACCTAGAAGTTTCTCAATCATCACTGAAATGAATTAAACCTGGTGAAAAATTAATCGCTCAAGAAATAGGAGTTTCTTAAATTAGAAGTGCATCAAGTGGGGACATTTTGTTATTATCCTCTTAAAAATGTGTTGTTTTTTTCCCAGAGTAATGACTTAATATGAGACCTGAGTTTTATTACCGAGTGAGGTCTCATAATTCCTTCTCTTCCTTTTGTTCTGTCTCTGATGAGAGTAGGTGGGTGGGTATGAAACAGTGTTCAGACATACATGGCTCATTAGCTCACAGCAGTGACACTTAGATACTACTTAAATGCTTCTCTGTCTTTTCACGGTATATTTGTTTAAAAAATAGTGTGGTGACTTCGGTTTTCGTAAAATTTGTAAATACAGATTAAGATAAAGATAAAAATAAAGACAAAGACAAATAATTTGAGACTGCCTGGAATCCAGTGTGCTTAATTCAGTGTCTGGGTGACTGTTGCCTTCACCGAACAATCCCTACTCATTGGTAACATTTAATATCAGTGCCTACTATGGGTTTTCTATTTGTATCTCATTTATTATTCATAACAACTCTATGAGGTAGGTGATTTTATTATCTCTGATTTATAATTGAGGAATCTGAGGCACAAAGAGTCTAGTAACGTGCCCGGGATGGCACATTGGTAAACTGGCTGGGAATCAAAGCTCGGCTCTTTGGCTCGAGTGCTCTGCGTTTCTAAACCACCCAGGCCTCACCTCCTAGCACTGAAGCTGACCCCTTGCTCAACCCTAAAACTGTATATCGTATCCCATAGAATTTCCAGTTCTTGGAATCCAGAGTTTTTCTTTTTTTAATTGGAAGTATTTTAACCCTGAAGATCCCCAGGCTCTTCTTCTCCTCCCCCTGGGGCAACAGAGAGTAACCATATCCCTTCTTGCTAAGTGTCCTCAACTCATTTGCACCTTGTTCACAGAGCTGAGAACTTGGGGCTCTGACTGGTGTTTGTGGGGCCCTCACCTGTAGTCCTGGACATAAACTGGTCTGAACTTACGCAGGCTCCTGAACTGTGGGACCCAACCACTGTAGACTGTGTACCTGGATGTCCCAGGAGGGTCACGTGGCATTCCTGGAGGTCCCATGGGTTCACCTGGAATTCATGCATTCCCGGATTCACCACTGCTTCCTAGAAAAGTATCTATTTCTTAATATGAATGGTGAGTGAGGCAATAGAAGACAATGGTATCATGCAAGGCATATCAAAGGGGCACAGAAATTGGTTGATTTAAGTATCCGCCGTGTGCACCAGTTCTTCTCTTGTGTGGCCCGTGACCCTGGAACCAGGGTGGGAGTGCTGCTAACAGCAGCTCACTTTTCTTTAATCAGGGAAGAGTTTGTGAAAGAACAGTGGTTTCAAGAGATCTTTGAAGTAATTCCAGCAAGGTGCTAATTGTGGTTGTGGTTTTCCTTTTTCTTTCTTTCTTTCATTTTTTATTTTTTTTCAGTGGGTGGACTTGAGTTCACTGGGTGCTCCCTAGCTGAATGCGTTTCGATGAGAACCCCCGAACCTTCATTCTCTATACGTGGGCCATGGCAAATGAAACCACAGTGATTGCCCTGTATGTGTAGGAAGTTGAGATACAATTTTCCCAGGAAATTAGCATCTAAACTTTTTACTTTGGTTTAACAGACCCAATTTGTATCCGTGAGAGTTTTTCTTTTACTTTGGTGTAAGCATACTTGGTTTTTGTTCTAACCTTGGTTTTAAAAAAACACTTGAACAAATGCTGGTGTTTAATCATGTATTTGCTTCCTGCTTATGCTGATCTTTTTCCCCTTGACGTTTGCTTTCAGGTTACCTTGAGGATAGTTTTGTAAAATCTGGAGTCTTCAATGTATCAGAACTTGTGAGGGTATCCAGAAGTAAGTAAACTGTTTTCTTATTACTTAATGGTATTGCATGATTTAAAATACTTTATATTTTGAGCCTTAAATACAGTATGAAGAGTAACCACATATTAGGGGAATTTGAGTTTAAAGTCTCCCACCTTTCGATAAAATCATGTGTATATATATTGACTGCTTTTCAAAAATGTTTGCATTTAAATCTTCAAAACATTTTGTCATACAGAAATGAGTTTTGAGTTGCTCTGATTGCTGTGTCATTGGTATTCATTTAATTCAGTATTCTCTCTGTGACCATAGATGGTCATTTATATCAAAGGAAGTGTGATTAATTAAATGTACTCCATGTTGTTATGATAACCCACATAAGTTTCCTGTAGATAAGTGCTTTTTCATTTTACTAATGTTTTGTTGGGGGCTGGAGATGTACAGGATACACACGCTAACACGCAGAGCGTAGAGGGATGCAGAAATTAACTTTGCAGATTGTAGTTGGATATAGATAGAATGCATTGTTATCCAAAACAATGTCCAATTGTTTTAACTGGTCGCCTCACCTGAAACACCATTCTTGGCAGGCTGGATGAGATTTTTCTTGGGTAAGTTCACCTGGCCAGCTAAATAAACAGGGAGGAAGTTTCCTTGATCAAGATCAACTCTTTCACTTATTACCAGCATGTACAAATATATCTAAGATGCAGCTCTTAACACATTGATTATGTTAAAGGAGGTGACTCATTGCTTCTTGCTCTGTCCTCTGATTTAGCTTATTTATGTGACTTCGCAGAGGGTATTTTCACCTGACATTTTGATAAGAGGGCATCACAGTTTGGAGTGATGTTATTCAGTGGATGTTGTGGGGGCACTCTGGTCCTGGTTTAAGCTGTGTTTTCATTTGGGTCAAATTGGGAGGTCATGAACAAGAATTGGGATGATACAAAAGAATAGAGGCAGAGCGTTCCTGTGGGTAAATTCAGGCAGGGCTCTCAAGCTGTGTTCAGTGAAGTCCAAGCTAGTAGGTGGTTATGTCTTTTGAGCCGTAGTTTCTCAAATAGTTCAGATTTCTAGTGGCCCATGCAAGTAACAGTGTATGTCAGGGGATTATATGCAATATATACATGACCAGCCAAGGCCTGAAGTTACTTATCCTTTCTGACATCATTGTGCAGTGGATTAAATGTATGCCTGAAAGACTTCTGTCAGGGGTCTACTGCCTTGGGGACTGTGTAGGAGGCCAAAACCTCATATCCTGTGTCCCAGGAACTCAGGGTTCATATTTGCTGGGCAAGAGGATTCTGGTGGTGCACTCCATTGACCAAAGCAATAAGCCTTATGTGTCTTCGCCAGTCAGTATGTGGTATGTGAAGGCCTCTGACTATTTGAATTTTTTTATGTTTATTAGTAATTTGGAAAGGACTATTGTATGACTTACTATTGCTTGCTGGCATCATGAGGTGGGTGTGTGTGTGTGTTTTCCCCATACTGTTCTTAGCAGAGAGGCTGTGCTGCCACAGTTATGAGACTATGACGTTATTTGTTTACATTTGTATTTTCTAAGTTTCATGATGTTTTCACCCTTCTTATGAGAAAGGTAGTAGTGTCACCTGTCAGAAAATGTTACTAGTTCCTCATTCTAAATATTTATGTTTGATGCTGTAGAAGAACCACATTAGCACCTGTAAAACCTCAGACTGATATTTTAAAAAATCTGAAGCTGAAACGTTAAGAAAAAAGATGAAGAAACACCTTTCTATAATAGTTCAGAAATGAGGTAAACTTAACACACTTCATTCATTCTTCCTTAATTCATATTATCATCTCTCATAGGTTAAGTTATCTGTCATACCAAACATTACTGATTTGTAATTAGTACATTTTCTATAGTCACCCATTAGTTCATTGGTTCAGCAAATATTTATTTTCTACTCCATATGTATAAGTAGGTGTCTCTAAAATGCTTGAGATGTTATTTTCCTAAGTGTTTTAATAAATCCACATTATAACATTATTTACACACTTGAACTTCACAATTTATGAAATAAGGGTTTACTCAGTAAACACAAACTTTAGCACAGCCCTTAATTCTGTATATCACAAAGTCTGACCTCTCGGGGATTTACAGTATGTTAATGACTTCTGTCCTCTAGGGTTTTACTATCATATGACCCACTAATGTGTGTGTTGACTTTAGCTAATGAAGCTATTCAGTTTTAGGATAGTGATCTTTCTGTTGAATGATATTATCTCCGACTTAAAAGTTGATTTAGGATCAGCTTTTGGAGTGAGGAGAACAATAAGAAAGATGAAGGGTTGGCTTCTAACCCTTCGAATCTGAGGCTCTTGGGAGCAGCTTGGTTTCCCAGAGGATATTGGCAGCCTCTTAAATGTGATTTGCAGCTTGAGGCTTCTTGCAGCTCTCTGGGGGAGGTGCTAACATTGATCTTTGCATCTGATGTAAGTTCTTTCAGAGGCTTTTAAGCAGGAATATCTGCCTGGGACTTGCTGGTCTCACATACTCTCATTGGTAGGGAATAAATTTTGTGTGTGCTGTTTCAGAGTTTGGCCATGTTTTTTATTAATCTACATTTTTTTTTCTGTACTGACACATTTAATGTCAGTTTGCACACTGCATTTTTACAATGCTCATGTATAAATCTGTAGACAAGTTCTTTTTATTGCTGTCTTGATTCTCTGGAATAATCCTTCTACAAGAAAATTTAGGAAAAATGAAATTCCCAATGATTTTTATTAGCATTTTATTATAAATTTACCTAGTGTGTTTATGGTTAAAGAATCTGTGTTGACTACCAGGTCATATGTTTAAAATAGAAACTACAAATCTTTGCCTAAATGTTGCATGAGCTTAATAAATTGCTAATAGTTTACATAAGATGTAGCCTGTAAGTTCCTGTTTGTAACTCAATTATTTGAATTCTTTTCATTACTATTGTGGAAAGTCAGATAGATTGCTTACTTCTACTGAGTGCCTCAAATGTCTCCTTCTAGCACAGACCCTGCTTTCCAATTCACATAGAACATGGTTCTAAAAATAAACTTTAAAGCATGTGGTTACTGTGGGATTGGGATTTCTTACCTTGCATGTTTTTGACCTCTGGTATATCTCAAGCCACAATAAATACATTTTAGCTGTCTAAAGAATTCAAGCCATGAGGCATAGTTACACATCAAATACAAGTACTTTCTGTGTAAAACGGGGTTAAAGTTTATTATATAACAAGATCAATCTAACAGAAGTTATAAACTCCAGAAGTTTGGAGCTGAGATTAATCTTGTATATGTTGCTGTTCTTAATTTTTAATAGGGAAAGAGAGATGTTCATTGTATATTCCTTGATGACTTTTCTCCAATAATGCACGTACCTCCTAATCATACTTTCTTAAACAACATTTTAAGTTAATCTTGCCCTGCTGGACATTGAAATACAAGTCAACTGATCATAAACACATTTAGAAAGTTTGTTTTAAAATCTGGGTAAGAAAAATTCCTTAAAAATGTACAATCTCTTTGGAATTTTATATTCAACTTGAATATAAATTAGGAGAGAGGGGAAGATTAAGAAGACTGTGTTCTTAGAGTGAAATCTTCAAGGCTCTAGACTTTTTTTGCCACAGCCCCCAGAACTCACATTCTGTCATTACCACTTTCAAAGGCCTGATAAAAACAGGTGAAGATACAGAAACTATTCTTAAGAACTGTCTTCAGACGCCAACCTGCCTGGTCTTTGCCTTGCGTGTTATTGCCCATGACTTTGCACCTGCAGTAATCCCTGTTTAGAATGACTTCCCTTCAGTATCTTACTCATTGTCCAATGTCCAGTGTCAGCTATGGCTTTTCTGCAGATTTCCTCGACCATTCATGCCTGTATTCGATTCTTTCCTTGAAATCCCTCCAGCATTTATTGATCATTCCTTTCATTTGGTCAGTCCCATTATCACCTCCATTATGCTGGCATTTAAATTGTTTTCATGAGCATTATATGTACCCAATATGTGGCCCAGTATGTTTCGTTGAGGACAGGAACTATCTCAGTATCCCTTGCAGTGCCTGCCAGTAATCAACACAAACAACAACTTGTCGAATGAACCAACTTTCAGCAAATAGGTTCATTTATACTTTTCATCTGCTTTTAGTATGGTTTTGAATTGTTTGATCTCTGCTAACCACTCCAGCCTGCCAGGGTAAAAACTGAGGGGAGAAAGCAAGAAGAGAAGGGAACTCGTATTTGTTGAACACTTGTTATGCCCTAGGCATGATGCTGGGCTTTTATCACACCTTACATCATTTCATCCTCAAAATCAGCATATGTTGTAGGTTATTGTTATTTCCATTTTACAGTTAGGAAACTGAGGCACGTAGCTCATAAGTGGTAGAGGGAGTTAAAACTAAAGGGCTCTCTGTCTCCCAACTTGCCTCATTCTAACACTACACATTGCCTCACAGATTCAATGAATATAGCTAGAAACAAATTTTTTAAATTTGAATAGATATAAATCCATTATACAAAAATCAATACTTAATATACAAAAATCTCAGTTCATAATATATCAGCAAACTCAAAACAATTTCTACTTTGCCAAATAATATCTTAAAGTATAAATTCCATGAGTGTATTTTACATGGTTTTTAAAGTTGGGCATAAAAACTTTTTGAAGAACAAAACATAACTGTTGAGTAAAAGGTTCCACTTAACCTTTCATATATGAAACCTGAATATGTATTTCGGGAAAAAAAATTGGTTTTTATTTCATATTTTCCAATTTTACATATATACATGCTCTAATGCAAAAATTACTTATATCAAATTATTGTAAATGTTAATATTAATATTATTATAGAATAATAATCTTTGGTATTTGTGAAACTGTTCTAATTTGATTTATATAACAACAATTTGGTTTTGAGAGCCAAATGAGTACAAAGCTTGTACTGAGAACATGCTTGGTGCTGAGCAGTAGGAAACTTGCGTTGTTTCTTTTGACCCATCCGTAGACTAGTGACAAAAGTAATGAAAGAGACGAGTGAAGAAAGTTGAGGAGTGGGCGTGGCACAAATTGTTTCCGGTGATTACGGTCTGAATATCTTGAGTTCCCAAGCTTGAACACTGGTATCATGAAGGAGTTTTCAGGTCTTACTTTGGTGAATGGTTGCTATTAGGGTATGAAGGTAAAGAGAGCTCTCTGAATCCTTGCCCAGAGGCATGGAAAATATTAGATTCTTACCTTTGAATAGAGATGACAAGTGTAAATGTCATTCGCAATTTTTTTTTTTTTTAATTCTCAGCACCCATCACCCAGGGAACTGGAGTCAATTTCCCAATTGGAGAAATCCCAAGTCAACCATACTATCATGACATGAATTCGGGGGTCAATCTTCAGAGGTCACTGTCTTCTCCACCTAGCAGGTAACCCAAAGAGGAGCTACTCTCATTCTCAGTCTGTAGGCAAATACGCAGGTCGGTAGATAGGCAGATAGGTAGACAGGAAAAGAGATAAGGGAAACAAAGCAAAAAGTTCAAGATTTTTTGCTGATCCTGGTTAAATGTATTTTGCTATTTGAAAATTGAATGTAACTGCTGTTTAAAAAGGTCTTTTGTGGGGGATGAGAGAAATATGAAAATGTATTAATACAAACTTTATTCTTTGATTGAAATACTATAATTCCTCAAGTTCAACTAATTCTTTTGGTGGCTTTAAAAATGATGTTGCCATGGCAGAGATTCCTGGTTTATAATTGATCAGTCCTGGTAAGTTTTACCCACTATTATATCCAAAAGAGGGGATAATGAAACATGAAAAGTTAAGTGTCATTTGGTTAATATTAAAAGTAAAAGGCCTTTTTCTAGGCCACACTTTGCCAAGTTTTTCAATTAGTCATTGTTCCTTGAACAATTTAGTTAACTCTCAGTTACCAGTGGAAATATTACCTGCTCTGAGGTAATATTTTAACCATAATCAAATCAAAATGTTGGGGAAGAGGTACAGTGAGGATACGTTGCTTTTTAGATCTTTGCTGATATTCTCATTTCTCTCTTGACCTTCTGAATTTACTTTTTAGTTCCTCAGGAGTTTTAAAAGAGTTTCCTATTTAATTAAGGGATAAATACTTATACTTAGATTTTGTGATATGTTTCACTATTATAGAATAATAGGAGTGGACTGAGTTAATGAGAAGGCAAGATAAATAAATATTAGAGCTTTATTCTATTTTTTCAGTTGTATCTTCAATATATGAAGACCCATCTGTTTTCCAGAGCATTAAATATTCCCATTATCAAACATTAGAGCGTACGTGAATTACAGAATGACATATAGATTTTCTAATATCAACTTTTAAAAAATATAACAATGTCTGGATAGTTATTTTCCTGTGCTATAGTGAATAATGAAAGTTAATTGCATTTGAATTATGGGATTATGCACATTTGTATGTTTAATAACTAAATTCAATTTTATATCATTTAGAGTCAAACTGCATTTTCATATTAATTAGATTTCATAGCAAGGTAATTGGGTTCATTATCACTAAAATTTTCTGTGACATCTGAGGTCTTAAAAATACTTTAGTTTTTCTAAATTTAAAATATGAAGAGTGATGTTTTAATTTCGTCTGATGGATAGGTGTACTGCCAACACAGACCTTTCCTCATGGCCATCTGGTATAAAATACTGCACCATTCAGAATAAAAGTTTTTTAAAAAGCATTTCTCTGTTATTTCCATAGGAAAAATCTTTTCTTCCTCACTTAAAATTTTCCATACATATTTAGTGCTGACTCACAGATGGGAGAATTAGATTAAAGGAGGTTTTAAAGATGTATACATTCTAACTTTAGATACCATGTGAAGAAATGAAAGAATTATTGTTTACTCTCAGTATAGACAGAAGTTGCCATCTTCTACATCACATTAATGCTCTGGGAGTTGTGAGTCAAATATTAATCACAAATATATCTATAAATATACCCAGATATACACATGCCTCCTCTAAGACTTGGAAACAGCACAATAGAAAGAACACAGTCTTGGAAGTCAGAAATCCTTGTGTCAGACAGCTTCCAATAATGCTCCCTGGGCAGTTCACTGAATTTCTCCAAATCTGTCTCCACACTTGCAAGAAAATGGAAGACTGGTTTATGTGTATGACTTCTGAGGTCAATTCCAACTCTGAAATCCTAGACATTATGTTTGTTATTACTAATTTACAAGATATCTTTTAAAGCATTTACCTCCATAAGTGTGAATAAGAACTTTCTTTCTTAAGGAAAAAAACAATCCATTTTCATTGTCGTAATTAACAACTTAATGGGGCTTTGGTGGGGATATATGAAAGCTGTATATCAAGCAATATGGCATGTGCCATAAAATAGCTTTTCAATCTCTGAATATTCATTTTACTCCATAATTGAGTCATGTTTTCTTTATAAAACATATCATTTAAAAGTATACTATTATCTTGAATTTGGCAATGGCCAGTTTTTCATATTTGATTTTATGAATAAAGAATCCATAAACTTAGATAAAGAAGAATATATGGAATAGTTTATAATCAGCAAAGTACTTACTATAAAAGTTTTAATATTATTAATTGTAGGGTTACTAATAGTAATTACTATTTAATAGGTATCTTCTAAATGTCAACCACTTAACACAAAGAGTTTTACATTTAATAATTCATTTAATCCCCTCAACCATCCCCCTTTGAACTAGATTTTATTATTTCCGTTTTACAAATGGTTAAACTGAGTTTAGAAACGTTAAGGAGTTTACCATTAAGAAATAGTAAGTGGCCTAATCAGGATTTGAAATTAGGCCAGTCCCACTCCAAAGCTCATGTTCTACTCTATTCCATTCCCTTATCTTTGAGTTAATATGAGAGGATTACATTGTTAATGGCAAGTGCTATGCAAATAAACATTATTAATATTGATAATTATGAGCTAAGTACACTCTTAATAACAATTTTAAAATTAGTACACATACCATATAAAGAATTTACTTTTTATTGCTGATATTTCTCTGGAAATACATTTCAAAAGGTAAATCTAATAAACACCATATTTGTTAGATGGATATAGATATCATATAGTATCATAAATAATATATGTAACTAGAAATGTTTGCTGCTCCTGTTGGTGTCTTGAATACTCACCATTATTTCAAAATGATGCTGAGGTACTATCACTTGTGTTTATGGGAGTTTCCACAGTAAGAATCTTTTCAAATTGTGTACTTTCACATGCTACACATCTTCCTAGAAATCCCATTAATATAAGTATTGTCCTGTTTTGACAGCAAAAGACCCAAGACTATATCCATAGATGAAAATATGGAACCAAGTCCTACAGGAGACTTTTATCCCTCCCCGAATTCCCCAGCTGCTGGAAGTCGAACATGGCATGAAAGAGATCAAGGTGAGTAGTAAGGAGACACCCCTAGGGTCATTAGAGTAAAACGTCAGCTCATTTCATTAGGTTTCATTTAGTCAAAACTTCACAATTAAACCAATATGGATTCTTCATGAAATGATTGCAGTGAAATTATTTTTAAGATAATATACTAATCAAATATCAAAGTTTAGTTACAAAAATCCCGTATTTTACATGTTTATTGGACTTTTTCTCTAGACAAAACGATCTTTTAGAACCCCCAATTATTAATGTGATGGATTACGGTCTGTCTACACCACTTGGTAGACTGCAGCAGAACACGGGCTCTGATCCAGTTAGATCAGCTTGCTCCTCTGTATGGGGTATTTCAGGAAGGCCCTGACCTTGAAGCACTTTGCAGGTGTCAATTACTGAAAGGCCCTGTTTAATGGAAGCCGTAATTCCTTTTGGAAGTAGGTACAGTATAAACAATAAATGAAAGTGTAGGGTAAGAAACTTTGTGTCTGAGTCAATCTAGTTATTCTTTCAGGATAAAATTGATCCAGTTTTAGGGCAGCATTGGGGAAACATACAACTTTAAGAAATATGTATGATTTGGCTCTCTGAATTCAAATTTAGGTCTTTTTTATTCTTAACGTCTATTGGTTAAAATATATTTCGTCAGACATCCTCATGCCTTTTGGCCACAGTGAAAGGGAGATTATTAAGCACAGAAATGGGAAAGTTAGTTAACTACAATTTTTGTTGGTATGTGTGCAAATATGACTTATGTCAAGCAGCATAAAAATCTATTTCAAAATTATCTTTTGAGTCAAATTCTGCATTTTCTTAAAATATAAAAGAAAAAATCACTACCAGTGGTTTTTAGCCTGTGGCTTGGATGTATGTGTCTGAGTTGGGGGCTGTGTATTGCGTGATTTAGGAGACAAAAATAACTCTGAAGCTTGCAGCTAAGCCCAAGTTGGTTCCTTACTCAGGACCTTATTCAGTTCCTTTTGTTGCTACTGCACAATTTTATACCAAATGGCATAGTGTTTAAAGAATGAATGGCATAGTGCTTAAAGTGTGAAAAATCTTTTTGGATGAATTGGACTTCGGGTCAAGTGGGTCTCCTTTAGTTGAGATTTTTAACTAGTAAAGAAGGGGGCAGGGTGGACAAAGACAAAAACATAGCCCAGCGCCGCACGGAAGTGAGTTTCCGAACGGCCACGTGTACCATGTGGATGGATGATGCATGTGAGAGGAGGTCATGGAGGTGATGGGTCATTTTCAGGAAGGATGTAAAAATCAGCTGGGAAGTTTTGGTTTTGAGATGCACCCCCGTGCCCCAACACACTCCATCTATTGTCTCTTCTTCAGAAAGTAGACAAAATCACCTTTCTAAAACATAATGAGTCATGAGTCATATCACACCCCTTCTTGTGACTTCCCACTCCTCTTTGGAGAAAACCAGAATTCCCTCATAGAACCAACAGGCTCTGTTCATTCTCTGGCCCCTGACGGCTGCTCCCGTCTCAGCGGATACCGTTGGCTTCTCCTTGCACCTAAACCCAGGGCTTTGTTTAGATTTGGGAATGCCAAACCCAAGGCCATGCCCTCTGGAATGCTCCTCTCTAGCTGGCAAATTCTTTGTCATCTTTCAGGCCCTAGGCTGACCTGAGGAATTTCAACTCTTACTGGTTTTCTCTCTTGACACCCAGTTTATTCCTTCATTGCACTCATGATATGTAGTTAAATATTTGTGCATGAGATTAATTGTTTAAACTGTCTACACTATGAGGGTAGGAACCTTATCTGTTTTGACCAGTATGTAACCAGCACCTAGTAACCATGCACAACACTTGGTGCATAGTAAGGGCACAGGAAATATTTGTTGGATAAATAAACCATTGATAGGCAGCACCCAGTCTCATGAGCGAAGGCAAGAAATAATAGGGATTTTCACCAGAGTTGTAGAAGTAAGAATAAAAACGAAACCACAACCCTTTATATTTTATTGCTTGTTTTACTGACATTGTCAGTTTGTTCTAAACAAAACCATATTTCCCCCATCAGAAAATTATTCTGGGAAAGATTCTAATGGTAATAATAATAACATTGTGAATGTGTGGGAATGGATGTGTTGTTCAGAAGGGTAGATGTTCTCTATTATAAAGAGTGTCACTTTGCAAGAATTGATTCCTCTTTCAACCTATTGAATAAAGCCAATCGCAAATCATAAAACATTTTTGAAAAATAGAAGGGAAACTGTCATTCTTTCTCTTTGTAAAATCACTGTATTGTCTTGGTGATGTTCTTTTGTCAAGATGACTAGGATCATTGGAGAAGTCTGTAAAGGCATATTATATTAAGAGTAAGGAAGAATCATCCATTCTTAAGGGTGTTTTTTTTTTAAACTGTCACTTTAATTCTGAAGACCTTAAAGATGTTGTAGTGTATACAATAAGCCATTGTGGGAAGAAGACTTCAACTACAATGAAAAAATGAGGCCAGTTCAGTATTAGCTTTATAAATTTCCTAAGCCAAATACAGTCTTTTGTTCTTAGAAAAATTGCCTTTTTACAAAATTTCAAAATAAAATGTCCCTCAGTTGTTGTTGTCTGTTTTCTAATGTTCTTCAGAAACACTTGTCTGTCATGAAGGGAGTTTTCTAAAGCGCATGTTGGGGGCCACTCAGTATTGGCTGTGGTGCACATTTTAGACTTGTTTCTCCCATAAAACCCTGAACTAATTGGTAATCATAAACTACTTATTGGTTAATTAAAATATGCTTGCATTTATAATTGGCAGAAATGTTTAACACTTACTATTAATTATTTCCTGGGTATTCCTTATTTTGTTAGTGTTAACTTTGCATTAAAATCTATTATTGTTATAGCCCTTGTCAATTTTTGAAATGAAGGAATCAAAGATAATAAAATTATGGACAATATATGGCATTCTACTTTCCCATATAATCTGAAACACCAATCGAAACCACTGAGATCTACTCCAAGTAGGCAAAAATAATGGGTATAATGTAACCGGATTATTATACTCATTTTATTTTAAAAATAAATAGGGCAAAATTTTAATATAAAATCTAGACTCATGCAATAATAAATGTTCATGGAATTGTTAATAATTAATGAAAAGAGTATTTTTATCTTAGCATATTATAAATATAATTATATCTTTATGTCTTTTCTTTCCAAAACACAAAATATTACCATTTCCTGGTCATAAAAGAATTGTAATATTTAATTTTGAAGACTATAGACATGAATATGTTAAACTAAGTACTGTTAAATAGTGTTAAACATTTGGTAGGAATCTGTATAATTTGCTTAAATTTCTTCTGATGAATAGTGATGGAAATTAAAATGTCAGCATCTACATTATGAATATTTATATTTTTACCTTATGTTCTTTTATACATAGAGAAAGAACGGAAAAAGAAAAAAGAAAACTGGGCCACTAACGAAGGGGGATACAGCCACTGTTAACATTCCTTTCCTAGTTTCTAGAATACTTTTTCTTGCGTAGTCTTTTCTATGAATTCCCTAGTCTTAAACCTCCTTACTGCTTCTCCCTCTATTGAAAACTTACCTTTTGGATAGTGTTTCCCATCATTTTAGATTTTAATAGTTAAATTAATAGAAGCAGGTTAGCTTATCAATGGTGACAATTTCTTTTAATCTAGTACATACCCCACAGAAACTTACCTCTGATATGTTGTATCTTGAATATCATCACTTTCTTCCACCTGAGTCACTTCTGTTTGAATCATTAAGTTAGTCTGTTGTAATTTCTGATATAAGAGGAAAAATAGGGGACAGGTCTTGGTTGTTCCCCCTCATTAATGGTGCTTTCACGGGACTAAATCTAGTTATATTTTAATGCCTAGGAATTTAACAGACTGGCAAACGGTATGCTTGAGCACTTGAAACAGTCTTTCATCAATATCACTTTGCTATTGCCATTCTAATAGTCACTGACTCATCTAAACTTGGATACAAATCTCCTAAAACACTGCTTAATAGACATTTAGTGATATGGTAAGTATATTTGTATATACAGCTGGGCTTTCTAAATGGAATATTTCACAGCTTCTCAGTCTGATGAATATTTAAACAATTTGTATCTTAGATTAATTTGGAGAGACTTTTATGCAGTAAAATTTTATTAATTTTTACATATTTAGGGTTTGAGATAATTGGACTCAATTAGTATGTATCAAATGCCTATTATTTGCCAGAAATTTTTCTAGGCATTGGGCACATAAATATGAAAAAATTAAATTTCTGGCCCTTGACCTGCTGAACAGAAAAGTATTTTTTACTGTTTATGAAAAAAGGTGCTTCACAAAGAATAATGTAATCTAGATTATGAGGGGTCTGTGTGCATGCCTAGGAACTAGGTTATTTTTAAGTATTTTGAAAAGTAAATCTTTACACAAAAATCAATAAATTTTTGTTAGCAAAAACTAGTGCTATTTAGTTGTGTATTGGTATGTGATTACAATTTTAAGAATAGTTTAAAAATTTATACTGGACTTTCAAATAAGCAATATTTAGGCATCATGATCTGGTTGCTGTAAGTACTAGAAAATAACACTAATGCTGTTTTAAAATTTACAGTTCTGTCATATAAATGAGCCTCTTCAGCTAGTCTTTTTGAAGTTTTAGTGTATTTCCAAGCCCTAGAGATTTACTTATGATAACTTTGCAAGTGTTCTCATTAGTAACATAGTCTTAAATGTGCTAAATTTCAATTTGCTTCTTATAGAGTTCTGTAAGGATATTGAATTAAAGAGCCAATGAATTTCAAGGGGACATGAGGGACTGGAGAATAATAATGCCAGCTTGGTATCATGGATTCAATAAAGTGTGGGAAATATACTGATAGAACCAGAATCAGAGGCCAACATTTCTTAATTTGAGTTTAAGAAATGTTAATATATATGCTAGATATAAGAGCATTCAACTAAGTTTGAAAAATTCTATTAAAAAAAAATTTTAACATTTTTTAAATTCATGAATGAATGTGTAGATGTTTAATATATGATGTGTACTATGAATGTGACTATCCATGACTGGATATTGACTGAATGTGTTTTTTAAGTTTGTTACTTGAGAACCTTTTCTTTTTCCATTAAAGAATCTATTGGGGGGATTAATCCTAGGTTAACTTTTTTTTAAGTTGATGTATGGTTGATAAACAATCTTATGTTGGTTTCAAATACACAACACAGTGGTTCAACAGTTACCCATATTAGTAAATCCTCAGCTCTTCTAGTGTGGTTACTATCTATCAACACAGAAAGATGTTATCCTAAGTTAACTTTTGAAAACAGTGCTCTTGCCCAAATTACCAGCTGACAAGTGCTATAATCTCAAGATTTCTCTAGTGCCGTGAGAGCAGGGTGAATGAACAGCTTTCACAAATAGTTGAATAACTGCTGTCTGGGTTATTAACATGAAATGAAGTCCTAGGGAATGGCAGGACCCACAGCTTAGTAATCTTCCTGGAAGAATTTGTAAGCTCTCTTTGGGGACCAGATACAACACCAGTTCCTAATATTCTTAGAGTTTACATCACAAGGATTAAATATCAATTTGTTTAACTATTAAATTTTGAACCAGACAGAATCAGAGATATAAGTGCTTTTGATGGATAAATGTGAAGAAATGGTTGGAATTTAATGCTTAAGCATTATTTTAAAGTTTCTTTGTTGAATTTATTATTGAAAATATTGAATGTCAAGAATTTCAAGTTCTCACAGAACTTGCAGTGAACCTCCACATACCATCATGCCTTTGGAGAGCAAACCCTGGGGATGCTTTCCTCATAGTGTATTTCATTCTCTTCATTCTCTTCTGCTATAATTGAAAAATCACAGCATGTCCATCTTTCAAACAGAAAGGAAGATAGTACATTGTTGGTGAAGGCTTTCATCAGAATTCCTTATGTTGCCTACTAATGAATAGGTGCTCCTTTTCATGTGTTCTAATTATGAAGAGCATCTTGGATGGGGCCAACCTGTGTATATGATAAAAGAGCCAACACTATTAATAGGGGAAAGGTACACTCATATTTCTGTGCTCTGGAGCTTTAATGATTTGAAAATACAGCATTTTGCAGAAAAACCACAATGGATAATGAGTTTGATAAAATAACAACTTGTTATTTAGTCCAGGGTCTCTAGATTGATAGTATACAGCCTAAAGTGGGAAAGTGGAAACTTTTCAGTATCAGAGAGTATCACGCAAAGTTGCTTAAAGTGATGAAAGGTTTTATTGCAAGTCCTTTTACATATTGATTTCATGTTGAAGTTTATTTTAAGTTAGTTTGGAAAGCCAGTTTCTTTTCAGTTATTTTGCTGCCAATATCATGTGCAGTAAGAAATTGTTTTTTCAGGGATAGAATACAGATTATTAGAATACTTAGCAAAGCATAGTTCAAGCTCCTTATTGAACAGCTAAGCAATCAAAGGATCATAGAAGCTGTCATGTCCAAACTGTCCAGAAAATGAATAGGTTTTTCTTTTAAATAAAGGTGCTTTTTTTTCCTGTTAACCTGCAACCCACCTAGGAAGTCAGTATGTAAACTTAACCTGTGTAGGGAGAAATGGACTAGGAGAATTTGAACACTGCTTAACAAGTCTTGGCAGATGGACAGTTTTCCTAGAGAGCTTCATGGAAGATTCTCTTAGAACTTGTAGAACTAAAATGGGAGAATAGAAGTGAATTTAGGAGTTTTCAGCATTCTACAAGAATTGTCAAAACAATTTTGAGATGGTATAATGTACAGCTTCTCTTTAGGAAATCAACCTCTTAATATTAAAGTTTTTTAAAAGTAAGTAAATCTCAGATGTGTCATTTTATTTGAACATGAGTTGTTTCAAACAATGACTTTTATTTTTAATGCAACCCAGTATCATTATCAGTTTAACAAATAAATCAATAATTCCTTAATATAATTTAATATATAGTTCATGTTCAAACTCCGGAGTATCTTATAGGTTGTGTTTACATGAATATCCAAAATGGCTCATAGACAGGTTCCCTTGCTATAGAAAAGTAGAGAGGTCCTGTGAAAACTTTTGTAAGCCATAATGCCATAAGGTAAAGAAACAATTAATTTATATGGAAACATTTTTTAGTATTCTCAGACCAAAAACAGTAAGGCTTTTCTAGTATCTTAGGACACATCTTACTAAGGGATGCACAAAACAAATCAAGACAAAGCACAGATGCTCATAGACACAGTTCAAAACTATGGCGGCTTGTTGCCGAGATACTGAGTATAGTTTCTAGGGGCCAATTGGCGAGGCCCGTCTTGCTGTCCAGGGTGCGAGCTGCCTCTTTACATCTCCCTGCAAACCAAATACTAAACGCTCTTTTTGCTTTTTCTCCTTTTTTCATAAAAGCAGAAATCCTTTTCAGATTTCTTTCAGTTAGCGAAAAAAGTGCTAATGTAGATGTTTTCTGAAAGTGAAGTGATGAAATGCAGACACTCAAAAAGCAAGGTATACTTGGACCATATTTGTATTTTCATCCTTGTTTTAACCTATAGTAGTTATATTAACTATTTTTATATTAACTCCTTTTTCTATATCACTTATTTGCTGAAGAAACTACATAAATTTAAAATTTTGTTCAACAAATACATATAAATGAAGAAAAACAGATCCTCCTGCTATTTATGGCTACCGTTTATTGAGTACTTACTACCCTTCAGGACTGAATTAAGACTTTACATGTATTTTGCTTTTCAACCCTATTTGAAAAACATTTTATAGTTCATTAACCTGATCACTACAGAGATTATGAGATTTGACATAGATCACACAAATAATACGTAGCAGAGGTGAATGGGAACCCTTGTACATTGAGCTGCAGAATACAGTATTACTACTTATACAGCATTCCAAACAAGTCATTGGGATGTTATATTTATGGTTTTGCAATCTAGTTACAAAACCTCTATTACAGTTTTTTTCTAATACATGAAACTCCAGTACAGACACATGCACATAATGTCGTAAGGGTCCGTGGACTCCAGGGATGCATAACTGCAGTCGGTGGGCTGGGCTCAGGTTAAGAATCTCTTTTCTATTTAGTAATAAGATGTTGTTAATAATCCTAAAGTCTAGAATGTCTTTCATAGATGTGTAAAAAATACATCCAGTTTAGAATAAGCTATATATGTCAAAATACAAAAATTAATTATGTACTTATGGTCATACATATTTTTTCCCTTTAGTTTTGTTCTAATTTTTTTGCCTGACACCTAGAATGATATAAATGGTGATAAGGAAGGTCTAAATACTGATGTGCCTTAGGAATACCACTTAATTTCAGTAAACTTTGAGTTTTCTCATCTGTAAAATAGCAAAGTTGAATACTGTGGTTCTTTCATGTTCCAACATTCTAGATTGTAATTAATTGAAGTTCAGAGAAGTTGTAGGTCTTTAGTACTTGAGTCTTTAAGCTTTCGTTAATGCTGATCTCTTTTTGAAAATTCAGTAAATTTTCTGTTCCCTAAGTTCTTTTAAAATATTAATTTTAAATACTCTCTTTGAATAACACAATAATTGGGCTGTTGATATGTTTGGAGGCACCGTATGTTTTGCCTTATACCTGAGGAATGCACAATGCTTACAATACATGTCCTGTCCTGTGCGTTTCTGGCACAAATGATTGATAGAGATTGAGTTATTATAACAGAACCTTCTTATGGGATCAGTGTCTCCTACTTTGAAAATAAATGACTAAGCCAGACGGCAACATTTATTTTCTCTAAATGACTAGGGATGTAGCAATAGGAGACCATTATCCTGTGACAATATTCTGTTTCATTGACATTATCTCACAAATGTAATTGGTCCATTACTAAATAGAGGTTTTGTTACTGATCAATTTCACATGATTTCTAAAACCATTAGGGTAATAAATATGCCATCATAGTAATTTCATTGACAGAAAGTTCTTTTTTCTTCATTTACATTTGTTAAGGGAAAAATATAGATTCAGGTTGAACTTAAACACTACAATTTATACCAGTTTTGACTACTTTTCCATTAAGAGAAATGGAATATTGTGCAAAGTAACCATATTTGCATTGAGCTGCTGAACTGACGACCTTAAGATTTTCATGATTTTTTTCTCCATCACACTTAACTACATCAAATCATAATTGTTCCTAAGCAATTAGTTTACTATGTCAGCTTAATGATTTTGTTTGAAATAAGTTCCAGATCATCTCCAGATTTTTCCTGTAAATCCACTAAAGTAACACATCAGTTAAATCAACCCTAACCATTACCAGCGTGGATAATAACAGCATTACTAACAATAGAAACCCTGAGATGTCTTGTAGCATAAATGTTTCTAAATATATGGCTTTTCCCCAAATGTCCTCCTCTAAAAACTCATCTGTAATCTTGTTAAATTAGAACTCTTCCAGTATCTTTCTGACTTTTACAGTTAAGGTTACAGTATTGATTTTATTTTATAGTCCATGGCTCTCGATGCTTAACACTAACAAACCTCTATAGCCAAGGGTTTTCCCTAGAGGCGTGGTGAATGGAAGCTACTTACCTGTGCTCATATGTAATAAGCGACTAAAATATACTCCAAATCCTGCATAGTTGTTTGGTGTTTTTCCTCTTTGCAAATTCAGCTTCCTGACATTGCTCAAGACATTTTATCATTGTCCATTAAAATGAAATTGCTCAATGGACAAAAGCATTTCGAAGTGTTTTTCAAAAGCAGGTTTCATTTATTCGCTATCACTTTTTTAGCAGTGTTCTTCATTATTCAAGGGATTTTTTTTTCTAATGTCCCAGGAAGATGTTTGTGAGCTTCAAAGGGGTTTGAGCTTTAACTTTGTATTGGGTGTAGGTGTAGCCTGCAGACTGTTTTTTATAGAGATGTGATAAAAAGGGACTTGTAGTAACATGCTACTTTCTGTACCTGGGTTGAAATATACTGTAGAGACAAACTATCACAAAATGATTTAGATTGCTGAAGAATACAGTAATATATGCTCAAGTGTAGTTATTATTAAATAACTCAATGATGAAGGTGAGAACTTTATTTATTTACCATGAGACTACCCCACATTTTCTCCTTTAAAAAAGAATTGATTTCATTAAAAAAAAAGACTGAGAAATCTAATTGAAGATGCTGTCTTATCTCCTTTTAATGTAGCTTGCCGTTTTCCCAGAGTTATTTTAGACTGTGATAAATGTAAATATATATATGGAGATACTTTCTTAACATGGCAGCTAATTATTTTTTTGAGTCATCTGGCATCATCATCAAACTACTGTAGTGGGATTAGGTCCATATGTCTTGTCATAACATTCAGAGCTTTTTTGTTAACTTGGCATGTGTGGGAAGGACTTATTCACATTTGCCACACAATCATAAAATTTTACATCCAAAAGAGTCCTTAGAAACAGATATTCAGATATTCTCTTTCCTTCCTTTGTATTCTCAAAAATCCGTTGTTTTGACTTTGGCTAACTAAATTGCAAATGGTACATTTAAACATTTCGTTTTACATTTTTTTTTCAATATCCAATACCTAAGTCCAAATATATCTAATTCTATGTGTATTTTTTACATTAAATTATATAGTATATGCTGTTCTTTAAATTATTTTCTTTCTTTGTCTATCATTAACAATATATTGGCATTTTACCATGCCATTCAATTTCCACTTTACAATGGCTGCTTCTTAATCCACACCTTGGCTATACTATACGTTTTTAAATGTCTACTTTGCTCATTAATATTTAGAGAGCTTCCAAGTTTTTCTATAATAAATAAATGTACAGTGAACATGATTGCATGCATATCTTTGAGCTTAAATTTGCTTATTTCATTTTTGTATAGTTCTGTGCACTGTCCTGGGTACCTCGCATACTGCCTGACACCAAGTCACAACATAGGTGCTCAATGAAAGTTTGTTAAAGGAATAAATACATTCCTACTGTAGAATTACTGAGTTAAATGTTATGTCCGTTTCTAAGGCTTTTGATAAAAGTTGGTACAGAATCCAGAAAGGTTTTATGAATTTACATTCCTACTATCCATGCCTGAGTGATTTAACTGCACTGTCCTGTCCATAATATTTAAATTCAACATATGGCTCTATATGTAATTTTGAAGCATGTCCTCTGAAATATAAAGAACAGAGTCTCTATGGCCCTGGTACCCTATGCATCTTTTTTTGTTGTTGTTGTCACATCATATCTTTCTCCCCATGATCCAGGAAAGCTCCATTTTATTAGGAAGGAAACGGAGAAATAGAGATGGTACTTCAGGGATTGTGCAAAGCTTTCAAGTAAAAGTATAACCTACTTTTTCTCTTCTTTCTTCCTCCTCCAGGAAACACTCCTTCAGGGCAGTTACCCATCATTAGTCCCTCATCTGTAGGTAAAACTTTAAAAAGTCGGGATCCACATCAAAGCTCTGGGCTGGATCTAGGCCTGATTATTGCAGTATTTTACAAAACATTGGTATGGTTATAAATAACCTCTAAACTTTCCTCTTCTCAACATGATTTAGCCGAAGGCAAACACAGAGGAAGAGAAACCTTGGTCTCTTTTAGCATTCAGCTGGCAGAGTCATCTTCCCCGCCTTCTCCTTGTCTCTAGGCACAGTGCCCAAAGCTGTTTTCTTGTCTCAGACTGACTCTGGATTTATGGCCTGAAGCAAAAGTATCAGATTGCTAGCTCCCCGCAATGGTCCCCCACACTAGATTTGGGAGCCTCTCATCTATTATAGGGAGTATTATTCCTTTATGCAGGCAGTTTGTTCTTTTTTCATGTATCTTCCAGCTTCCATCCCAACATTTTAACAGGAAGCAGAAATTCTCTAGTTAAGCTAAAGTTGGTTTTTTACTCTCGGTGTTTAGTGCTGCTCAGCAAGAGTTTCAATGGAGTGATGGATGTGTTGACCATCTTTGCTTTCATCCACCAATGATTTCGGACTCTGTCTCTGAAGAGATTTTATGTCCAAAGTTTTTGTAAATCAAAAAAACTCTAATAAAAAGTCTATAAAAATCTAAAACCTGTAAAAATTAAGGAAACTTAGAAAACTATGAGGCATATTAACTTAGGAAGACTTGTCAGTTTAACACAGCCTTGCTATATCCCAGTCATTGTGCTGTTTCTAAGCTGAGTATTCCCACATAAGCACTTTCTTCTTTTGGTCTGTATCATACTCATGTCAAAGGGTCAAAGTTAACAGAAATTTCCCTGCTGTTTTCATTGCACCTTGAATTTTCTTCGGAAAAAGATACAAAATACTTTAATATCTGTTGAGCAGCTTGGTAATGTAAAAATTAAAGAAGACATTTTTAACAATGCTCATAGCTTTTAAGTGCTTAGTAATGAAACATATCTTAACGTTAAATAATGGTAAATAAGAGAAGCCAGCAAATGCTGGCCTGTACCCAGGGGGTTCATTTAGACTAGTTTACAAGTATGGCATATAAAGAAGAAAGACAGTTTAGGAATATGTAAAAGAATTGGACTTTTAAAAGATTCTGAGGAAATTTGCTTCTTTGTTAACTAGATAGAAATATGTTTTTCTAAATCACGTGAATGACACAGTTAATGTATTTAATTTAGAGTTAATGCTGTGCTGAAAATAATAGCTTACAGATATTCAAGAATTCTTGTGTGCTCTTACATAATTGATTTGAAATAGTTGTAAAACATAGTGACATTATAGGAAAGAAGGATAGAAAAAAATTTTAAAAGAAAATGATGTGTTTTTTATGTAGGCATAGAAATCTGATTTGTAACCTTAATATACTCAAGCACATTGGAAAAGCTAACATACTGCTCTACTGTATGTGAAAAAGGAGCAGGTGTCCCAGACAGGCAGGTGGTAAGGTGGCTGTTCGAGCTTGCCCTGGATCACTAGTTGACTTCAGTGAAGTTCTCTTAACAGGTGGCTAACTGATTGGAGTGCCATGTGACATTTATCCCGAGAGCGACTTGGATGACAGGCTGCTACAGACTGAGGAAGGGGTCTTTGCTTTGATGAAGAAATTGCCAAAACTCATGTCTCATTAGTGTTTCCTAAGGTTCTTTGGAAGTGAACAACAGTTTAATTAAGGGCTGACGTAAACACATTTCTGCACACTTTCCCTGCAGCATTTTATCACATTAGAATTGATCAAAATTGTTGCCTTGGGCCGACTTGAACAGATATACATCTGGAGCGCCATTTGTGCAAGCTGCCGAAGAGGCGGTACATACGCCCTGTTTCACAGCGATGCTCTTCCTGTGTAGATGCAATTACCTTGTTGGGGGATGAGCTGATCTAACTCTTTATTGCTTAAGCTTTTATCTCTTTGAAGTGATGCTGAATGACACATCAGGGCTTAGGATATATACATGCCACAATGCCAAAAAAAATTACAGTATGGCTAGTAAGCAGTGTGTGATCATTTGATTTTGTAAATGCTTATTTAAAGGTATGCTTAAGTTTAAATGAACCGACTTATCTCGTGTAAGTAGCCTACTTGAATTTTTTCTTGTATGATGATCTTTTAGTATGTACCTAACTACACAATTGGTTTCTAAAGCCATAGCTAATTGTCCAATTATAGTCCAATTATAAATCTAAACATGGTTGTAGACACTGAAGAATAACATCTTCAATGTGCATCTTCCTTTAAAAATTAGCCTCTCTAATCTTCTGTCATTAAGAAGAATTCCTTCTACAATCTAGTATTTTCGCAAGTGCAGTTATTTAATGGATTTTGTATGGAATACCTGCCCTCACTGCTGAACTGTAAGCATCACCAGCACAGGGAGCATGTGGTCCTGTTTAGCATCTTGAACTTTATGCCTTATCCTAGTTTCTCACACTCATTAGAAACTGACTGATTTTGCTTCCTCTCTTTGCTTTACATTCCATTACTTCTCATCTGGTGGTATCTACTCAGGCAACATGCATTTTTACGATATACTAACTAAGGCTAGTTCTTTCATCTTGCATTACTAGTTTGCATTCTACCTTATAGCTTCTTTCACATGCAAGATATTCTATGATAAGCTACCTGGACAGTGTCTGCTCTACCTCTTCTACCTTTTTTCAATCCTAGATTTTAAAAAATTCTCTCCCTGAGGAGCATGTTCTTCCAGTCTCTCTCACGAAAGATAGATAGATAGACAGGGAGATACGCATATGCGCACTATGGGTATAACAAATACAAAATAGTAGTAATGAAAAAGCCGTTACGTAGGATGAGACACAAAGTAAGATCATTAAGGAAATCTAGACCTCCAAAGTTCCTAGAATGGATTACTTAAAGAGAAAATATACCAAGTTGACTCAATGGATAAAATATTGTTCTACGGATGGAATAAGAGGGTAGGGAGACAGTTTTCTGGCCCAAGGGAATGTCATATACAAGGAAAGGCACAGGGTTAGAAACACATCCCTCCCGGTTCCCTCCTCCCCCAAGGAGCCATTAAAAAATAAGTTTAGCTAAATTTAGATAAAACTGAATGATAAGGAAAATTTTATATAAAAATGTGGTGCCATGGTAGATCTTAAAATAAGGAAGGTACTGTTTAAAGATGATTCCAGCTGTAGTTGACCATTGAACACATAGGTATGAACTGTGAGTGTCTACTCACATGTGAATTTTTTATATAAATGTATTAGAACATATTTTGAGATTTGTGACAGTTTGAAAGAATCTTTTCTTTTCTCTAGCTTACTTTATTGTAAGAATACAGTACATATAATACATATAACATACAAAATACATGTTAATCGACTGTTCATGTTACCGGTAAGGCTTCCAGTCAACAGTAGGCTGTTAGTAGTTAAATTTTTGAGAACTCAAAAGTTACACATGGATTTTTGACTGTTGGTAGTGTTCGTGCCCCTAACCCCTACATCATTCAAGGGTCAACTGTACTGTTTGTATAATGAGCCTGATGAGGAAGGCCTGAGAAGGAGACTAGCCAGAATATTGTTGATTTAACCAGGTACATGTAAAAAAAGACCTAGGGGAAGCTGTAAGAACGTAAAAAAAAAAAAAGAGCTTTTAGAAAGTTTTTCCCTTCTGAAATCAGTTTACTTATAAATTGTTACCTTCTAAGTCAAATTAAAACTTCTTTCTCTTATTTCCTATCCTCACTGGTCTTTGCTTCTTTCTCATCAGCCATCAGCAATTCCTGCCTCCTTCCCACCAACACAAGCACCAGCTAATCCTTCTCTTAATCATCTTAAACCTTTCTTCAACTTCTTAATTTCATGTATTATTCAACTTATGCTTTATTATGTATGTATTATTATCCAACTTGTGGTATGTTTATCTTATTCAACTTATTTTCAACTTTATCTTTTTATTTGTTATTCTTCCAGCTTGAGGGACAGTAGATAGTGAAAAGCATGGCATTTGTTTTTCTCTACAGAAAAAAAAAACATCTCTCCTACATATTCATTGCTCAAACATTTTTTTCCTGTAGCATATGAGTACATTAAAATATAAATTGTATCATTTTTCAGTTTGGTATGAAGTCTATTAGACTGCAGACATTCAAAATAAAATTAAAATCAAAACAAGACTAGTTTGATTCATGATTAAAATGTAATAGCTAGAAACTCTACCCTTATTTCTCCCAGATAATTGACCTTTTATTTTTATTTTATTCCCTCTTCAGTCCAGAGAGTTTTTCCCTTCAGGGCAGGGAGTTCACTTTGTGTCCCCCTAAGAACTTAGCATAGTGCCTTGTAATGCTGTCTATGAGTATATTTTTATTGATTAATGGGCCCCAAATTAATTTCATTTAGTGGGAAAACAAAGGCAATTAAGCCTGTTCTCTAATACTACCATTCCTTACTCTGTTTTCTAAACTAATCATTTCAGTATGGACAGTGGACCTTTCCATTCTTATTTTTAGTATTATAAGTTAATTTTGTTCTTTCAGGAAGCAACGGTTTGTGGTCCCTTTTACAGCTTAGAGAGTGAATTTCATTTTGTTTCTGCTGTCTTAGACTGTATAATTCCTCTGTCTTCTGAACATGAAAGTAACATTATTATTTAGTGCATGCTTAAAGAGAACCAGAAAAATAAATGGACCTATAAGACTTACCCAGTAAAACCAAGTGTATCATTTTGATAAAGAAAATGCAAAGGATTCATTTCTTAAAAATTATATAATCACATATATTCTTGAACTTCTGTACAAACAACCTCAATTCATGTGAAGCCCTTTACAAAAAGAGACCCATGTGAGTTTGGCTGGGTTGAGTGAAAATTCTAAAGTAGTTATAGTAGTTGCAATAGCCCTGATTGAACATCTCTAGAAATTACTTAACTAGAATGACACCCATTCTGCCTCCAAGCTCTGGTCACATTTAATTGTTTTTAAATGATGTACAGAATATGCTTTATTCTTTATACTCTATAGTCCTTAGAAACTTTATACAGGTTAATTTTATTTGAAGTTTATATTTAAGCACAGATAAAACATGAGTGTCAATAAAAAGTTACCAGTTTCTTTTTCTAAGCATTGATTTTTAAAGTTTTAGAATTAATTTATTACATCCTCTATAGATTGAAGGATAGAAGAAAGGTTCTTCCCATCTCTAACAATCTATATGCCTATGATTAACTTCAAGCAGGCCAAAACCTGCATTTGTAGCATACCTTTTAAAAATCACACATGTTCTTAAGTGAAGTTAAGTATTATTTTTGGCACTTTGAAGGTAACTTAGCTGAAATGAACTTCTGTTGTCTATTTCTTAAGTGGTCTTAAATTTTCTTCTGTTTTTTAGCAGCATTAATTGCAATGGTTTTGTTAACATTTTCTTTCTTTTGTTTTTCTTTCTTAGAGAGATAAAAGGAAATGGTTCACTGAGTCATCTGCCAGTTAGTCACAAACTGTATCTTATAGCTACAGATATACCTGTCATTTTGTTGTAGACAGCTATGTCTACTGTCTTTATAGTACCATATCCATTCTTTAAGTGCCAATATGCTGAAAACACTTATTTAATTTTATGGAATGCCTTCACCTGAGCTTAGGTAATTTTTCAAGTGGTAAAAAATAATGATAACCAGTTTATATTTACAGCACCATCAAGTTTTTTCCTCATGTTGAAAAAAACTTCATTAATTAAAAATGCAAATTGTATATGTATCTTATGCATTAGAGTTTTTTTAAATAAAATTTTATTTTTTAGAGATATTGCAAACTGAAATATTTATAGATGAAATGATGTGATGTGTGGGATTTCCTTCAAACATACAGGGGAAGGGAGTGTAGATGTAGTAAAGGTGAAATGAGATTGGCTGAGTTGAAAATTGATGAAGCTGGGTCATGAGTACATGAGACTCCATTACTAGTCTGTCTACTTATGTATAAATTTTTAAATTCTGATAATACAGATATAAATTTTATAGCTTGTATGATTTTTGGAACATCTTGCTATAGATTTATAAGTCTCCATAAAAATCAACATTACTCAAGGTGTTGAAGACAGGGCACATCTCTCCTACCAACTGGAGTTTCCTTCTGAATTCCCTATTCTGACTAACATCATGGTACAATCTCAGTCACCCAAGATGGTGATAATACATCAGCTATTCGTTGAATTGGGTTAATTCTGTTTAAGTGTCTATCGCATTAGCTCTATCTCCACTCCTATTTCAAACTCTCATGATCTGTCTTTTGGCAGTATTAAGTGTTTGTTGAATGAATGAATGAATGAATGAATGCAGCCCAAAATATGTTTCCTATCATAGCACTTTTTGCAATGTTTATTAATTCCTTTTTGATGTGTCTGTATCCCTTCACTAGAGGTTAAGTTCTATAGATGCTGAAACCAAACGTAGTTCATCATTGTGTTCCCAGCAACTAGCTCACTGTCTGGCATAGATTAGCTCTTCAATAAATATTTTTGGAATGAATGTATTAATCTATCTTCTTACATGGTCTCCATGATACTGCCCCCATTTCAGCTAATTCCCCCTCCCTGTACTTTCTGGGGCGATTGCTTTAGACTGTAAATATGATCATGTTCCGCTCATCATTAGCATTCCCCATCAGGGTAAGCATTCAGGCATTCATCCACAAAGCCTGTGGCACCTCATCATGTGGGTCCTGCGAGCTGTACTTTGCCACTCCACAGACTACTTTACTACTTGCATATTTTATGCTCCCTTTGGGAACATTTCTTTCTCTGGGAATGTCATCCCTATCCACATTTAAACATGGTGCCACTGAGGGCACCTTCCTTACATGGGGGAGGCTGAGGCGATCACTGCCCCTGTGGAGTGAGGCTGGAGAAGCAGCCGCAGATGCCCCAATGCCTCTGCTCCCAGCACTCGCCCTCCCTCTCGACTGTTGACTGCAGTCTTCTCCTCAGCAGTTTCCTCTTCACCGACAGTGAGTACCCCTACTGCAGCAACGACGTTGTGTTTTTCATAACCTCCTTACTTTGGCAAATAGAGGAAGCCAATAAATATTTGCAGAATGAGCAAATTAAGGAATATATTTTTTGCTAAGAAAGTAATGACTTTTCTGTAAAAGACATTAAATCAATCATATACTTACCAGCATACCTGAAGGTTTTACACATTTGTACCAGGTTTTCCTCTATTCTTCCCACAGCAGAGTCAGCAGATCAAAAGACAAACCCCCTAATCATATAAATCTACAAATGAAATGCTGAGGTACAAAAGACCTTCATGTGAACCAAGGGGCCAAGGGAAACATGATAGTTTTTTGAAGTTCAAGATTTATTTAATAGTATGAATAATTCTGATGACAATTTTAATGAAGCCTTGGGTTAGCTTCAATGGTGATTGTTTCTGACAGATATTTCAAAGCTCCAACATAGCTGGGTCTTCGACCCTCAGTATACATTTTGTAAATGAGCCGAAAGTACAAAATAATAAAATGTTGGAGAATAAGAGCTCTTATAATGTTAATGTGACTCTTACAGCTTAAGAAAGTCATGAAGCTTGAGTTTTTCACTCTGCCTTTACAGATATGTCTTCTCCGACTACTATGAAGAAGCCTGAAAAGCCGCTGTTCAGCTCTACATCTCCGCAGGATTCTTCCCCAAGACTGAGCACTTTTCCCCAGCACCACCATCCCGGAATACCTGGAGTTGCACACAGTGGTGAGGAGTTTCAAGCAGAGAGGAGAAGCTTCCCTCTTGTTTGCAGAGCTCAAACCCTCAGGGATGGATCAAGAGTTTATAATTATAGCTTTGGTGACCATATTTCCTCAACCAATAGAGGGAGGGGTCATAATCTGATCCAATACTTTTTTATTAATATATGAGAAAAGATTTTCAAAGCCATAGAATTTAATAACATTTATGTTTGTATTTTTTAATTGCCTTCATTGAAAGATTACAATCACAAGAAATGAGAAAATATGGGCTACTTTGTTATCTTAACTATAGCTTCAGGATTAGTCCTACTTGTATATATTTTATTAAGAGAAAAAGTGGGATTTCAAGTACATTGCTCAGAGTATTTCCAGAGACACTAAGATCTGCAGACACTATTTCTATAGACGGTATTTTCTATACCAAAATCAATACTGGACTACTTATCTGGGACTGAAATTAATCAGAAAAATAAAAGAGGAACTTTCTTTGACAATTATTTTATATGCAGAAATGCTTCCTGTAGGCTAGTATGCATGGTATTATGTCTAATAATTTAATATAAATAGGAAAAATAATTTGATATTTCACATTTGAACTTTAAGAAACAATTCAATTAGATCCTCTCAGAAATTAAAGATGAGATATAATTAATAAGCAATACTGCATACTTTCTATTATATTACTTTTAAGCCCTAGAGAGGAGTAGAATGAATTTTAGAGGGGAAAGTTTTATGTATAAATATATTTACACTCATACACTTACTGCTTTAAATTTATGGTTAGTTAATTCCTTAGACCCTGGTTTTTAAACTTTATTCAAAGGATAACTTCTGTTACAAAAAAGTTATCAACTTTGTCCATAAGTGTATGTTGATATGTATTTTTGCTATATTTAAAAAATGCATGGCTTTTATGAAAAATTAATTATAAATATTTTATTTTCATTAGGAAAGTGATAAGATTAAGAGAGGAATATACAAATCAAATGTGGGAGTGTAAAGAGTTTTATGGTTTGTACTGCTAAGATAGGTGAAAAAAATCACTCTTTCATGGATTTGTAATGTTGACTATTGGCAAAATTAGCTTAAAAGTCAAATCACTCATTTATTATGACACCTGATAAACATATTCACACTTCTAAGATTTGGAAAAAAAATTAAGCACAGTATTTTTAATATTGAACTGGGAGAGAGACATAGTGTCTTTCACCAGACACTTGTTTAATATGAATATATTAGGGCCTGTGGTAGACACCTTGGTCATGAGAGACAGCTTCTAATACTTAAAAAGCTGATGGTCCAGTAGGGAGATAAGACGACTACTTTACTGGCCAGAAATTGAATCTGACAAGACTAGATACTTTGAGGAGAATTAGATGCCTGGAAGAGATGTGTTGTGAACTAAAGTTTGCAGTCAGTTCACCGTAAGAAGGAAGAAGGCAGGAGGAAGGTTGTTTCAGGTGAGCAAACAGCATGTATCTGCACAGCAGAGGTCATGTCAGCAAGGAACAGTCATATACAGCTTAGGATCCACACATGTCTCCATGTGGCCAGCAAATAGCCTGCCACATTAGGAGAGAGTGACCAGAGAGGAGGCCAAAGAAATGAAACAGCTCTGGGTCTTAGAGCACCTGAGGATGGTATAAGCCTGGGAAATTGTTAGGATTTAATTCTGGAAGCAGTAGGCAGTCATAGACAGATTTTTAGCAGAGAAATTACATGATTAAAATGGTATTTTTAAAAAGTCATTCCTATGAAACCATAAAAAAGAAAACAAGGAGCGAGGCTGCAGGAAAGACAACTAGGAAGGCTTTGCAATAATGCAGGCAAGAAATGTTTATACATTCATGTATGTACATATGAATTCTTTCATAATGAAGGGAAACACTTTTTGCCTTGTGTTTTGATTTTTTTTAAAGGACTAGAATGACTTTTATTCATGAAGTAGCCATTTTTACTTTCAGTTTGAAATATTACATTCTCCCTCGCATATAGTATCAGGCCAGCTCTAGCTTATGTGAGCACATTGCGAGAGAGCCCAGAGATTGTGGCTCTGATTTAATATGTGCCAGTTCAGTTGGAAAGAGATCTCTTCCAAAACTACTGGTGCCAAATTGATCGCAGAGCCCAGAGGACCCAAGATAGACCTCTGTATATGTCCTCGAAGGGTTTGTGCACAGATGAGAATGAAGACCATGGTTAAGCTGAGCTGAGAATAATGGCACTTTGATACTAAGTAAAAAGATGCCAAATTTACTTTAGTGTTTGTATTAAATTATACTTTTAAATGTGTATACTTGTTCGTAAAGTAGTATTGCAAGAAGGCACTTTAAGAAATATGTAATTGTTCTCTGAAAGGCATCCCTTGATGGGATAAGTGCAGTCTTCACGGTGTGGAAAGATTACATGAGGCCTCATCCTCGGAGGTCCTCATGCAGTCAGTCGTTCTGTGGTTAGGCCCAGGAATCTGCATTGTTACAATTTATGCCAGAGGATTCTGAGTGACGTGGCCATTCAGGAAGCAGGGTTGAGACCATAAAATTGATTTTATGACTCCTCCATGATATACATTCTTAATTTCTTCTGTCTTCTGTGGGGAAGATAAGCAATATCCCTTAAAACATATTTTTTTGCACATAATTACAGAGTTGGAGATAAATTGTTCCAGGTAATTTTCATTTATAGGTCATGGAAAGAATTTATTTTTCATATTCTTGCTAAATTGTCCTATAGAACACTAGACATTTATCATATGTAATTTCCTATGATTTGGATTGAGATATTAAATAGAAACAGACATTTTATCTTCATGTCTACATGTACTCTTAAATTGTACTTCTGTGATTATTTCCCTGAACATTATAGAGATAATGACCGTGCAATTATATTCCTTCTCCATTTTTCAAACTTAGGAATTACATTTAAAAAACTAAATAAATTATGTTTTAACTAATGTTGAAAAATTACAGTACAATTAAACACTGTCCACATTGCATATGTTTTATATATTATTTCCCTTTTAAAATATTTGACTTATGGAAGTTAATACAGCTATATGAGAGTTTAAAATCACATTTCGGTGGATTTTATTCTTGGTCTTATCTTAATAATAACCTTTAAGCTACATTTAGCAAGAATTAGAGCAGGAAGAAAAAAAGCTACAGAATAGGACTCTTTTGATTTGAAAGGAACATTTTCATTAGAAAAACAAGTTCCTAGGCCCTATGTTCAAACGTTCATAAGCATTTATACAATGATCAGGTAAAATTATGCAGGACTTTATGGTTTACTAATTACTGGCTCCCCTTCTAGCCAACCACTGGGTAGTATATACAGGGAAAATATTTAAAATTGGGTTGCACTTCTGTTTTGAAGTTTGGTAGAGAATGTGTGGGTCCCCTGCTTGCTAATTAAATCATGGGGAAACCTGTTTTCTGGTTTCACAAGATTCTCTAGGATCAGTGTGGAGCAGTAAGGAAAACAGCTAACCAGTCAATCTTTCCTTTTGTATCTTCTACAGTCATCTCAACCCGAACTCCACCTCCACCCTCACCGTTGCCATTTCCAACACAAGCTATTCTTCCTCCAGCCCCATCGAGCTACTTTTCTCATCCAACAATCAGATATCCTCCCCACCTGAATCCTCAGGATACTCTGAAGAACTATGTACCTTCTTATGACCCATCCAGTCCACAGACCAGCCAGGTAAAAAATGAGAGAGAAAATAAGAGTAGAGCCTAAGAGAGATGGAACAGGTCTAACTAAGACATGAAGCTTACTCAGACATTATGTCTGGCAGAACATCAAGCTTTTGAAATCCGTCTTCAGGAAGTTCCTTGGTGACTCAATAAGTTTTTATTTAAAAGGTGGCTGAATGACAGGTAGGAAGTGTGTTGCCCCAAAGGGGCACATTTGCGAAGATGTTTTTGGTTTGATGTTTTTGGATTTTCATTGACTGAAGAGAAAGTTTATGCATAAAGTACATTGACAAAAAGCTCTGAGCTGGAGTTCACACCTCTGAAATACCTGGTTTGACACGGAGACAAAGTGCTTATTTCAGGCAAGAGCAAGGTATGCGCTAAAATAAACACACACAAAAGAACTTGCAGTTGTATTTATAGACCCACTATTAGGTATTAAAATAAGCTCTGGTAATGTAAACATTTTCAGTATTTAATGACTACTTGAATATTCTTTGCACAGACATGACTACATGAGTGACATGACTAGAATATCTTTTTTTTTTGTAAACATTGTGCAGTGGTTTTAAGGATTCATTATAGAAGTGTAGTGACTCATATGCCTTTCTCATTCACTAAGCATGTGTTTTTTTCAATGGACAATTCACTTCATAGGGATTTGGTATAAGAGGATTTTCCACAATCAAGTAGACAGTCTTTGTACCAAAGCTTGGTCTACCAATAATTGTAATGTCCCAAATCTGTAATGTAATTTTGATCTTATGGTCTGGTATTTGGCTTTACTGATTTATCTCCAAGACTCCTGTCTACTCCTTATTACACCTTTTAATGCTCTGAGGGATTTTCATAAACATTCTGTCATTAATGCTGTTCAGTTACTAAAGTGCCAGTAAATAGTATGTGCATATTAATTTGGAATTAACAAAGAAAGATCTGAAAAAAAAATCCCTATGGTCTTAAGTAATTGCTGATATGAAGCAAAACAGTCCTTTCTGAGTGTTTTGAGTAACAGCATATCCAGCACCAGTTGGGTTACTTAAAAAGTTATCTGTACTTTTAGCTCCATTGAATAATCAATCCACCATTCTTGAATTTTGAATTTGAAGTAAAGCTATTTGTAGTTTAGAAAAAAATGTCCAAATGGTATAGCACTTATAATGACGATAATAATAATTAACTAAAACATCTTAGTATATCAGTTTAGAAATGAAATTTGCTGTCAGAGCATGGATCCAATGTCTCAGTTGCATAGAGCATTATGCCAGACTCAGCTGGGAACAGTGCATACAAGGTCTGATTTTAATTTATGTAGAATTTTCATGAATAACAAAGTCTAATTAAGACATCCATTAAAAGTCCTTACCGTTAATTCAGTGTGGAAAATCTTAGAGTTCCATTGGATTTTTTTTTTTAAACTGATGTCTTAATTAGGCACTGTTAGGGGAAAAATTATGCAAATTAAAATCAGGCCTTTAGTGTTATGCATTTCTTTAATTATTCAGTGCTTGTTTTACGTATATTTCAATTTCTTTAGAAGTTAAGAGGGCATATTAGGTGATAATCTGCCTACATTGTTCTCAGTTTTTCTTCCTATTTTCAAGGTAAAGATCCATCTTCGAAGAGATGCATCTTACTCACATCTCAATTAAAAAAATAAAAATCCCCTCTCAGGATTTTGTATAATAGGAGCAATGTACTAAGTAGGATAATCCTTTCCTAATGCAGTTCAGCTTCATCTGCAGATTAGATGTCTCTCTTTTCATATCTTCCGTATGAAAGTTCATCTAACAGCCTTAGAAGAGAAGCTTTATAGTGTAGATTCATCTGTTTGAATTAGTAGAAGAGTGGAAAGAAATAACCCTCTTATTCTTCTGACCCTGAGTTTCAGAAAAGTCCATATTGGCTTGGGAATTCTTTCTTTGTCACTTCTATAATTTTTTAAATGAGAGAAACATCTGCTGGTTCATGTCGATTCGATTCCAGTAGACAAAGTTGCAGAGTGGGCAAGGTAATATATTCTGTGGCAGATCTTGACTTTACGGTCGTTTGTTTTCTGTTCCATGCTCTCAGGTTGGTGCAGTCGAACTGTTTTGGCGAACACAGTATACAAAACTGCTTTTTACTATCGAACGTACCACCAATGATAAAACGAAACTTTTCTTCTTTCTTGAGTGGGATAGACAAAACAGTTTTTGCGATATTCAAATAACCAGAAGTTAATGGTTTGTTCAAGAAAAAAACCCTGCTTTTCCCTTTGAAAGGAAGAATGGGTCTTTATAGCAAACTGCAGAATTGTTTTGGTGGGAAAGTTATATCTGCTTTGATTTTTTAACTCCAACTCAAAACCAATTAATTTGCATTTCAAAATAGGACTCTTGCCATTCACCTTTTGAGCTCCAAAAAATGGAGGAAAAATGAGCACTTGTCTACCTGTAGTCAACTGTTCCTTCCCTGTAGCCTTCAGCACTACACTGATTTTGATTGTTAACTCCAACAACCGAGGTGCCTTGTCTTCCCCGCGGTGATTTGGAGATTAATTGGTTTCCACTGCACCAATTAAAGAGAGACAGTTGTGCTATTCAATGGTGTATCTTAAATAAAATTATTTTAAAGATCTAACTTTCTCATAGGTTTCCGTAGGGGAAAACTCTGGGCAATTTTCTTGACATAAAGTTAAATACTTAAAATTATATCAATACTTAAAAATACTGATCAATAGTCAGGACGCTCAGGAAATCCATTTTTTTTTTTTTTTAGAATAAACGATGTGGCCTCTGAGGAAACAACCAGAGACTTAGTTCGTGTCTCTCACAGTGCACATATGTCATTAGCTGCTCATCGTTTTCTCTAATGAAATGTCTACTTTGTAGTTTATGTGCAGGTGTTTAAATATTCTGCTTCTTTGCTTTCTTTGCCTTTAGCAGTGCAGATTATAAAGACCAAATATTTGTGGAGAATACCCTCATAGCAAACTGCTATGTGCACCATGCAGCGGAGAATTCCAACTTTAGTGTAATCAAAAGTAGCATTCTCTGTCTAGAAAAATACATTCCAGGATTTCTTCAAACAGTGTACCCTTAGGATTTTGTCTCCTACTATGGATAGTATTTTTGTACCCTGGGCTAAAACTCAGATAATAATATCTTTTCTATCACTGCCCAGGGGATTGTCTCAGTTCATTCCCACAAATGTCAATGATAAATGTTCTGTGTAACTTCCCATGCCTAGCAATGGAGGAGTAACTCAAGTCACAAAGGATATTTGATTGCCCTCTGCTTTCCTTCAGCACGTTTTAATTTACTTTGGAAATCTTTTATTTGTAGTTGTAAAGTCAGATCAACTGTAGCATTTCATATCACTGGGTGGATCTGAAATTTTAAGTGCTTTAAATATCATCCTATCTGCTTGTGTAAGTAAATTATCAAAAGTTGAGTGGAGATCCTAGATCCTAGAATCTAAATAGCCTGATGTGTTTGAGCATACCTCAGTGTGCCTGAGTGTGAGTGAGAGCTGGAGTTTTTGTATGCAGAAGAATGGGCCTTGACTATAAATGATGGAAGTTACTGAGTTTGATCTGTTTGATCTTCTAGATATTCCTGTCTTCCTTACATCAGGGATATCATTGTTTAGGTGAAAAGTGTATGTGGAAAGCCAACCTGGACTGACTCACTGTAGAAAATAAAGAGCAGAGAAGGAAGCCCTGGTTCTACTGCTCACTAGCTCAGTCAGGACTTCCATTTGAGACTTGGGCTAAGCCTGTAAGTCTCCACTGGAGTTTTCTGGCCTCCTAAAAAAAAAGAATCAGTTCTACCTGGCTCTCAAGTGTGTTATAAAGACAAATTCACATATATAAAGTGCTTTGAGGATGAAGACTTCTTTTTAAATGCTACTGATTCTTATTACAACTAACCATTGATTGGTCTCTGACTCAGATTTGAGAGGGCCAGTGCAGCCGTTACCCACAGTGTGCAAGGTCCCTGCGCCCAAGTGTGCTGAGTGGAGTTGTTGGACAAAGTAACTGCCTTTTGGATTGTTTCACCCGGCATTCTGTTTTTGTTTTGTAGCCTAACAGCAGTGGTCAAGTAGTAGGGAAAGTGCCTGGCCATTTCACTCCTGTCTTGGCACCCTCTCCCCATCCCAGTGCAGTGCGACCTGTGACCCTGACCATGACAGACACTAAACCCATCACTACATCCACTGAAGGTGAGGCAGCTTCACCTACAGCAACCAGTAAGTATTTCTGTAGGAAATGAGAAATGTCCATCAGAGGCGCCACTGGATATCTGATCCAAGGTGGAGAACTCAGCAACTTCTCCAGCTACCCGACCAGATGGAGATTTCTCATTTATGTGGAACTAGCAGGCATGTATGCGGCCTGGCTGTCACCTGCTCTCTCTTAGCAAATGGCAGTCAGTGCCTCATATTTGAAAAGGGAAAAGCTGATTTGTTTGAGTGAACAGCTCTGACAAAAATCATAAGTCATGCCTGCTTGTTCAAGGTATACATTGAAAATGCACTGAACAGCATAACGCAGTGTACAAGGGTCTTCTGTCACCCAGAGAGATATTAGATGATTGTTACTTATTGGAGCATTCCTACAGAGATCAAGGCTTCTCACCAGGCAGACCGGGTCAGTGCTTCTGTGAGAGAGTTTCATGGTCACGTTACTATAGGTTAAGTCACTGTGAAAAACAGCACCCATGATGCTGGGTGCACATGAGAACAGTTCAAAGCTCAGGGTTAGGCACATGGAAGCTACCTGCACTTCCATTGTCTGCAACTTTCTGAAAACATTTTTTGATTATTTTGCCTTTTGTGGTATATCAGGTACTATGCTTTTTAGCATGGCCATACATTTCAAATGTCAGAGATTCAGCCAGTGAACTTTCATAGAGCATATGAATAACCCAAAGGAGTCCTTTGCTTCTTCTTATAGGATACTCATTAGTACACAAGGAGTTATTACCTAATTTTTCCATTGGCTTCATCCAAACTACCGGCTTCCTGGAACAGGAGCTGGTATGCACAGATTGTTAAAGTGGGATGGATGAAGTATCAGTTAGGAGGAATAAACATGCTCCCCTTCAATTATACATTTATTTCAAATGTAGGGCTTCTGTTTTCTTTCGAAAAGCAAGAAAATCCCCACACTCTGGAAATTCCTATGTGAAATTACAGAGATAATTGGAGGCACCTCTCTCTGGCTTGCTTTCTTGGCCATTGGAAATATGCTCTATTTGTTTGTTTGTTTGTTTGTTTGTTTGTTTATTTATTTATTTATTCAGTCTCATGGCTCCTGAAAATGTAGGAAGGAACCCTACAAGCAAAATGGACAGTATTTTGAGAGTACAGTGAAATCAGCATTTCTTTCTCAAAAGTCATGAGGTCTTATAGATTAATATGTCCATAAGGCTTGTAATTCCCATCAGTAATCACCAATGCTTAGTAACAGATTTGTTGGTAGAGTACCCTACACTATTGAACACTTCCCTGAATGTACAGACAGATGAGACCCAGTCAAGGAAGACTAATAATTCTTTTGTTCCAAAGGTTAGCTATGTCCACGACAGTCACTAAAATACTATGTCCCAATTTTAAAAGTAAATATCTTAGCATCTTTGAGCAGATCAAAGTCAGCAATTTAAATAAAAGCAAATGGAAAGTAAAGATATCTTTTAAAAAGTAGTTGAAACACTATCACAAGATAAGTGATCAAATCCAAGTTCCAGAAACTTCTGGTACTTACTCTTATAGTGGCATTAATAGATGAGATCCAAGGGAGAATCATACCCAAATGATCACTCACTTATGGGAGCACTATCAGCCTGTTTGTTAGTGAATTGTGTTGTACTCACATTCCGGTTAATCTAAAAAGGATCTCTTCCAAGAAGTAAAATTACAAAATATTCAAAAGAAATATCTTGGTTGTGTAAAAATGACTGCATCAGCCCATATGCCACTCCTGCATTAAAGAAAGCTAGTGAGTGGTTTTTCTTCTCTATAAGCAAACCTGCTCCCTAGGCACCCCTGATGGTGAAAATTTGGTCTTTGCATTGATAAGTCAATAAAATTAAAGAAAACACAAAGACCCCAGAAACCTCTTTCTCATGGTTGAAAAGAAAGAGTAGCACGGACTTGGCACCCATTCTGTGTGGGTGAGGCTCTTCTCCAGCTGTTCGTGCTCTGCATGGAGTCACAGAGGCCTGGAGAGTGAGTAGGGGCTGCTGGCTGCTTGTGGCTGCTGTTGCCTGGTCCCTTTATTCAGGAATAATTAAAAGATGAATTGCAAGCATCTTTACTGTTTTAAAAAGTTGTCCATAAAACCCTCAATGGGTCAAATCCTGCAGTTCTTCAAATCTGTGTGGCAGAATTAATATACTGCTTTAAGAAAAGGACTTTTTAAAATTAATGCCTGGATTCCTCATTATCTAATGGTTTTGAACCAAACATTTTAGCTTTCTTCAGACCTATAAATGTCACATAAATGGCAAAAATTCAGTTGCTTCTGTTTATTCCGACATGGAGTTATGGGGTTGCCTAGTGCTGGGAAGCTACAGTAATTCTCTTCTTGTGAAAGGAAACAAAAATCCTTAGAAATAGGGCTCTGCTTCCTTGGGAAAATTCACTCAATACCAAAAAGCACCTATACAAAAAGTACTTGCCAAGTGAGACCATAAAAATTTAAGAAGTATCCATTGTATATACTACTACCAGTGGCCAAATATTTAAAAGGTGCCATCAACTCCCCTCCTGGACCAATCAAAAGAAATTAACTTTGTGTGCTCATGGAAAAGAAAGGATTTTTTTCAAAAACAATCCTATCAAACATAAGGTTATTTTTACATTCAAGAAAATACTGAGCTAATTCATCTATATGATATCACAAAAATAGGCTACTCCTTCACGTTAGGAAAGTTAAATGTTCTTTTTAGTAAAATCTGTAAAAAGGTAAGACATTTTTCATCCTGTGTCATCACACACATCTGCTTAAATTCCATCATTAAAAGCTTTCACTTTTCCCTGACAGACTTTGAGTATGCCTTTACATGTAGAGTCACAGACCATCACTGATGATTCCATTATTAGACAACTACTATCTGGTAAAAAAGCACAGCTAGGGAAAGGATGGTTCTATGTAACCAGCCCCGGGTGCTCCTGTGAGACTCTAACTGGAGCACGTTAAGTGTTACATGCCCGCACCAGAGGATGGGGTATCGTTTACTGGATAGATTTTTGGGGTGGGGGATAAACTAGTTGATTCGAGGTCAGCTACCATTTCTTTTTTTCACCTGATGTTCACTCAGACAAAAAAGAGGAGAAAGAAGAGCCACTTTTTTTTTTTTTTTTGGTTGCCAAGTCCCACTTCTCTGGGTTTCTTTTACATGGTCAGGGTGTTCATTCTGATAGTTCACAATTTTTATCTTTGTTTTTGTTCTTCCTTAATCAGCCTACACAGCCTCAGGCACTTCTCAAGCCAATCGATATGTGGGACTAAGCCCAAGAGACCCATCCTTCCTACATCAGCAACAGGTGGGCAAGTTTCCCCCAGGTGTTACGGTGTAGCCACGCTTTCGCATATTGGTGCTTTCCTCCATGCTGCCTCTCAGATCTGGACTTAGAACGGGGCTTACGGGGTTTCTGAGACGGAAATCGATCACTTCATTTTCCAAAATATTTTTCTCATTTATCCTTTGTTTCCTGCCTCTCTAAACAGGGTTTCTCAAATTGGGTCAAGACCTTTTCCATCTCTGTGGCATATATCAATAACATCCCATGCATAGCAGTATTTCAGCCTAAGAGTATTTTTCTCAGCCTCATTGGCTGTTATGAACTTACTAGTCTATAGCTTCCAAAGACAAAAGTTGGAAACTGATTTAAAAGCCAGTTAGAGTAGAAGCAATACCCAGTTTGTGTTTTTGAACTCTTTCGTATTTTCTAGATGTTTTCCTCCTCATTTTGGTGTTTTAGTCCAGGGAGATGAGTCATGAATTTAAATCTCAGGCAATGCATCATTCCTATTTTAATAAGGTGAAGTTGATTTACCAATTTCAGATGTGATAAAACACTTGTTTTTGTTCTGCTTTCTAAATCATTTATGTTTGAAGTAGCATTTTAAATTTCACATCTTATTAATACTGTAAATTTAATGCAAATGATGTGTTTACTCAAACTGTAAAAATATATAGACAGGATTAATGGTGGCTTATAAACAAATTGGCTACAGTCAAAAGCATGGACCATATCAATACAGAAATCCCACGATTCTAGTTATAGAATGACAAAAATCATTCCAAACACTTCAGAATTTAGATGCATTGTTTGCTGCTCTCAAGTGTTGATAGCAGAGCAGTTTGAAATTAAGTGTGCAAAACATTACATAGGGAAAAATAGGCTACAGTCAGTAAGAAGGAGCTAGTATTAACTCACTTGCTCTCCATGTATAAGTTGTTTGTGCATATGTATGAGTTCTTACATATGTAGTAAGCCTGCACCTGTGCTCATGGCAACTTGTTTTGATCTAGATCTGTCCACCTAGCTTATGCTATGTGTCTGTCTTAACTGTGCCTCCTGTGGAATTCTTGAGTCCTGCCCAGTTACAGACCACGGAGGCAGACTGCATATATTAAAGGTCACCACAGGCAGAGTTCAGAGAAAGTCATAAAGATGAGAACTTATTCAAAATACCTGACATTTCGCCAGGTTTAAAAAAAGGAAAGCACAACAAAACAAAAGAGTGGGAACTAAGTGAAAACATCTGTACACAGTTAGGAACATACCAAATACTAATTAGTGGTTTTGCCAGCCATTGGCTTTTCAACGTAATTCTCTGGAATGTTGTTTTTTTTTCACCTTGAAAACTGCTATAATGTGAAATGTGTTATAATTTATAATTATTCTAATATGATTCTATTTGACAAATGTATATGTTCATTGTATTTTTAAAAAACATATGCAGGTTTATAGGTTTAGAAACTTGTTCTTTTAAAGATCACTCCACTACTTCCAGAAATATTTTTGTCATGGGATTTGCATTATTCCTTATGAACACCTTCACTTTCTAGTTAATTTTTAATTCATAGAAATGTGCCTCCATTATTTAAACCTTTAGCCCCAAACACATTTAGAATATTATAACCAGTACCATGTCGTTAGAAGCAATTTTCCCATTCCCCATCCTAACCTATGGCAGCTTTAATTTTTTAATTTATCACCTATGACTAATATTAAAGCCTCATAGAATTATGACCACAAAAGTTCATTTTATAAAAGTTACTTATTTCATATAGCTAAGGATAAATCAAGAAAACTTAGCAAGCGTCAGGAAAATATGAGTCCAATGGACATTGAGTTCTGAGAACATTTTAATAAAAAAATATATATATTTGTATATATTCCAGGACTGCAAACTTTTTGCATCAAAAACCACCACTTGTTATTTAAGGGGACAATGTCAAGTAAAGACCCCTTACAATATAAATATGATTTGTTCAGTCAAATACAGTTGGTATTTATGGAGTATGGTTTGTATCCATCCTTGGAAGAAAAACCTTATATAAGCTTCATAGCTAAAATGTAATATTCAATTCTAAATACCATGCAGACCAAATTTGTCTTTGTACATAATGAAAGAGTTATTGCTACTTTTTGAATTGAGGAAGCCCAATATGCCAAGTTCATAATGAGCTACATTTTGAGGCATACAGAAAATGAATATATATGCATATCATAAAATACATTAATATTACTAAACTGAGGTTCCAGTTAAAAGCTTATTAATTTTTAAAGTTTATTACTTAAAAGCCCATTACTTTTATCCTTTAAAGTTCTAAAAGAATGATAGAGATGAAGTTTTACGTTAACTATCCAAGAACAGAGGGACAGAAATGGTTTAAGTGACTTGAGTAAAGGTTATTCTTTCCTACAGCAGAAATGAAATTGATTTACTGTGTCCTTTCATTACTCTGCAAAGATTTAAAAGAGACCACTCTTCTAGCAGCAGGTTCTAAATGCATTTGGTTTAAAGTACTCAATGATGAATGAAAAGGAAAATCAAGGGGTACATGAAATAAAGGTAATCAATCATTTTATATTAGCCAGGAGAAATTCAAAATTAGAAAGGCAATGGTTTTAGCCTGAGAGTTCTTTTAAACATTCTCCATAGCCTTTAATATACAAGACCCCTTAAGAATAAATATTGTCGCCAGGTACATTCTTCAGTTCATTGACAGCTGCTTTATAAAGATTTATCCTTTTATATTATGAAAAATATTGATGTGCATTGTTGAGTGCTACTTTTTTTTTTAGAAAAGAGATTTAATATAGCCTCCATAAATTAGTCAACAATAACTTTTACATTTTTTAATTATTTTGACTATCCTATAAATAATCTTTCCACAAAATGACAGTGTGGCCGAAATACAGTCATTTCCAATACGCAAGGACACTGGCATTCTTAAACTGAGATGGAAAATAATAAAATTAACCCTGTACTTCACTTGTAAAAGTAATACATTCCTATTGGAAAAGAAGAATACTAAAAGTATGTGCTTTTATACCTATTAACTTGGTTCACATACAGTTATTATTAGTAATTATACTTCTTTGCGCTCCTTTTCATAATAGCTATTATTGATCAATACTGGTGGTTAACTGTCTTGAAATACCAGTGTTTTCTGACATAAGAATTTCACCTATAATTGTAAATATAATATCTCTTTTGAATCTAAAAAACAAAATCCATAATCATGAAGAATACTTTGGAAAGATTCATGTAAACCAGTTGGTAATTGCCATTAAAGACAGTCCTTTCTAATTAGTCACAATAATCAGTTCATGCCAACTGATTTGGATTTTAAAATTTTCCTTTATCTCTTAATGCAATCTTTTGTGTCATTCAGGGTCTGGGACTAGACTGTCTTTGGGGTGATTGGCCTAATTAATGCATCACTACTGGCATGGGGAAATCTTAAAACCAGAGCTTCAGCTGGAGCTTCATTCTTTAACTTTCTGTTCTAAGATGGTGTGGTGGCTTGAAGAACTCAAGGGTCCTGCTTTTGGCAAACTGAACTCTGTAGTCTCTGCTGAGAATTTTATTTTTATGATTTGGAGATTCTTCAGAAGTGTCAAGGACCTCCTCTCTACTTAATTTCATTGAAATTTAGTAAAAGGCAGTGTTTCCTTTCTTCATATTTCATGAACCACACTGCACACATCTGTTAGGATAGACAGTGAAGAACTGCAGTTCCCAAGTTTTTGTCTCTCAGAGAAAACAGGACTGTGTAGCAGAGCATTGGGTGTTCCTTAGAAAACACAGAAATCATTTCATAATCCACTCAAACAATTTTGGTATAAATGGCAAATATGAGACAATCTATTTGAATTAGTACCCAGTCCTTATCTGGTCAAACTCATAATAAATTTGCTAAATTGCAAGCCCTCCTTTCTTTGCTCTCATAGGAAGTTTAGTAATATAAGAGGGTCTGGTTAACTTGATTATCACCTTTATATTTGAATGTAAGGTCATAATAAAAATATAAATTCTTACTTTTTTACATCAATAAAACATATTAAAAAAAGTTATTGCAGGTTGGAAATAAAAGCCTGTAGCTAAAACCTTCTTGTTTGGAAATAAGAGATCACTATTTGAGCCAGCTCTTGAAGTGCCTAGTAACCTTAGACACAGATTTGAGATACCAGATAGAACAAATGGGAGGTCACTTTGCCTTCCCCAAGTGAGGCAACAAAGTCAAGTAAGCTCTAGTTTGTAAAATATAAGGCTTATTTTCATAATCTCAAAATTATAGTCTCCTGACTCTGTGTACTAATTTAGAGCTAATGAACGAATGGGCTGATCACCTCAGGTCCTCACATTATCACAACTGCATGGATTTCACGGGTGCTTGAGCTTCAGCATGTTACATCTCTTGCATGCTTATAGTGCTACTATTTCACTCTCAATTATGGACTACTTTATATCAAAATGTTTTCAACCTTTTTCTTGGTATAATTTTGAAACTAGAGTTTGTTTCAAAGTACTTTTCATTACACTGAAAACTTCTGTTATACTACATGGCCTTTTTAAGAAATTGCCTCTGTAGGATTTTTTTTTTTAACTAAGATGTTAATGGAAATCCCTTTATCGTATTTATCCTGGCAGATGGCAAAGGCGAAGCTAGGTACATTAAAGCTGCTGGAAAGGTAGTCTTTTATTAGAGGCAAGCAATTGAAAGGACGCAAGTGGACTATCAACAAACTTTTCAATAAAGTCAGGAAGCAGGCTATCAACACTTGGGCTGCTCTTATTGTGTCTGTTATCATAATTGACAGCTTGACGTAAAACCCTATCACATGACTTCTGGGTAGGTATGTAAATGGATAAGAGGTCACTTTTCACATATGCTAGCTGGAAAGGAAACACATTTAAAGGAAGTTTCAGTCAAAATAACGGCTATGCAAATGTTTAGCTTTGGGCTAGTTCTCATGAAAGAAAAAGACCTTCCATGGTGTGTCTTTTATCATTCATTCATTTATTCACTTTTATGGGTTACCAAAGGCTAATAGCCAGATAAACTATTCTAATTAATGTAAAATTAAATTATGTTTACTGTAACCTTAATGTCAGTCAAAATCACAAGGGAAACATTGTCTTCTTTTCTGAAAATATTAACTTTAAAAAACCTACATTGAATCAGGAAAGAAGAGGAAATTCTGAAGGTTAGAATTACAGATATTTTAGCCTTAACTTTTCTTGGCCTGCACCTAAAGGATAGAGTAGGAAGAGAACAGTGCCAGGCCAGCTGGTGTTCTGGGTGAGAATCAGACGTCAGGAGTCAGAAGGTTTAATTTTAGTGTTGACCCAAATAAGGCATGTCTGACCTGGGACAAGTCCTTAAACCTTGCTGTCCTGTATTCTTATCTTGGAAAGGAAAATGAGCAGGTTGACCTATACAATCTCTAAGTTCCCTTGAAACCTTAAATTTTACAAGTTAGATTATCTTCCATCTGAAAAAAAAACTTTTCATTTTCTAATGCTTATCACTTACGGCCAGTAAGGTGTATTTAGTTCATGGACTATGCATACCCATTTAACTGAATTCTACTGTGCTACTTAAATTATATATCAAGAAGCACAGGTTTCAGAAATTGACATTAGACGTAACTTTAAGGTACCAGGATGATCTTGAATATCTTCCTTTGAAATTTGTGTTATATGTCCCATATGTAACATAATTTTATTCTGACCATTTTGCTTGTTCAGTAAGGCTACATGCTATTCATTCAGAGGCCTTTTTATTTGCTCCATGACACATAATTAATAATAGTAGTAAAATAAAACTCTACTAACCAGGAGTTAAGAGGAAAATATGAATGAATATTGAAATGTTATTCTTTTTAAACAACCCCCTTTAAATGCACCTCTACCTCCTAAAAGCTGTTTCCTTAAGACTATCTGGAGAATTGAAGAAACCTAAGAGAACAGAAAACACACCTTTCAAGATACTCCCTTGAGGGTCACTGTAAACTTTTTTTAAAAAGTAAAAAGGTAAATTTGCCAGTGTTGATTATTCTGTTTACAGTTTAATGGTTCATTGGCTCAACTGAGAACTGTTGTCACCATGCCGGACTGTTTGTACATCAGCCTGTTTGCTGAGCCTAACAAAGTAGAACATTTTACTTACCTTCTTTCTTTTGTTCCCAAAGCTAATTGCAGAGCATTGAACAAAAGCCTCTGTTAATAACAATGGAGGGTCCCTATTTGAATAAACAAACTCTTATTCTGAAATCACAAGCAATATTGATTCTTTATGCCTGTCAACTACCTGCATGAATATTTGAGTGTAGTGTAGGCAAGAATAATGATCCAAATAGTAGGTGTTTCCCCTTCTGCAGATTTTTGAGGAAAACGAGATGACCCCCATCCTTATTTTTCTGAAACAATCTCATTCTCGTTGGGCAAGAAACAAGGTTCTCATTCCAGAGACTTTATGGAACCCCACCCTAAGAACATACACAGTGATAACCTTATAGTATTCAGTTCTCAGTTGTTTGGCCTATTTCAACCTTACTCCTTTATTCATTGCTTTTTTGGATGAGAATCTTACTTCCTCATGTCACCTTTTGCTTGCTTTTGGAATTGCAGACAAAAATGTTTTAATATAAAATTTACCTTAATTTTCTAGACAATCTAATTTCATATTAGTAGGTGCATATAAATTAAACTATTAAAATTATTTATTTTGAGTGTGCATTTCTGTAAGAATATGCATAGTGTCAGATCTGTCCAAGAGTATATATTGTTACAAAAACAAGAATTGCTACCCACCTCCATATACCAACACACAACTTTAACAGACTAAATTTCTAAACTAATCTGCACCTTTTATTTTAAATTTGATTACTATTTGGTGAAAAAACTAATTTCTTATTTTTGGGGGAACACTACTTGGAAAAATTTTTAGTGTTATTGAGACTCCCCTTGGAAAGGAAAGTCCAAAAATATGTTGATCTAAATGTTCCACATGTGGCCAAAGACAGCCCACTTGACATTTTGGGGGCTGTTAAACAAATAAGCAAGAAAATAGCAACATTAACAACAAAAAACTAACCTGTTTACATATTCATCTTTCCAAGGAGACAGTGTTTCTGAAATTGTCCTTGGGACAAGTGATTCAGTTAGTTAATGAGAGTTAGGTTCAGCTGGCTCTGTGAAAGTATCTTCACTCTCTGAAAACTTCTCCAGTCTAAGCAGCTAGCCCCACAGAAACTAACCTGAAGTTAATAATTAGCAGAATTATCATGAGTTATGCCTAAATATATTCTTCCCTTCTTGAGAATGTTTAAATGACACAAAACTAGGGTTTTTGTTGCCTAAAGTAGGTCCCTAAGGTAATCTTTATACAAAGTCAAGTTTCTTAAACTGTTTTCAGATTGTTTTTAAAAAGTTTATTTTGAGGTAGACAAATAACTTTTACTGCAAAAAAAACCAATTTCAGATCACCCTATTACATTGCATTTCTGCATTGTAGATGATCCATTTTGAGAACTTTTTAAGTCTTGTCATAAATTTGTTATCTGTGTTATTTAGAGCTAATCAAGTATACATCTTCTCCATTATGCAAGCATGATGATCAATTTTAAGAATTTTTTAAATTCTAATTTAATTTCTTTACTGCTTTATGACTTCTTTATGACATATGTAGAATCTATATAACTATCAGTCAATTTATTTATCTACCTACATTAAGAGAAATTTTTTAGCTCTTTTCAAAATTGCTTTTACTTGAGATACCAATAAAACGACAGCACATGTTTTGGAAATTTTAGGAGGTATTTTTGGAGCCTCTGTAGATTTATAGGAAAATGAGCAATAATGATTATTCTAAAACTCCAGAATCACTGTTACTTAATGTGTGTAGAAACTTGAGACTCTAACAGGAAAAGTAAAGATTCTTAACAGCCAATTTTTTAAGCCATAACATTATAAGAAAAGATTAAAATAATTTATCATACATTTAAAGGCACTTTGGCTCCAATCATCATCTAGAAATACTCACTGAAAAGTAGCAAACAAGACTTGGGGGATGGCTGTGAATAAGTGATCTTTTCAATGCAAGATGCAGTTAATTTACAGCATGGCTATCTAAAGATTAAAAACCATAATTTTCTAGTATTCTTTTTTTCCCCAAAGCCAGATAAGTTTACTTTTTTAAGCATAAAAATAAGCAATATATCTTTTCAATAAATCTGCTAGCACTATAGGGCAGCTGTTAACCAAACAGAGCTGGATAGGGTTACTCGAACAGTCTCTGAAGGGCAGAGCTGATGATTTGGAGATCTGGGAAGAATTTGTTTCAGCTTATATTCAGAACATTCTTCTCTCTATTCAGATGTGGTGAAGTATTTTAAATGCCATTACTCCAAGTTTAAAATAAGAGTAGAAATTCTTATCAACTTTAAAAAAAAATGCCACTTTGACTAAAATCAAATTAGAAAACATTTAAAACTGACTACCTTGATATCTATAAACACAAGTTAGAATGTTTATAAGGTGGGGCCTTTCTCCTCTAAACTGCATGTCTTCTATGTTTTGCAAACTGCATGCTTAAAGTTATTGATTATTTTACTCAGTACAGATTATTTGGTATGATGCATAAAAAGAGCTTTTAAATTCTCTTTCTAAAATATATCTCTCTATTGAACATTAACGTTTGCTTTTATTTCAGCTCAGTTTGTACTCTAATAATGGCTAATTGTTATGTTCTAAGCACTCAATTCTCTTGTATGCTTTATTTAATAGAGAAGCATATTACAATAGCTTTTTCTAAAAAAGAATCTAGGAATTTTGCTTTTCAGAGTAAGGTTTTCTTTTGCTTTTTTTTTTCTTTAAGTTGCCTCTTGGGAAAGTAAGGTTAATGCCGTGTACAGTACTAGTTTGCATGTGTTCATTTAAATACTAAAAACTGTAGTACTGCTCGATCCATATCTGACTGCTAGGTTTCAATTGACAGCTGAGGATTTGTGACTGGACCATGAATCAAAACGGCAGGCATTTATACCCCAGTACCAGTGAGGAAACATTGGGAATTACTTGGCAAAGGTAACATTTTAATTATTTCCAACCCTACACTTACACCTAAAAATTACATGAGCTATAGTGTTTGTTTTTAACTAGCTTTGCAGAAAATATATGTTAAAAATTTAGATGTTTTGGCTATAGCATCCCTCTTTCCCTACCCTCCTCCTTTATTTCTTTTGTAAATGCAGCTTTCTATTAATTTGGAACTATAGCATATGCTCACTGATCATTGGAATTTCTAAGTACTGTCGAGTGTTTTAAACCCTTTATAATATTTTTTGAGTGGTATGGGGGAAGGGAGAGACTTGACACTTAGATTTTAGGACCTGAAAAATGAAATCACAGTTTTAGGGAGGATTTTTTTTAGTTATGTGAGGATTAAAGCATTGGGTTTTCACATTATAAATTCTTCTCATTTCAGCTATTTCCTCTACTACTAACTTTAAGCCGTTTTACTATTCATTTGTTCCCGTCAGAGAGGAAAAGCTAGAAGAAAAATTTCAAATTAGTCAATTTATCTACTAATAGTAGCACTCCTAAATTTTGGAGTAGGAAGAGTGCTGAAATCAATAGGTGGAGAAGGAATTTGGTTTAAATAAAGTTTGAACTTCTGTTTGTACATTGATGTGAATCATTGAGAAGGGACTTTATTCAATTGGTTGAGAAAATGATTCTAAAACTTCATTTTCAAAACTAGTTTCGATAATGTCTCATGTGTTGGTTTTAGGAAGGAAGTCATGCTAAGTCAGCTTCGTATGTATTATTTTAATAAAGAGAAAATTGTGTCAAATTGACGAGTCAAATAATTAAAATTCATGGTATAATCATACATAAGAGAACAAATTTATGGAAGAGAGGGAGGCAATCCCATAAAGAGTTCACCAAAATTAAGCCAAACATAATTTTCCAATCCTGCTATGATTGTAATCAACTGCTGAAAATGCCTGTGTTGATAGTACATACTCAGGTTATCAGTGGCCAGTGGACTGACTTTCTCCATACTGCTTGATAGAATCTGCTCAAGAGGAGACTTCAGAAGAATTAAATGAGTAAAATGTCCAATTATACTCAGGCAAAGACTAAGAAAATTAGTTGTATTCTATTTTTAAACCTTGATGAGTTTTTATTAAGTCACCACCCAAAATGAACACAATATGATTTTTCATCTTTTTAAAGATTGGTATAATATCTGCTTTATGATGTATACATTTTTACATATTTTGATTCTTTTCCATTTTTTATATAATTTCCTCCATTTGGAAAAGAGATAATAGATACGTCTCAAAAAGAAGATAAGTTCAGTGAAAGAATCATTTTTAAACAGTCTTAATAATATCCTTAATTAAATTCAATGTAAATATCTTTTAAATAGTCTTAATAAATATTTTTGAATTAAATTACTTGAATTTGATAACACCATGTTTGGATTTAATTTTATTCAATAGCTTCCTCATATACGATACTCAATCAGTTAGCAAAATGGCCCATATCTGCACACAGACCTTTACCATGTTTATAAGAACTGCAAATGAGATGATGTGTACTTGTGTTTTTAAATGTGGCTATAGCTGTGTAAACTTCCAAATCTGTGGATTACTGAATGATATTTACTTATTTAAAATACAATAGCATTTCTAATGAAGGTTAAAGCCAAATAAATACATAAATTATTGGAGATTTAAAGTATAGCCACACCTAGTTTCTAGTAATTTTTTAATCAAAAGTTGACACCTCCCCCAAAGAAAAGGTGAGTGGACAATGAATCACCACAGAACACAGGTACTGGAGTGAACTGATAGGATGACTAAACTTAGGTCTTCGGAGAGCACTGTTCATGTTCCACGTGTCCTTCGTAGAGAGAAATTGGCGTGGTAATTGCAAGTCAAAAAAAGTCCCAAAAAACTCAGAATTTACTTAGCTAAGATTACTTTCTCTTTTCCCCTTCTCAAGAATAGTAAAAATTTTTGATTAATAGATAATGACAGACAGAACAACCTTAGTGCTATGAAAAGTGGCTTTTGCTTTGTTTCATTCCTTTTTATCATGACTCAGAAGGCATGTAATTGATAAGAGCAGGCATCATGTTCCTGCATTAACAGGTATTTATTCAGTCTGTGGTGGGCTGTCCCGTATGCTGTGCAAGTGACACAGACACTCCAAGTTCTTAGATTTTAACTATTATACAGTTCAGAGTAAATATGCTCAAATAAGACAGTAAATTTGCATTGCCTTGTTATAGTTTTTGAAAACAGGCACAAGCAGAGTCTGTATTTGATGATACAAATAGGCTGTGTCTGTTGCAAAGCACCTTCATGATTTATTCATGGTTTATCGTTTGTGCAGTGTGGTTATTTACGACACTTGATATTTCTTTTTTTTTCTAAAAAGGATATTGTAAAAGGAAATCATACATGTAGCACTCTTACTTTTAAGGCAGGTTACCAGACATCTGAAGTCTTCAGGGCACTGCTACAACTTTAAAATTATCTAAAGAAACTGAAAATATCTGAGAAGTGTACATGTATTCAATCAGAGCATTAAGTAACTTGCCTTTGTCCTAATGGAAGAAAGGAACCACCAGGTTATTTTCGTTGTGGTTGTTGCTTTTTGTTGTTGACAAAAGGCAAATCCCTGGAGACGCTTTAGTAGCAAAGGACAGAACACAGGAGGTGTTTTGGTTTTGCTTTGTGTTTTAGCTTTGCTCTGTTTTACTTGGTTTTGATTGTTGTTTGTTACCATTCCTTTCCTCGCACAATCACTCGTCCACAGTCGCCCCCTTTTCTGCTGTACACCCAGCCTTCCGTGGAGGTGCTTCAGTTCAATTCAAACACAGTTCCTTTTTCGGGATTGGAAAGGTCAGCGCCGAGGGAGCTGTGCAAGAATAAGCAAATCTGGAAGATTTTCCCCAGCTCCTCCCTTGCTGGGTCCCCACCCACCTACCCACTCACTCCCCCCGAATCCCCACACCTCCACCCCAGCCCCAACGGCTAAACATTCCCTTGGAAACCAAAGCTGACTCTTTTGGGAAGTGTTCACAGACTTATTAGGTTGCAACCCTGAAGGTGTTTTGCTGTTTTGACTTTAGAATTGTGTGAGCCCTGTGTGTATATATGTGTGTGTGTGTGGGCGGGGGGGTTGCTTGCACCTTGAAAAGGTGAATTTTTCTCTCTCATCCAGACGTCCCTCGGGTACTGTACTTAACCCAGAGTGAAAGCTTTGGTGAAGGGCCCACTTCTGTATGAGTCAGGACGGGCTCAGCTCTTGGAGGGTAGTGGGTGATGAGTTGCTTATGCTGCTCATGAGGGTACTGTTGTGTCTGTGCTTTGTCCTCCAATGTGGACAAATTACACTGGTGCATATGTGAGTTATGTGGATATAAACAAATACAGCAGTTAACTCCCTAACGGGCTTTCTTTTTGGAAGCTATAGCCAGAACATAGCTTGTGCTATCAAATATGAACGAGCAATATAATTGAATGAAAAGAAACCTGGAGAACAATCCAAGAATAATATAAACATAAGTTATTTTGAAACACTGGAGGGAATGCTTTGTGCAAAAGAGAAACTGGATTTATTGTTTGATTCCTTCTTCTCTCCTTTCACCCCTTTCAAGAAAAGGCAAAGCCACAAGTGAGTGGCTGTATGTGTCTGATGGCTTATATAAACATAGAAGAAGTCTTCAGATGGCTAAAATAAACATGCGCGTGTTACTGAAGGATATGTTTACACGAACCATTTGCTCAGCCTCTGAAATAATGAATAAATGAAGATTTTACTGAAGTAATTGGAAGGATTTCTGTGTTTCTGTTGATGCCATAATTGAATGGCACCAAAGAGACTTTTATCAGCTATTTTCCATGTTACATGTGTTAGCAGTTCCTTTCTATGAGTTGAATACTTCATTCTGTAGTTACTTTACACATGTTTTTGTAAGAAATTGTCGTTTATTACTGCAATTCTAGAGAGTTGCTTGATTTCCCAGGAGAAATTTAGCAGCCAGTAAAGATTATTTGGATCTGGTTGGTCAGGAGAGGGAGGGCAAAAAGGAAGGAGTAAGAGCCCTCATTTCATACATATAATCCTGTTTGCATAGCACAATCCTCAACTGGTTACCATTATTCTTGCTTTGTCCATAAAATTGTCTTTGTAAAATATGTCCTCCACAACTTAAGAAAGAATATTTAAACAAAAATAATCTTTAATATTGGGTTGCAAACCTCATGTGTGTATGCACAAAGATGTGTCTATATACATATATGGTGTATGTGTGTCATGTGTGCATACAGGTATGTGTACATGCATGTGTGTACATATATGTGTGTGCATGTGTGTGTGTGTACGTGCACACACATATGGTGCCTGTATGACTATGTGGACAGTATGTGTCTGGTCCTTAGGCAATATTAAGAGTTAACTTTTATTTCAACATTACACTTAGACCATCCCTACGAATTTACTAGGTTAGCATTTCCTGCTTTCAGTTTGTTATCTTGACACATAACTACGGTTCAACAGCTGGGTTGTTCCTGGAGTTCCTGGGGGGAGCTTTATTCTCAGAGTGCTGAATTTCCTTTTCAGCTGTCAGCTCTAGAGTGTGTTCAAAATGTTCAACTTTTTACACACCATTCTGGGCCCCTAGCACCACTCTGGGACTATGATAGAAATGCTGATAAGGTAGATGAATGGAAGAATCATTGGTTCAGGGAGGAAAACTGCAAAATCCAAAATTGCACATGACCATTGTTTGGTAAGGGTGCTGCTAACTAATGTTGCTTTTTGTATTTAAATATTCTTTTTAAATGAATTACTCCATTCTTCTCAACATGATCTGCACCTGTCATGAGATAAAAAATAAAAATATTGCCATTCTTAAAAATGATCTTGATATGGTGTTCACACACGTGCAATATCTGTGATCTGGCTGGGGATTTGTTATAGTTTTGCCTAACTTTCTCCATTTATAAAGAAACATTTGCACAACACAACGTTTCCTTTTTATCTAGGAAACTCTTCAGAACACTTCCTAAGAAATTAATTGTATTCCAGCCAGACTTGCATGCTGCCATCCCACAGGAAATGGGTCAGCAATCCATTAAGATGCCATTAGATAATCTAATTTGGAACTTAATCTCTAAATTAACCATGCTCCATACTTGAAGCATACTTGAGAGAAAGAAAAAAGTTTACGTTTGAATCGATAGGGGAGCCGAAGCGTGAAGAAGGCTGTTTGTTTTTTCTGTAGCTGTGGTCACGTCTCAAGCCGTCTGGTAACCAGGAGAAACCAGACATGATGTAATTCCAGATTGAACTTGAACTTCAGGGACTTAGGATAGGGAAACAATGGACCATAGGAATCAATAATGTCCATTTTCCACATGATTATGTTTGGAGCTTTAAGTTAACCTTTATGGGAGAAGCAGCAGGGTCTGCAGTGTGACCAAAATGACATGACCCAGAGACAAGACGTTAGAGGGAAGAAAACAACTTTTTCCGTGATATTTTCTGAGCAGCACTGCCGATTCCAGGAGGATTAGAAAAGTTCCCGCTCTGCAGCACACCGGTGGCCTGTTCAGAGCACTCTTTGTTCACTTAGGTAGGACAAACTTAATCTTATGTTTCCTGTCAGATGATTTTTGGCTGCTCTACAGGAGAGGGAGGAGCATGATTCAGAAAATTCCCAAATGTTAACCTTGCTGATTAACCCTTTGTGATGAGAGAGGCATATTAAACACTGACTTTATTTGAAGATGTTTTATGTAAAGTGCCATATTCACGTATGTATTATGTCCAGAAGAATTCAGCTCCATCAGCAGCCAACACGTCGTTTATTAACGTACCTTAACAATTCTTATGTTTGCTAATGCTGTTTCGGTGAATACTGAATTTGTAGTCATATTTACTCAATCACAAAGCGTATGAGTGAGTAACCATAATAGGAAACATAATAACAAGTGACGAAAGAAAAGAGAAAAGGCTATTTAAGTTCCAGAAATGGAAGAACCCAAATTTTGAATATTCAGAGATTGTAGAAAGTTGCAATCATTCTTTCCTTTTGTTCATGTGAAGGAAGTTTATTTGCACATGTGAGCGGAGTAGCAGGCATAATGCAAAAACGTATTCACTTCCTTAATCATTTGTGATTGTATGTTTCAGAGTTCTCATACATAAAAATTTTGTCATTTAGAGGTGAAACTGTACAAACGACACTGATTTTTTTCTTTGAAAATCATTTGGGAAAGAATTGCTTTTTGCTTTTGTATAAAACTTTAATTTCTGTTTAATTTAGTATGCCTTAGGTGATTTTCTCTAGTAAAAAGCACTATTTTTGTAGAGAATTTTGTGTGCTGTTGAAGACTCACATATGCTAATAGGGGCAACTGTAGCACTTGTAACAACAGCATTGAAAAGGAACCCAGGGATAGAGAGGAATACAGACTAGGGAAGAGGATGGGAATCCACATGTAGAGCTCTCTGCTGAGGTACAGTCTGTGGGAGGAAATCAAGTAACTACACAGAGTCTGATCATTCTGCATTTTTTAATTGGCTGAAACCTCCCACAGCTAAGTTGTTATGTATATATGTGTGTGTACTGTTTTATTTAGTTAGTCATTTCATAATAATTCTCTTATCTTTCATTTTCAGTTCTAAAACATGAAAAATATCAAACGTAATTCTTAAAAAATCTACTTAATTTGGCCTAGTTAGGGGAAGAGTACTTTTCTTATGTGTAAACATAAGGGAATAAGTTTTTATTGCTTTTAAGTATATAGATTGCTCTGTTGAAGAGTCTTTTAGGATTTTGTAAAAGCTCTTTACCAAAAGTACAGTAATCATAATGAGCACTCTTAATATTTAGCTGCAGTGGTCCCATACATTAAGGGCTCTTCTTGCCTAGCACTTTTCATTAGATAAAATATTTCACTGGACTGTGCCATGATTTTACTTAGAAAGTGCTCATCCTCACACATGGTAAAGTTAACCTTCAATCCAGCATGACCCAATAAAAAGACACATCTGAAAGAACTGAATATAAATTAATGAGCTTTGATGGCCTCCTATTTTGATATGTTATTTCTAAAATCGTTGGTCCCCAAGGAGTAGCAATAAAGAAGGCTATTTACCTACTTAGTTAAGAAACAAATACGTTCCTCTTTCATTACTGTGAAGTACTATTGCTTGCAGTTAGAATAATTCCATGAGCCACCTGCAGTTTATGATATTTGGTGTTTCCCAGAGAGCCCACAAGAGTACTTAGCAGTTCAGGTAAGAGCTGGCCGGGGAGCTTTCTGATACAGATTATTACAAATAGTAATAATCATTAGAAATCATCTTGCATGCAAATAGGATCATTCAGATGGCAGTAATGATCCTTAAAAATGGAGGAAATAAATCGAAGAAACCCAAGATCTGTGTAAAGCATTCTGTGTATTTCCCCTTTCTGGTTTAGCTTCATCTGAAGTGGAGCTCAACAAGCCAATTGTTGACATACATCTGTATGTACATAAACAATGGCAAATATTGTGTTCAGCTGGAAAGAATCAGGAATTGGATAAAGCAAACAGTTCTTTGTGTTGAAATTTGGACTGAAGAGTTAGACCTCTGTGGGAATTTCAGTGTGTCTAACTGATATGCACCTTAATTCATAAAATCTCTTATACAATTCAGGGATAATTTAAATTCTTGTCCAGTGATAAAAGCAAAGTATGTTTCACAAAAGAGGAAGAAGGTGAAGTGTAATGGGTAAGAATACAGATCCTATCACCACACTGCTGGAGTTCACATTCTGGCTTCCATAACTTCATAGCAACATGAGTTGGACAAGACACTTAGCTTCTGACCTTTGGTTTCCTCATCTGTAAAATTAGAATAATAATTCAGTTAACTCTACTCATAGATTTAGTATGAGAATTGTAAGCTGTAAAGTAGGTCTAGCACATGGAACAGTGCCTGACAACACACACTATATGAGTGCTAGCAACTATTATATTATCATTTTCTCTGTTCTAATACATTAATAAATTCTTAAGTATATTCTTGGCATATAGTAATATATTCTATTCTTCCAGTAGCCTGAGAGAGCATTTTTTCATAAGATGCAGTCTGTGGCTTTTGTGTTATAATAAAGTAAGCAGCAATTCCCAATGCACACCTCTACAACACAGGATGGCACGGTTTCTGACTTAATATCTAATTAGGCTGCCCTTGATTGGTTTCTCCAGGTAGATTTTAGCTCTTCAAGGGAAAGCTGTTTATTGTGCATTTTGGGAGAAATACTAATACCTGTGTGTTCATATGGTGGCAATAAAATTAGGAGTGTTAGTCAAGGAAGTAAAAAACTTTTGCCTTATTCCTCAAATACTTGAAACAGGTGAATAGGAATTAAGGACAAATCCTTTTATATTAAGATGTCTATTTAATTTATTTTACACGCTTTCTGGGCCATTGTTTATTTTTATTATCATCTATAACATGTCTACTGGTACAGTTGAAGTAAGTCTGAATATATACAATTCTTTGTGCTTCATTTCTATAATTTTTTTAAGCTTCTTGAAAGAGTACTTAATATCTTTGAAGAAAATATGGTAGTCTTATGATTAAGTTAGTATGTAAAAATCTGAATTGGCAATATTATTATTCCCCTAAAAATCATTAGTATACTGGATACTTTGGCCCTTTATAAAATGTTTGGCAAACAGGTTGCCCAACCCATTAACCCATTATCAGATAGACACAGGCTAGTAAGAAATGAATTTTGCCAGTCTTTAAATTGCTCTTATTTGAAGACTAATAGTTGAAGTGTAACCTTTGACCTCATTTGTTTGGTTCCTTATTCAACAATGTTTATTTGGCATCCTATGGTTTTTGTGTGGTTACTGAGTTAAAACCTAAGGGCCAAATCCTTTTTGACCTAGGAGGCAGAGTCACAGAATGTGTAATTTAAAAAAGAAAAACCATCAATGATTTGTCCAGAGCAATTTTCTCTCTTTCTTTCATTGAAAGATATAGAGTCAATTTACTCCTCGTAGATGCAAAGACCAACTATTTTATCCAATTTATCCAGGATAAGAAATATATAGTATATCATTTTTAAAAGGAATAAGCAGGCATCTTCTTCCTCCTTAATCCTCACCATAAATTCACTCTAATACAGCTTCAACTAGATTTGTTTTCAGAGGAGATAGGTATGTCAGGTTTCAAAGTTTTTTGATCACCCAAACCAATCACATACTCTGTGCACAAATCTGTTGCAATATTAGCTGGGTTATGATCTGGCTGTGTAGGTATGGGAAATTCACTATCTCCTGAAGCAAATACAAATGCATTCAGAAAACGCTGTTCAAAAGTTATTTCAAATGTGTCAATGTCTGACTTTCCAGGAAAGAAGTATAATATAGCTATAAATGGCCATGGGAATCAGACAGAACTGATTCATTTCTGAGGGCCATGCAAGTAACTTTGGGCAAGCTTAAGCCTCAATTTTTCTTATCTGTGAAATGGGGATAATGAAGTCAATTTCAAGAGTTTATTGAGAAAAGATGTAGCATGTGTAAAGCACCTGGAATGGTGCCTTGTTCATAGTAGGACCTCAGTATGGCTATCTTCTGGAAGTATGTGAACTCTTTCTGGCTGGACCATACAGAAGTCTACATTTCTTTCCAACTCTATGTCATGTCTTCCCTTTCTCCCTTTAGTTATTCCTCAGATGAGGTCATTTGGTGAGTTCTTCACCAGAGAAATTCCATAGCATTTATTTTCTTAAGAACTGATGCCAGAAAGAGACTCAGTGCTCCAGTGGCAGTCTACTCAGTATAAAATGAAGCAGGACCATCACCTATCATTAACGCATCTTAAGGTCCAAATACTTTGCTTCTCTTTTGGGGGCAGTCACACCATATGTTTGGTTAGAATAATGTGAAAATATTATTCGTGGTCAGACATTTTCTTTGTTAGAATTTTGACTTAAATTTTATTTATTTTGTTTATAATGAAATATATACATAGAGTAGAAGACACTAGAGTGAATTCTTCTTTGTGTTAATGTACCATCAAAATCTTTTGTAATTTTTTTTTGTACCTGATTTTTCCCCAAGTACTTCTTTTCTTTTCTTTTTTAATGTATAGACTGTATATGTTTTCTAAAGATGTGATTTCAGCTTTTAGTCATGCTCATATTCTGTTTGCCTAAAAAAAAAGCACAGTGATTGACAATGGAAAATGCAATGAAAACAAAGTAAATGCATGCTTGAGTATACATTGCTGAAGTGGCTTATTGTGACCTTGAGTATTTTGAAATCTTTCAATTATGCTCTCACATCTCTTACTAGACAAAGGCACAGATACTATATGGTTATCCATATAATTCTCATTCCATTATGAATGAAAATTCTTAAGCACTTTACATATACATAGTCTGTATATGTAGATATATATGAATATGTGTGTTTATTTTATCCATACTGGTAATCATTGGCATTGATTTATAAAGAGAGAATGAGATATGTAAGAAGCACTGTTAACTTTTTACACCAAAAAACTATGCACTTTAAGCATTGTCTTTAACTAAAATTAAATGATCTAGGTTATTTTGTATGATCAAACATTTTTTTATGGTGTTCATAATCTTTGAATTAGTTTTATCAGATTTTTTTCAATGGGACTACCAAAAAGCCCTAAAAAATGTCTGTGCTAAACTTACCCTACAAATTGGCAATAAGAGACTTGTAAAACTCATATATAGGGTCTGCAGAGTGTTAATGTTTGAGATTTATTTCTCCCTAAAGGTTCATAAACAATATTGACAAATATATTGTACATTGCAACTTTGACATGGTCATAATGTAGGATGGGAGATTTGAAAGGTTTAAATAAACATCTATGTTGAATTTGTTAGGTATTCTGCAGCAAGAGTCCTTTTAGTCACAAGCATCAATTTATTTCTATGAAGCATTTTCCAAAGAAAAATAATACATGTCTCTTCTAAAGAACTGAGTGAGAAAGTTATTGCAAAATAGATGCTGAATTACGTCTTTTCTGCCATTAGTAGGTAGATGTCTCCATTTAAGGAGTTACATCTCTTTTCAATCATTAAGATATACTTTATTTTCCTCAAGTATGTAATCTCCAAATGACTTTCTAGAGCCCATTTAATTTTGGACTCTTGTTTTTGCAAAGCAGTTTGCTTACTGTTGACATGTCTTTTACTATTAAGGTTTATCAATTTGAGCAAGTCTTCTTGTTTTTCATACGTGCTTGCTAGTTCAGGTTGAAAATAATGTATATCCGTTTTTATAATTTGTTCTGATAGGAAATAATTAGCATCTGCCATGGCCAGATTCTATAAGGATTGTTAAGGCAACATCATTTTCTTTACAGAGCTTACCTTTCAGTCACTAAGATAACCATAGGTACAGATAATAATGATATGAAGTAATAAATGCAATAATAGTACAGTGTAAGCAAGTGTAGTGGATGTACAGCTGGACGGAAAATAAATTTCATGATTTCATTATGTACTCTTCTTTCCAATTGATGGTGCAAAGCACAGAAATAATTGTTGAAGACGTGTGGGAAGAAAGAAACATATGAAAACAATTAAGCCTCTTAGAAAAGATTTCATTAACAGATCTTATATTTTACAATTAATTTTTCATCAGATGATGAAGGCATATCTTTTTAGTTTGAATATTCTTCATTTGAATTGTTATTTGATTATTCCTGCATAGTTAATTTTTGCTAATGCTAAATATTTCTAATTTCAAGTGCAGAGAGGTCTGCTTTCTTTTTATAGGGGTCCATATCATAATGTATTCATGCAAATATGTGATTAGGAGCAATGGTTTTTAAAAATATATAGTTGAGTATGATTTGGAACATTAAAAGTGATGTTTGCTTATCCAGAAATTTATTGAACATCTACCATGTGCTAGGTACAATATTAGATGTAGAGCAAAAAGAGAAAGGCACCTTGCTATCATGAAGCTCATGGTCTAAGGATAGAATACTTTGAGCATAAAAGGTCATTGTGAATTTTTTCTGTTCAAATATTAACTCAGAAATCTGTACCTAGACATGTAGTAATAAGCCACATTTTGTTTGGAGGTATCACACAGAGTAAAAAAAAATTATGTATCAAAGTCTTTTTTTCTAGTCCAAGCTTTTTCTCCGTCTCTTTTGGACAAAATTGTTCCTTCAGGTTAATATTCCATAGTTTTTTTCATTTTTTTTAAACCTTCGGAATCCAAATATGAAAAAATGAGGCTGTCTAGATTGAAAGCTACACAAATAGTATCCATCTTACCCCGTGGTTCCAAAAGTAAAGAAAAGGATACTAAATTTTTAAGCATTGAAATTGTGTCTCTGTGCCAGACTATGACAACACTGGGTATGGAATTGTCAGTTTGATGGTTTCTTGGTTTATGATTATTTATGCAGCTGTTAGTTAGCTGGCATTCATTCCAAATTGAGTGTTGAAACAAACAATATAGATGCTTAGGTACATCCCCAAACGTGTGGTATGGGGTTGTTTTGTGATATGCAGATCTGCTCTTCTTTTTGTCCTTATGATACCTTTTTAATGAGAGATGATGCCAGGAGCAATTAGAGAACTCTTTCTCAAACTTTTTTTTAAAACAGCTCCAAATCCAACATAGGTGAAATTAGCATTGGTTGGAAAGGAATAAGAACCTCATCTACTCCCTCCAGCACTCGCCCAACACCCCCAAACACCCCAGTACCAGAGGTGCTATCATTGCTGATGGGGAGGCTCAGGGAATGAACGCCCAGGCTTCTAGTGTCAGCATTTCAAATTACTTATCATGCACTGGCCTTCCTGCAAATTGTAGTTTTTCTTATTGTGAGGGAAAAGAATATCTTTCATTACAGCTTCCAGTTTTATTCAACCAATAATCAGGTGAAAAACTGAAACCCATCTTATCACTGATGTGCTTGTGAATTAAAAATAAAAACAGATCAGAATAAAACCAGCAAACTATATTGGTACCATTTTAAGTTTGCTGCTTTCCTTTTACTTACTTTTTTCTTTTTTGGACAAAAAAAAATCATATTGTATTTACACAAAGCAGGTCCAATATGTTAGGAAGAATATGTTCAGTCAATTTGAGTTCAACAGTTGTATAGGAGCCCAATTCAAGGTTTTCCTGCCTTTTACTAGTCTTACCTTCCATGAAAGAAATAAGATGATGTAGTGTATATATGTATAGTATTTATAATTTAGCACAGTGATCTCATGTTTTACTGTAATATTGCAAAAAGTTATAGTAGTCATTTGATGCCTATAGAATTTAGATTTCTAATATTGTAGTTTTTAACATTGTATTTTTTCTTTTTCTCTTCCCTGCCTCCCACCCCTCTCCTGTCAACAGTCCTGGTACCTGGGCTAGCCTGGTTCCTTTCCAAGTATCAAATAGGACACCCATCCTACCGGCAAATGTCCAAAATTATGGTTTGAACATAATCGGAGAACCTTTCCTTCAAGCAGAAACAAGCAACTGAGGGAAAATGAAATACAACAATAGTTTAAGAAATTTTAAAAAAAATGGAAAAGAGGAAGACTGGACAAAACAAAACAAACAAAAAAGGGAGAAAGGAAAGAACCTGAAGAAAGAAGATAATAGACCAGCAATTGCAGCACTTACAATCACTAATTCCCTTAAGGTTGAAACTGTAATGACATCAAAGGGTCGATGATATTTCACTGACGGTAGATCACAGCCCTGCAACGTAGCCTTTGTTACATGAAGTCCGCTGGGAAATAGATGTTCTGTCTCTATGACAATATATTTTAACTGACTTTCTAGATGCCTTAATATTTGCATGATAAGCTAGTTTTATTGGTTTAGTATTCTTGTTGTTTACGCATGGAATCACTATTCCTGGTTATCTCACCAACGAAGGCTAGGAGGCGGCATCAGAGGTGCTGGGTGACAGAGCCATGAGCCAGCCATTTTATAAGCACTCTGATTTCTAAAAGTTAAAAAAAGATATATAAAATCTCTGTAGCCTTTAGTTATCAGTACAGATTTATTAAATTCTGGCCCTTAACCCAGCCTTTTCCAGTGTGTAACCCAGTTTGAAATCTAAAAAATAAAAGAAAAAAAGAAAAAAAATGTAAAAAAGAAAAAAAGAAAAAAAAACAGTTTGAACACAAAGGCTCTATGGAAGAAATGCCTCTATGTAGGTGAAGTGTTATCTCTGCATGCAACAGTAAAAATTAATATAATATTTTCCCCACAAAAGAAACACTTAACAGAGGCAAGTGCAATTTATAAATTTATATCTAAAGGGGAACCATGATTATAAGTCCTTCAGCCCTTGGACTCTAAATTGAGGGGATTAAAAAGAATTTAAAATAATTTTGAAACGAATTTATTTTCCCCTCAGTTTTTGAGGGCATTAAAAAGGCATTAAATCAAGACAAATCATGTGCTTGAGAAGAAAAAAGTTAATGAAAACACAGCACTTACGTCAGTTTAGCTGCAGCCTCCTAGGAGGTAGAATTTATTTATTTAAAATTACTGGTTGCATCAAGAACCCATAGGGTATACAAAAGGTTCTATAAAATCTGCATTACAGAGACAAAGAGGCAGGCAAATCCATGTCACAAGGGTAAAGCTTACAGTTTACAAACTGGGAACGCCAGGGTGTAGGACATAAAAACGCACTCTTGAGAAAACAAACGCCATCAGGGTGCTGAAAACTTGCATGGTGCTTTCAGACATTAGCCTTGTTCCACGAACTTCTTGTATTGACAGATCTGTAGTGTGCATGGGCAGACACATTTTGCCTCTATGTCTCTTAAAATTTTAATTGAAAATACTATTTCCAGTAATCCTAATTTGCACGAAGATATAATGTCCACATTACGTGCCTTGCCTTGAAATCTAAAAAACAAAAAGGAAAAAAACAAAAAAAAAAACACAAAAAAGTGACATCACTACACTTGTTTTGCTGCATTTATTATCATTTTAAATCTTTACCATTTTTATGACAAAATATTTTGTACTCCAGACGAAGAAAAATGTGTGACATCATGGATTTTTTAGACAGTATACCTTTATCTCACATTTATAAAGCATATCATGGCTGTGTATAGTTGCCGCTTAAAAATTGTAATCGACCAGCAATATTTTCAGTATTTTGGTGTTTTTTCTATTAACCTTTCATGTTTTTCATCTTCCAATTAATATTTGGGGGGGAGGGGGTTCAAATTTATACGAATTATGCAATACCAAGTTTTGCCTATGTAGGTAGTGCTTTTAGCTGTATTGGTTATTATAGGTAAGTACACAGATTTAAAAAAAATAATGTATGCTTTTTTTTGTTTGTTTGTTTGTTTTAATTGACCAAAGTGGGTACTGCTATTTTTGCAGTGTGATGAGGTCCTTTTGTGTACTGAGAGATGGACAGGGGATTTTTTTTAATATACATATATATATATTCTGGGGTGGGTGGGAGGATTTTTAACACTTTACAGTGTAGCTGTGAAGCAGTGCACCCTGAGATGGGCCTGGGCTGCAAAGCGACTGTTCTGCCTACTGTGACAAGCTTCAGCTGACACAGGTTCCCCTTCTCTAGCTTCCCACCTGGGGTGCAAGCTGAACTCATTTCTGGTTTTCACAACAGCCGAAATAGTAAGAACAAGTGAACACCACAGATTCTCCTGGAGGCAGACTTGGCTTAACATAAACTGTTTTAGCTTTTTCTTTTTGTTGGTGGTGGTAGTTTTTCTGGGACGTTCCGGATCCACAGTGGAGAGTGAGCCTGTCTCATATTTGGCAAAGGTATTTAGTGAACTAGCTGCATAGCGGATGCCTCCCCGCTTGGGAGTGTAATACTGAGGAGCCTTTCTCCTGCAGAGGCATCATCCTAGCTGGAGGGAGTGCCCCCATTCTCTGCCCACCGCTTCTCTTCCCCACTGATTTCATTTCATTAGTGATAGTGTATGACTTATCTACGACTCACTACTTCAAAGGATGGCAGTGTGCTTTAAATTTTTTTTAATACTTCCGGAAGATTGAACAGAGGTTTGTTATTATCAAATGTATTTGGACTTACAGATTAAAATCAAAGTTCAATTTTTAAGGAACAAAAAATTAAATCTTGTTTTCGTTTTACCTGCCCTTTTAAACCGAGAACCAGAGCAGAAGGGAAATCAAGAGTTTTAAGAAATTACTTTTCCTGTGGGCGAATTAAGCCCATTAGATGCTGATGGGATTTTTTTTAAGGGGTGGTCTCTCGATATATATTTGATTTAGTTTTCCCTGAGGGCTAGAGGGTGACTGGAGGCTGGTTTTATTTTGCTCTTCCTCTGCTCCAGTCCCAGTGAGGGAATTCATTACCAGAAGGAAAATCTTTCAGGATTAGTGACACATGGTGGGCTGTCTTGAGGAGCCCCCTGACCTCCTTCCCCCAGGCCATGGCCTAATAAAATAAACTATCCATTGTTCTCACGTCATATCATTTAATAATGAATACTTTAGAACAATGTTTATGGGCCTGAGAATTGTATTTGATTATCCCATTCAGTTTGATAGCCCAAATGCTGAATAGCACAGCAGGATCCAGCAGGCAAGTTCAAAAGTAAGTCCAGTCATTTCTGTGATACTTGCCCTGGTAGAAAACAGATCATCTCAGCCAAGCTCTTTGTGTATCTTTGACCTAGTAGGTGAACAAACCAACTTCACAGGACACGCAGTATTTTTTAAGGGCAGATTCGCTCTCTCCTTTGCCAGTGAACGAGCAATTTTAGCTAAGTAAGTTATACACTGTGGGTATTCTTGCCTGCCTCTTGAATACAAAGGCCTAGTTCAAGTGTTGCTTTTTTTTAAATTTTAGTCATTTTTTTTTCTCCTTTCCTTTTGAGAGAAAACTATTAAAAATACTACTATAGATAGAATCTCAAATCCATTTTTCAGCCTCCTCCTCTTTTACCAGGAAGTATATTCTGACTAAGGGCCCCATGTTTGCAGGTCTTGCATGCCCCTCCCTTACCCAGAACTGCAGAGCTTCAGTATGGTGAAGGTCACCCATGGGCATCAGTAGGGGGCAGTGTCTCCAGCCCCTGGTTCCTGGCACTGTTGGGCTTCTGTTGTGTTGCTTTGCAGCCCCACCACTCACAGTGCCTCTGAAGTGTTTCCTCTGGAGTGACATGGGCGTTTGAGGCTTGTCTAAGGGAAAATAAATAAATAAAAGGCAGTGAAGGAGACTGTACATAAAGACATGGCAAAAATCTTAATTATAGCAATATAGTTATGGGGTAATGTTCAGGTGGGCAGCTCCATTTAAAAAAAATATGTGAATGAATCTGTGAAGCTGCAAGTAGCAAGAAGAGCGAAAGGTCTTCTTAACGAATCGCCTACCTTGTAGACAGTAATTTGTACACTGTATAGTTTTGTTAAGAATTTTTTTTTAAATTAAAATTCCCATGTTTGTAAAGCTAACTTTTTAACAATTATAATGGAACTATATGTTGTTTCCATTTTTAAAGTAAACAAGAATATTCCTTGTTTAGAGCCTGGACTTGAGTTAAAACTCTCTAGGCTCTTAAGTTATGTATTAAAAAAAAATCTGTCCATGTTAGGAGTTATTTCACAGATTCCTGTGCTTGAAAAGCATAGGATACTAATCCTTTAAAAAAGTGTAAATGGAGAAAGTTATATTTTATGAAGGTTATTTTGTTGTATTTAGTATTGGAAAAGTTGGTTTTCAGAGCATTTCAGAATGTCGGAAGCACCACTGTCTTTTTATTAGTATATACGGCCTTTAGCAAAAGTTTTTGTGATTGTTACGTGATGGTATTTAAGGGTAAGTTTCACAGAGCATTCAGGATAGGCAGAATGAAAACAGTGCTATGTCTCACATAACGTGTCCTCAGGGAGCAGAATCTTGGATTTGTGACTTGTAGCTTCATAAGGACTCAACAAAAGAGATTGCACAGGGACATCTTCAGCGGTAAGACACCAGGACATGTTCTTTAACTCGATTCACAATCTATGTACTGTGTGAAACGATGAAGGCTGCAGAAAGTTATCCCATATTCAGTGTACAGTATTCATTTTTGATGAAACAACTCTACAATATTGCTGGCAGATAGGCCCCAAGCATGACATTCAATATAGTTTACATGTTCCTGTCAAGGTCTTTTGTTAACATTAACCAGCTGCATGCTTCCTGGACTTTAAAAAATTGGGTTTCTATAGAACACTTTTTTTCTTTTTTGTAATGTGCAGGCTATTCAAGTTCAATTGTAAAAGCTCAA